>NW_027362000.1:3067500-3385000 GCF_039654945.1 Dendrobates tinctorius | reverse complement strand
AGAATCTCTCTATGCAGATGGGTTGTGTAGTCTCCTTTCTAGCGCTTATCTGAGGCACTTGCAGTACTGAGTTACACTGAAGTTCCCCTTGCTTGCTCTCTTTAGAACTCCCTCATAGGGCGGGCAGCTGTAGCCCCTTATTTCTTCTGGCTCACACACTTTAATGCTGTGCCTCCGAGTCTTAGTTGGGAACAGAGCACTTACAGCTTTTCGTTCCTCCGGTTTCTGCTGCAGGAACATCAGCATCCATACAACCTCGGATACCGGACTCTGGACCATGCGCTACAGTTAGAAGTGAGCCGGAATTCTGCTCAACCCTCCAGCTCCTCTCTCCTACATCCACACTCTTTTCTCTCTCCACATGAACTGAACTAACTTCCCTTTCCCGGCCACAGAGAGCAGTTCCTCAGCAGTTAGGTTCAGAGCTTCCTCTGCTGGCCTGGAGTGGGAACTGTGCTGTGTGCTTGATTTACCTGAAAGAGAGACCCTTTCATTGCTTCCCAGCATGATATCACACTCCATAGGAGGAAGGTAATGCCACTGTGGCGACCGTACTCCTGGAGGCACCACACCTCTAACACCAACATGACGGAAGTTGCCAGTACAAGTGTTATGTCTTCCTGAGTCTGATTGCTTTTTAAAGGCTCTGCCAATAACCCCATACAGGCCATTTGCACCACATGCCATGCCTGCATCAGCAGGGGTAGCAAAACTACCAGCCTGAACACCCCCAGCATGATCAGGCACATGGCAGCAAAGCACCCTACTTTGTGGGCCGAACCCCAGGGTCCATGAACAGTGTTTGCTGGTGACACCACTGCTATTTTCGGTGTTATGCTTGGAAGCCAATCCCCTGCCTATGGTGCCTGCAAAGATCCCTCCTGCCCTGCACCTGTCGTTGCACACACTGAACTAGCACCATCATCGAGCACATCCACGTCTTTTTCCCAGCTCAGCTTTCAGTTGTCCATACAAGGGCAATATGCTGCCATCGCCCCACAGGCCACCCAACTAAATTCACACATTTCTTGTCTGCTTGCACTTGAAATGTTCCCTTTTAGGCTCGTGGAGACTAAGGCCATGTGCACACATTGCGGATTCTGCTGCGGATGCACAGCGTTTTTGGCTCTGCGGAACTGCAGCAGATTTAGCTGCGTTGTACAGTACCATTGTTTTCAATGGTATAATGAAAAACGCTGTGTACATGCTGCAGATTTTTCCATGCAGATTTGCTGCAGGTTCAAATCCGCAGCATGTCAATTCTTTGTGGGGAATCCGCGGCGGTTTCACACCTTCTCCATTGTAGAGGTGTGAAACTGTAGGGCTAATCCGCATGTAAACCACAGATATTTTGACCTGCAGAATTTTCCAAATCCACAGCACCTTTCACTACATGTGCACATAGCCTTAAGCTTTCCACAACCTGATGGCTGCAGCCGTTCCAAGGTACTCGGTCCCCAGCCGCTACTATTTTTCCTGGTAGGCCGCCCCCTCATTAAACAAGCACGTGCCCCACATCATTAACCATGCCCTCAACAATGCTGTTACTGGGAAAGTCCACCTAACCATGGACACGTGGACAAGTGCTTGGGGGAAGGACCATACATCTCGCTGATGGCAAACTGGGTTAACATAGTGGAAGCTGGGACCAAGTCAAACCTTGTGATGGAACACGTCCTCCCGATGCTGAGGATTGTGGGCCCTACATCAATCAGGGTTGTCCCCACAGCGTACAGCTCCTGGACCTCCTACTCTTCAGTCTCCATCTCAGAAATGACCACATCAGTCACAAGCTGGAAGAAGTGCCGCACTGTGTCAGCAAAGCGGCAAGTGGCTGTGCTGAAGCTAATATGCTTAGGTGACAAACCGCACAATGCTGAAGAGTTGTGGACAGCTCTGAAAGAGCAGTCAGATCTGTGGCTGACACCGCTGACCCTACAAGCCAGGCATGGTCATGTGTGACAATGGATAGAAACTGGAGCCGGCTCTGAGGCAAGGAGAGCTCACACACGTACCATGCCTGGCCCATGTACTTAACATCGTAGTTCAGCGGGTTCTCAAACCCTACATGGAGCTGCCAGATCTGCTTGTGACAGTAGGCTGCTGTTAGGCATCGGATTCCTGGCACTGCATAGCGGGAATCCAGAGCCAGACATCCTGCGGTCTCTCATTCTCCTCCAACCGCTCAGACTCCTGCTCAGCAATCACAGTGAGCCAGGCATTTCCCTCAGACTCGTTCTGTGAGCCTGGATGTTGCTGCCACCTCTGGTGCAGCAATGGTAGCGCAACCTGCTTTGCAGGGAACTGCTCCAGAGGCTAAGTCCTCGTGCCGTGCTACTGGGCATGCCCGCAACTTCTCCTCTCAGTGGAGAGCAGGGGTCACATGTGCAGGTCCTATGTCGGATCTGATTGGTCCTTCCCAAAGTACTGGAAGGTCCCGGAAGCGCATGGCTATAAAAAGCCTGCATGGCGGCTCGGCCATGCGCTAGTGTAGCATATTATTCTGTGTGTGTATGGTGATGGATGTATGGACTGGTGGCTGACTCATTATGAAACCCCTACCCTCTGATATTACGAGTGGTGACCGAATGTGAATAGTCAGCTCCAGGGTTGTGGCAAGCTACACGCCACTTGCTCCACATCTACACTAGCGTCCGTCGGTGCCCGGTCCTCGGCGCCGACGCTTGCGGCTTTTCTCTGCCGCTGCGCTGTAGCAACAGCAACTATTGGTGTTCGCGGCTGCGACGCCCCACGCAGGCCTCTGTGACGCTAACAGGGCCTGTGCCTTTGCCTTAGCGTTCAGGTGACGTTAACCTGAGTGCAGTCCCGCACCTATTAGGTGCATCTGCCATTGTTCAGCAGCGGTCTTGTCACCTACCGCACGGTGGACCCCGGGCGGCGAACGCACCTACTATTATTTATATTTGGTGCGTTCCGTCGACCTTAACAGCTGCCTCTTTGCTAATTTTAGAAAGTCATCTACAGCTTCTGCAGCCCTTGCCCATGATTCAGCAGCGTTTGCAGCTTCTGGTTCACTGACTGTTGTATGATGTCCCCACGTGTTGGAACACTGCACTGCATATGTTGGAAAGGATTTGTGAGCAGAAGAGGGCAGTTGTTGACTACCAGCATCAACAAGGCCATTGGAATTCAGTTCAGACTCCACACATAAGACCTCAGGAGTGGACATGGATGTCAGACATATGTACCATCCTACAAAACTTTGAGGAGTCCACCAAGATGGTGCGCGGCGATGACGCCATCATTAGCATCACCATACCGCTTCTCTGTGTTCTGATTCGCTATCTGCTCACAATGAAAGATGATGCATTACAGGCGGAGCACGATGAGATGGATGAAGGAACCATACAGGGGGATTACACACAGCCCAGCCTCTTGTCATCCCAATGTGGATTGGTTGACTCTGAGGAAGAGGATGAGGAGGAGGAAGTCTGGAGCTTCTTTTATGCGCTATAGATGCTACTACAAGCACAACTGTCATACCATCTGTTCAGCGTGGTTGGCCTGAGGACAGGGAGGAGGAGAGCATGGTCAGTCATCCTCTTGGTGAGGACACAGAAGTCTTGCCTGTTAGCAGTCTGGCACGCATGACTGACTTTATGCTGCGCTGCCTTTCCCATAACACTCATATTCTCCAAATTTTGGTAGACAGTCATTACTGGTTGGTGACACTTCTGGACCCACACGGCAAGGAGAACTTTCAATCTCTTCTTCCAGAGGCAGACAGTTGTTCTAAAATGGTGCATTACCAGAAGGCCATTTATGCGGAATTATTAAAAAAATTACCATCTGAAAACACTGGCTGCAGAAGTCACAGTTCATTGGCCAAGCAAGAACAGGTGAGAGAGACACAACTGCAATCCAGCAGAGGCAGGGGAACACTGGCAAAGTTTTCTGAAACCCTCCCATCGCAGTGGCTCTGAGGCGTGACGTACTGTCACCAGGAGAGCAAAGTTTTGGAAGATGATGAGGGAGTAACTTGCTGACCGTACCATCGTCCTCTGTGATTCCTCTGTGCCTTATAATTATTGGGTATCCAAGTTAAACACATGGCATGAACTGGCTCTCTATGCCTTGAAGGTCCTTGCCTGCTCTTCTGCTAGCGTTTTGTCAGAGTGGGTTTTTAGTGCCGCTTGTGGAATTATCACAGATAAGCGCATTTGCCTTTCAACAGAAAATGCAGACAGGCTGACTCTTATAAAAATGAACAAGGGATGGATTGGGCCAGACTTCTCGACACCACCAAATGATGACAGCGAATCATAACCTCCAATGTAGGGTCTCTTTGGGAGGTGTATTTCCATGCACCACTTCACACCCACACATGGGTATACACTTCCTGATTTTGGCTATTTGGTGTCCTCCTCCTCATCCTCACTGTCCACCACCACTCGAACACCTCGAACACCAGGATGAACATATTCAGTCATGCTCCAGCTGTAGTGTTCGCAGGTATGCAGGATGCAGTGACGAGACGGAGACGGAGTAAACTTAAATTCAACTTTTATATGTGGGTTATTTGGGTAACTGGCAAGCTGACAATAGTTTTCCTCACAGGGATTCAAACAACAATACACACAGATAACATGATATTAACTACCCGGTCGGGGCCGCTAAATATATGGTTGCGATATGGCCAACTATGAGTCCAGGAACTACAATTAGCTAATGACGAAGTGTCAATTATCTTTCTCTGACATCCTGCAGAGTTGATGTTCAGGAGGTGTCCATTTGGCGTTTCAGCCGCTGGGCCCAGCCGACGAGGAGCTGATGCAAGCTTCTGGCGTTCCTACGCCAAGGTGTAGAGGGGGCACAACAGGCCCCAGGAGAGTCCCTCAGCGTTGGGCCCCCTGGATGAGGCGAGATGGTGGCGGTTGTGGGCCTGAACGTATAGGCCGCAGCAGCGGACCGGAATGGGGCAGTGGCCGCCACGGGGTGCTGTATCCGGGCCGCAGCCGCAGTGCGGACTGGAGCAGAGGCGGCCGCGGATGGCAGGACACAGGTCACAGCCGCGGGACAGAGTGGGGCAGTGGCGACCATAGGCGGCAGCGGTCAGGCCACAGCCGTAGGCTGGAGTCAGGCAGTAGCGGCCACGGGTGGCAACGGGGAGGCCGCAGCCGCAGGTTGGAGTCGGGTGGTGGCGGCAGCGGGCAGGCCACAGCCATGGAACGGATTGAGGCAGTGGCGGCCGCACGTTGCAGCAGGCAGGCCGCAGCCGTAGGCTGGAGTCAGGCAGTGGTGGCCACGGGTGGCAACGAGGAGGCCGCAGCCGCAGGTTGGAGTCGGGTGGTGGCGGCAGCGGGCAGGCCACAGCCACAGAACGGATTGAGGCAGTGGCGGCCGCACGTGGCAGCAGGCAGGCCGCAGGCTGGAGTCGGGCAGTGGCAGTCACGGGTCTCGGTGTCTGGAATGTGACCGCGGGCATCCGGTCGGCATCCCTCTGCTCTGCTGCTCGGTGCTATCCTCTCCCTAATACCAGTGAGTCTCCGTCCAATCTCCCTGGCCCTGGCAGGTGATGACTTCTTCCGGCTCTCTGGTGCCACCTAGGTTTCCTGCTCTCTCTCTCGGTCTGTCGAGTGCCCCCTGCAGGCGTCCTGCATTCCTTTAATAACCTCTTCGCCCCCACTCCTTCTAGAACTGTCTCTGGTCCGTCCTCTAATTAGGTCTCCCGGAAACTGTTCCCCTAGGAACCTTGGTGACAGCCCCCTTGGTTCCGGCCCGGTAACATAGTGGAAACTCTCCCCCCTACACTCACCCATCCTGTTTGCTCACCAGTCCTCGGGCGAGGGCTTGGGGAAGCTTGTATTTGTCCTTTGATACTGAGGTCTTTTCTGCCGCACAAACTGATCCTGCTCATAGAGTTTGGGGGCTTTTCCGCTCAGAGCGTTGCCGTTCGATTGTTATGGTGGAGTCTTCTGGGGTGGTGGAAGGTGGTTGGGTGACTGGGGCCATAGGGGTATTGGCCCTAGTAGTGTTCACTTGTACTACTGGAAGGTCCTCCTTGTCGTCATTTTTCCATATAACGGGTGGATTCTCTCGGGCCTGAGGAGAGGCCTCGGGCTGCTAGGCGTCTGTGAATATACAGGGTCGCAGCATATTGTGATGTACTGTTTGGGTTGGGTGATCTCCCTCTCTTTCAGATTGTATCTCATACACGGGCCTATCTGGACTTATTCGTCATAGTACTCGGTAGGGACTCTCTTCCCAGCGGTGCCCATGTTTGTTTAGGGAGCGCTGGTCTTGTACGGGTGCACGATCCCCTGTCTGTAATTTGGCGGGTTGTGACGGGGCCTTTCCTGGATGTTCCAGGTCCCGGAGTTTTGTTTGGACTAGTCGGTGTAGGGTTTGCAGACAATACTGGTGATTTCGGACCCATGAGGAGACTCCTGCCCATGGATGCTCCTCCTCTAGGTCCAACTCCACCTCGGGGATCCCCTTGCCTTCTCAGCCGAAAATCAGCGAATACGGGGTATAGCCGGTGACTCGGTGTACCCGGCTGTTGTATACCCAGACCAGTTCGGGGATGTATTCGGGCCAACTGATCTTTCGGTTGTCCTCCAGGGTACGTAACATTTGGATAAAGGTCCGGTTAAATCGCTCACAGGCCCCGTTCCCCTGCGGATGATATGGTGAGGTTCGGGATTTGTTGATGCCATATAGACAATGTAGTTCCTCCATTACTTTCCCCAAGAAGCAGGCACCTTGGTCTGAATGAATTCATTGGGGGCAGCCATATATTTGAATAAAGTTCCTACAGATCGCATAGGCGGCCGATTTCGCTGTTTGATCTCAGGTTGGGTCACCACGGCGAATTTGGTAAAATGGTCCACCATAACTAGACAGTGCTCATACCCCTGGTGAGCTGGACCGATGGTTAAATAGTCTATCATCAGTAGTTCGAGGGGTGCTGTTATTATCGTTTGTACAGGGGCATGTTGCTCAGGTGGTTTAGTTAGCCCACACAGGCGGCACGTACGGCAAACCCCTTCCACCTCTGCTTGTAATCGGGGGTGGTAGGCCATATGGTATAGCCACTGAAAAGTCTTTTGTGCCCTAAAATGAGCCCCTTTTTCATGAGCCTCACAAGCAAGTTCAGTGAGCTGGGCCCCCGGCACCACTACTTGCCACGCTATGGTTGGTTCTGGTTCTCCAAAAAGACCCGCACATACTTTACCGTCTCAGGAGTAGACCACTCCTGTATTTCAGCGACCTTCTCCATAGATGTTCTCGTACCCCATGTCCCAGATATTCGATTTGTGTGCAGAACAGGTGGCATTTCTGGGGCTTTACCTTCAACCCATACTTTTGGAGCCAACCGAGCACCTGTCCCAGACGTTGCAAGTGATCCTCAAACATGGCGGCATAGAGGATGATGTCGTCCAGGTATATTAAGGTGGCCTCGAAGTTGAGGTCACCCAGACACTGCTCCATTAATCGCTGGAAGGTCCCGGGGGCGTTGGCCAGCCTGAATGGCATACAATTAATTTCGAACAGTTCCATAGGTAAAATGATGGCGGTCTTGGTACGATCTTCTTCCGACATTGGCACCTGCCAGTATCCGCTGGCCAGGTTCAGGGTAGAAAAGTGTGTCGCCTTTCCTAGGGCCGACAGGGACTCTATACGGGGAAGCGGTATGGGCCTTTGAAGGTACAGGCGTTCAACTTTCGGTAGTCCACGCTGAACCGCAGCGTGCCGTCTTCCTTTCGCACCAACATGATGGAGGCTGCCCAGGGGCTCTGGCTTTCCTGGTTAACCCCCTTCCGCAGCATTTGACTCAGTAGTGTTTTTACATCTTGGTATAATTGCGGGGGAATCTGCCGCTATCGCTATCGTTCCTTCGGTTTGGAATGCCATGCGTGATTGCTGTGGTGCACCCGAAGTCGTCTTCATGGCTGGCGAATACCTCTCGATAACAGCCCAGGAGTGCTTCTACCTGGCGTATTTGGATCGGTGCTAGGCCGGAGACTTCCGCTCGCATCTTCTCCAAGATTGCTCGCCCTTCCTGCTCAGGCGGGGACCCTGCGGTCTGGATGGAACATACAGTTACAGCCTAAGGGTCCCCTGCATTCCCCCCTAACTGTAATGCCAGGTTAGGGAGCACTTCCTCCAGAGGTTTCATCAGTTTTGCCATTTCGGCGCGAGGTATTAGGACAACGTCTTGATCTTCCAGGTTGACAAAGCGTACGAGGGCTGTCCCCTTCCTTTCGGTAGCCAGGGCGCGGGCCACTAGGACTCTGGGGGGGTAAGTGCTCTGAGAAGCATGGCTCCACCTGCACCTCTACTCCCTCCAGAGGTACATGGGCCCAGACAGGCAGAGCAACCACTGTCTGTCCTGGCGGTAACACAAGCTGAGGAGCCACAGGTGCAATCAATCTTCCCAGCACCTCTCCCTCCTGGCAGGCCTCTTGGACCCACGCCCCCCGCACCAGTTGTTGGAAGACTTGCCCTTGGGAAGTGCAGGGGCTCCATTGTTTTAGAGTCTCTTGGACTGGTTCGCTGAGGAGCATGCTGCCAAATTCCCTCAATATATTCATGCCCAGGGTGACAGTGTGTCTATCGCTCGCGTCTCCCTGGGTCAGGGCCACACCTCGATGGCCTAATTTCTTGCCACACATCAAGATTTGCATCCAGGCCACTCCAACGATGGGGATTGGTAGCTGGTCGGCGGCCAGTAGCTTTATCACGGACCCCCACTCGGGCCTTATGGCTTCGGGAAAGTGCTGCCAGAAATAAGTCTCTGGCATGGTCATAACTTGTGACCCCATATCCACCAGACAGCGCACCCCCCATCCTTCAAACTCTGCCCATATCAGCGGACACTTTGCAATTAGATCTTCGGGACTTCCACCACCCTTCATTGTGGGTTCTGGCTCCGAGCGGCGTTCCCCCAGCTCAGAGCCCTTTAATTTAATGGTCGCTGGGGTGGGTACTTCCCACGCCGAGGGCACTCTCAGGCGAAGTGGCCCAGTTCACCACAATCAAAACAAACCAGAGGCCGTGGGGGCCCACTGCCCCAGGGGTTACGAGGGCTCCAGGTTGCCGCGCTAGGCCCTGGCCAGCTACTCATAGTTTCGGCTCTTCTCTTCACCTCGGCCAATTTACCCCCAATACTCTTCTGCTCCTATCGCATCTCTTCCACCCATTGAGGCTCACCGATGGCGTTCATGGAGGCTTCGATGCTCCGGACCTTCCCTGCGGGGACTGTCACCCCCTGTTCTCGCTCTCGTGTGCGTGCCTCACTCCATATCTCGGAGAAGGCCATATGTGGGTTCACCCGTACCTGCTCGGGCAAGGCTTACTTGGTCAGGGGGTCTCCCAGTCTGGTCACTAAGAGGTCACGTAGGGTTATGTCAATGGGTCCTACGCCTACCCCATCCTTCCACTCAATGGCCATGTATAACTCCTGCAGGATGTTCATGTATTGGGTGACCTTCTCTCCTTCCCCTTGAGTATGGCTGAACTGCCGGGTTCTCAGTTCTCCCATGTCAGTCGGGTCCCCATAAGTCTCCTCCAAGATCTGTAATACCTGTAATACCCTGACAAAGGTGTTTCAATGTCCTGGGGGACTTAACATCACAGAGTCCCGGGCCTCCCCGTCCAGCGCCATCAGGGCCGCCTCGGCCTCCAGGTCAGGGGTCATCGGATGCATCCGAAATAGCCCTCGCATCCGCTCCGTCCAGCTCCACAGCATGGTATTACTGCCGGTGAACATGGGCAGGTTACTTAACATAGCCCCTAAAGATAAACTGGACCGGGGGCCTCCTTCACCCCATTGGTTCGCAGCATCCCGGCTCACGCTCAGAGTGACGACACGGAGATGGACCAAACTTAAATTCAACTTTTATATGTGGGTTATTTGGGTAACTGGCAAGCTGACAATAGTTTTCCTTGCAGGGATTCAAACAACAATACACACAGATAACACGATATTAACTACCCAGTCGGGGCCGCTAACTATATGGCTGCGATATGGCCAACTATGAGTCCAGGAACTATAACTGGCTAACGACGAAGTGTCACTTATCCTTCTCTGATGTCCTGCAGAGTTGTTGTTCGGGAGGTGTCCGTTCGGCGTCTCAGCCGCTGGGCTCAGCCGACGAGGAGCTGACGCAAGCTTCCTCCGCCCAGGTGTAGAGCGGGCACAACAGGCCCTAGGAAAGTCCCTCAGTGTTGGGCCCCCTGGCAGAGGCGAGATGGTGGCGGTCATGGACGGATAGGCTGTGGACAGGAACGGGGCAGTGGCCGCCACGGGGTGCAGCGTCCAGGCCGCAGCCGCAGTGCGTACCGGGGCAGAGGCGGCCGTGGATTGCAGCACAAAGGCCGCAGTCACGGGATGGAGTGGGCAGTGGGTGGCAGCGGGTAGGCCTTAGCTGCAGGCTGGAGTTAGGCGGTGTTGGCCAGCGGGCAGGCTGCAGCCGTAGAACGAAATGAGGCAGTGGCGGCCACAGGTGGCAGTGGGCAGACCGCAGCCGCAGTCTGGAGTCGACCAGCGGTGGCCGTGGATGGCAGCGGGCTAGCCGCAGCCACAGGCTGGAGTCGGGCAGCAGTGGACACAGGTTTCGGTGTCTGGAGTGCGACTGCAGGCGTCCGATCAACATCCCTCTGCTGTGCTGCTCGGTGCTGTCCTCTCCCTGATACCGGTGAGTCCCCGTCCAATCTCCCTGGCAGGTGCTGACTTCTTCCGGCTCTCTGGCGCCACCTAGGCTTCCTGCTCTTTCTCTCTTGCTCTGTTGAGTGCCCCCTGCTGGCGCCTGCGTTCCTATTGTAACCGCTCCACCCCCACTTCTTCTAGAACTGTCTCTGGTCCGTCCTCTAATTATGTCCCCCAGAAACAGTTCCCCTAGGAACATTGGTGACAGCCCCCTTGTTCCGGCCCGGTTACATAGCAGAATCTCTACCGCCTACACAGCCACTCTATTTTTTTGGAAAGGGTGTTGCCCATCACCAAATTTAAAAAAATATGTACCCCCACAAGGGGAAATGTTTGCCAGCCCATTTACTTAGTGTATGGGCATTACAAGTCTAGGAGATCCACTCCTTTACATTGGGCCTATATTTTAATGAGGCCTTCTTCCACGTCTCATCATCAACTGCCACTAGGTCACCAGGGTTAACGTGCTCTGTGCTGCTACAGCCAGTGTCGAATTATTAACAAGGGTGGGTGGTTATGCTAGGCATAAAATACTTGTTCAGAAAAAGGTTGAGGTGTACCCCAAAGGGGAAATGTTTGCCAGCGCATACACTTAGTGTATGGGTATTATAAGTCTAGGAGACCCACTCCTTTGTAACGGGACATTTTTTTTATGAGGCCCTCCTCCATGTTTCTTTTAGGGGGGATTGGGGTTATTGGGGTGCTTATGACTTGGTAGCAGGGCAGGCCTTGCAGTCAATGCATAAGAAAACAGTATGAGAGTAGGAAATGAATAATGTGAAGTGGATTTTCCTGTGGCCATACAGTACCTGGGTTCAAAGGCTTATTGGTGTGCAAATGACTTGGTAGCACGGCAGGCCTTGCAGTCAATGCATAAGAAAAGAGTTTGGGAGTACGAAATGAATAATGTGAAGTGGATTTTCTTTGGCCATCCATTACGTGGCTTGAAAAGCTTTGTTTGGTGCATGTAACTTTGGGGCAGGGCAGGCCTTGCATTCAATGCAACATTTATTCAGGAAGCCCTCCTGTACCTCTCGTGAAAGGGGTACTGGGGTACATCGTAATTTTTGGCAGCCCAACCACTCACTGCATAGGCAATTACAGTATAGGAGACCCACTGTTTAATAATAGCCCTTTATGAAGATTAATGCTGCCTGATGCCCTTGTAAAAATAGGCTCTGTGTCTTTAAGAGTCCCTCCTTCATAAATGAAACAAGATGTGTTTGCTAATGTGTCACACACCACATGGCCAGCTAGGGTTGTTAAATGTTTCAATGACATTTCCCAGTGACTGCATTTGTATTGGTTGAAAGCAATGTTAAAGTTGCAAAACGCCACAAAAACGCTGCATGCGAACATAGCCAAGTTGTGAAGGAACATTTTTGTTTTGGGTTAATTATTTTTGCTTAGATAAAAGTTATTAACCTAGAAAGGATGTTCCTTAACATATTTCCCAGGAAAATCCATTTTGGTTTAGTTTTTGTATGTTGTTTGATGTGACTGTACAAAGGCTGTGAAACTCTGACAACATTGTTGAGAGCTGTGACCTAGGAGTAAGACAGGGACAGTTGCCATGATGTTCCCATGTCATTTGAGCAGTGTTTCCATCCTTTTCTGACATTTTTAGACCTTGAAAGGTCTCCTGGGGGGGATCACGGTAAAAACGCTTGGGTCTCCCATTGACTTACATTGGGCTCGTTGTTCTGTCCGAGTACCCGAGTTTTCCAATTTGTTCGACCTGAGCAACGAGCACCCGAGCATTTTAGTGCTCACTCTTCACTAGTGCTTACGATGGCCACTAAAAATAAAGTTTACACAGTATGTTTGCATAGACCTGGCCGAACGTTCCCTGCTATCCACCCCCACACGGTGGAATTATGACACACACAGGTCTCGGGGATAACAGTTGCTTTTACTTCAGCAGGAATGGGAATTATAACTTGGAACAAATAATGAATGGGTGGTCCACGGCAATTACAGTTCACACGTAGATACTGAAATGCGATTGGGGTCTGGATCTTTAAAAGCACTGGACAGTGTATTTTGGTATTTTACAGAAGGAGGTAGAAGCAGCAATTAGAGGTTACAGACCTGTACTTGGGGTTATCTCCACAGTGTGTCACGGCACGTGCACAAGAACTTATAGGTGAATGTGAAAACTGTAGTGAATCCAGTCAGAAATACTTTAGAATGATGTATGTACAGGTTAGAGAGGGAATTCAGGCTTTTAGACCTGCAGGAGATCTTGAGGTAAAAACATCCTCCACGTGTGTATGGTCACCCTCACCTCCCTTTCCTGGTATGCATGGTTACCCTCACCCCCCTTTCCTGGTATGCATGGTCCCCCTCACCCCCCCTTTGCTGGTATGTATGGTCACCCTCACCCCCCTTTCCTGGTTTGCGTGGTCCCCCTCACCCCCCTTTCCTGGTATGCATGGTCCCCCTCACCCCCCTATCCAGGTATGCGTGGTCCCTCTCACCCCCCTATCCTGGTATGCATGGTCCCCTTCACCCCCCTTTCCTGGTATGCATGGTCCCCCCTCACCCCCCTTTCCTGGTATGCATGGTCCCCCTCACCCCTAGGAAACTGCACACATGCAAAAAAAAACATTTATACTCACCCATCTTTCCTGTGGTCCAGCGCTGTCCCATTCTGCCTGAGGCTGGGGGAGCCGGGAGTAGTGTGGCACTGGCTCCGGTGTACACGCATGCCCATACCGTGCTGTCCGGCACTATTTTCCTGAAGACACACTCCAAATGTGTCTTCAGGAAAATGGCGCCGGATAGCGCTATGCGCATGCGCGATTCTCACGCGCACTCCTGCCCCGGCATCTTCCGGTCCCAGTAAGGCTTGGCACGAAGGACCAAAGATGACATCACTCTCGCGAGAGCGCGATGTCATCAGCGGTCTTTGGAGCAAAGCATTACTGGGACCACGATGCCGTGCGCGTGGTTAGAGAAGGGAAGTCCGGGGGCCGCCCGAAGGTGAGTATCTCACTTTTTTTTTATTTCAATTCTATTTTTTACAGATTAATGGTACCCAAGGTCCCAGAGGAGTATCCTCTCCTCCGGACCCTGGCTACCATTTGCACAGTAGACTGCAACCAATCAGCGACGCGGGAGGCTGGACTGCACCTGTCACTGATTGGTTGCGGCCGTTAATCAGCGAGGTGGGATTTCTGTTACAGACAGACAGAATTAGACAATTATATAGTAGATAGACATTACAGTGTACCAATAAACACATAGATCAAAACAGATATCAAGAGGAATGAGGGCCCTGCTCGCAAGCTTAAAATCTATAAGGAAAAAGGGGAGACACGAAAGGTGGGTGGTAACAATTGCTTTTATTGTTTTTATTGTTTGGACCAGCCATAGTGTAAGAATCGGGAGTTCCTGTTGATGCATGAACCAGTTAACAGTCTACATATGTAACAGTACAGACACAGAGGACTATTAAATGCATAAAGCATGTGAGAGCATGATGCGAGGAACCTGGTTATGGTATAAAACTTTGAGTGAGCCACACAGGGATATTTAGGTTAATGCGTTGAGGTGATAGGCGAGTCTGAACAAATGCGTTTTAGGGCATGCTTAAAACTGTAGGGATTGGGGATTAATTGTATTAATCTGGGTAGTGCATTCCAAAGAATAGCTGTAGCACCTGAAAAGTCTTGGAAACGGGAGTGGGAGGTTCTGATTATGGAAGACGTTAACCTCAGATCATTAGCAGAACAGAGGGCACGGGTAGGGAGGTAGGCTGAGACGAGGGAGGAGATGTAGGGTGGTGCTGAGCCATGGAGTGCTTTGTGAGTGAGGGTGATAAGTTTATACTGAATTCTGGAGTGGATGGGTAACCAGTGTAAGGACTGGCACAAGGTAGATGCATCGGTATAACGATTGGTGAGGCATATGATCCTAGCTGCAGCATTCAGGACAGATTGGAGAGGGGAGAGTTTGGTAAGAGGAAGACCGATTAGTAGAGAGTTACAATAGTCCAGACGAGAATGAATAAGAGAAACAAGTAAGAGTTTTTACAGAGTTGAAAGTAAGAAAGGGTCAAATGTTTTTGAGGTGCAGATAACAAGAGCAAGCTAGTGATCGGATGTGGGGGGTGAATGAAATCTCGGAATCAAGTATGACCCCAAGACAGCGGGTATGTTGCTGGCGAGTAATGACGTCGGCTTGTCTTCAGTCACCCTAGTAAATATACCGCACCAGGCATAGCTCCCGTGACCCTAACCCGACGCGTGTCATCACGCCCCGACGTGTCATCAGTGCCCTGACGCGTGTCATCACAGATGTGACTTCATCAGGGGCACTTCACTATGCCCCTGATGAAGTCACATCTGTGATGACACGCGTCGGGTTAGGGTCACGGGAGCTATGCCTGGTCCTCCTGCACTTATCTGTGTTTAATGGTCATCTGCATTTAGTGAGCATGTTCCACATTATCTCAGCAGCCTGCTACTCTGGGTGGTAAAGTATGGGGGGGGCGGGGTGAGGGAGGTTTTTGCATGAGTCAATCAACAAGTGCTTTAGCTTTCCTTAACCCTATATCGCCTGCTCTTCTATTGAACTCCATTAATATAGTGGTTTTCACCATAAGTTACTATGCCAGGCTAATATTTGATGCCACAATACCTTATCTTGTTATGTGAGTGATGCATTTAGCAATATCTTGAGCTGTATTTGGTTGAGTATTATACACAATTTGTGTCTTTTACATCTTTGCTCTTTCCATATTGACCTATATATTTAGGTTTATAGGACACGATTGTGGATACATTGAAATTATTGTGCCTAGTAGTAGCATATATCTAGATTGTTTTTCAGGGCTGAGTTTATTGTATACTTAATATTTATTATGTGGACTTGCTGCACACATTACATATGTATAATTGTGTGATGTTATGTAGGACTTGTCACTGCTCCCAGGTTTACAGGTTATGTCAAAATAACCGTTGTTCTTTTAAATGTTTTTAATATGGTTTTGTGTTTTTGTGTATCCTATGCAATAAAATTGATAATTTTTCTATGGTGATACCTGCTTTTGGTGTATGTCTTCTTAGCTTTCTTCTTTGATATACACGTAGTTTGGACATACTGTGGTCGGATCCCTATTAACTAGCTCTATTTATTTGATGGTGCCCTCTGCATTTTTTGTAAAAAGTATCTCTGTGCCAGCTCATATCTGTGTGCAGCAATTTAGGCCAGTTTATGGCTTATTTTTCTGTTTTTCCTGGCTCTCATTTTTGTCAAATACAGTATTATTTATGCAAAAGAAAAACATAGAGGCTATGCATTGATGTGGTCTGTCCGTGCTAGCTCATATCTGTGCGTGTAGAAGTTTCGGCCAGTTTACGGCTGGGTTTTTTTTGCCTTTTTTTCCTGGCTGTCATTTTTTTTAAAATACAGTAGTATTTAGTCCCCCCCAGAAATACAGGCCACACATTGTTTCGTGGGGTCTGTCGTGGTAGCTCATATCTGTGTGTGCAGCAATTTAGGCCGGTTTATGGTTTATTTTTCTGTTTTTCGTGTCTATCATATTTGAT
Source organism: Dendrobates tinctorius (assembly GCF_039654945.1). NCBI lineage: Eukaryota > Metazoa > Chordata > Amphibia > Anura > Dendrobatidae > Dendrobates > Dendrobates tinctorius. Next base: position 3,368,773 of record NW_027362000.1, on the reverse strand, counting down.
AGTCCGTGCCTGCAGACATTTTGGCCAGTTTATGGCTGTTTTGTTTGCCTTTTTTTCCTGGCTGTCAATTTTTTTTAAATACAGAAGTATTTAGTCTCCCCCCCAAAAATACAGGCCACATATTGTTTGGTGTGGTCTGTCGTGCCAGCTCATATCTGTGTGTGAAGGAATTTAGGCCAGTTTACGTCTTATTTTTCTGTTTTTCCTGGCTCTCATTTTTGACCAAATACAGTATTATTTAGGCGAAAGAAAAACATACAGGCCACACATTGTTTAGTGTGGTCTGTCCGTGACAGCTCATATCTGTGCGTGTAGAAATTTCGGCCAGTTTACAGCTTTTTTTGCCTTTTTTCCTGGCTGTCATTTTTTTAAAATACAGCAGTATTTAGTCCAAAAAAAAATACAGGCAACACATTGTTTGGTGTGGCCTGTCATGCCAGCTCATATCTGTGTGTGCAGCAATTTAGGCCAGTTTACGTCTTATTTTTCTGTTTTTCCTGACTCTCATTTTTGTCAAAATACTGTATTATTTAGGCAAAGGAAAACATACAGGCTACACATTGTTTGGTGTGCTCTTTCCGTGCTGTCTCCTATCTGTGTGTGCTCAAAGTTTGGCCAGTTTACAGCTTATTTCTTTTTGGCCTGGCTGTCACTGTTGTTATATCCGGCTGTCTTTTGTATCCAAAAAATAAAAACAATTAAGGAATACAGTCTGTTATCTCAGGCTGAGGCCTGGTGAATCTGTGGTGGAAAAATCTTCACTTTGCAGGCCTACTCACCACATCTAATTTTTCTCCAAAGACATCCTTTTGTAGACGGCTTTTAACATATTTCATTAGTCCATTTAAAATGGTCAAGGCAAGGGGTAAGGGACGGGGAAGTGGACATGATGCCGATGTTGCATGCAGAGGACAAGGCCATGGCCAAGCTGACAGTGGGCCACAGCAAAGACCAACATCTTCGCGATCGAAATTCCTGTCACAGTCTCTAGGGGACCGCATCACACCACTATTGAAGCCAGAGCAGTGTGAAACGGTTGTTGGTTGGATAGCGGATAATGCTTCCAGTCACTTAGCCACCACCATCATGTCTTCAACACGGTCAAGTCTGAGTAGCCGTGAGGGTGAACTGGATATTACATACCCTGATCCTCCTTCCTCCCACCATGCCGAGTGCCCTGAGACAACAGATCCCACAATCGGACACTCATCAAGCTGTTCAGCTTCCCATTTGCAGATTTGGGCCTCCCGCCGGCTCCACTTGAAGCGGGGCAAGATGATATTCCATGTAGCCATGCCCAAATCTTTGAGCAGCCACGGTCACAAGAGGTGGACGATGATGAGACCCAATTGCCGGAAAGTCAGGAGGAGGAGCTGTGTGCGGATGTTGAAGATGAGGTTGTGGATGACATAGTGACTGACCCAACCTGGCAGGAGGACACGCAGAACGAGGGCAGCAGCACACATGGAGAAGGTGGCATATCACCGCAACAGGCAGGAAAAAGCAGTGTGGTGGCCGCAGACAGAAGGCATGCATCCATTCCCCGTAACACCAACAGGCCAGAAGTTGCCATTCTAACTGTTAGATCTTCCCCAGTCTGGTTATTTTTTAAGGACTCTGCCGATAACCCCAAACAGGCAATTTGCAGCATTTGCCATGCCCGCATCAGCAGGGGTAGAAAACCTACCAGCCTGACCACCACTAGCATGATTAGGCACATGGCAGCAAAGCACCCGACTTTGTCAGCAGAACCACAGGCTCCAGGAACACTGTCTGCACGTTACAACACTTCTTCTTCCACTGTGTTGCATACATGCCAATCCCCAGTTCCACGTGCCTGTGAAGATGCCTTGGGCCCTGCACCTGTTGTTGCCCACAGTCTACCAGCACCATCCCAGCCCTACGCCAGTCAGGGTTGCCCCCACAGTCTACAGCTCCTGTACCTCCTCCTCCTCTTCTTCAGCCTCCATCTCTGAAATGAACACATTAGTCAGAAGCTGGGAGCACTGCAGCACTGCCTCAGCCAAGCAGAAACAGGCGGTGCTGAAGATAATCTGCATAGGTGACAAACCACACAATGCAGAAGAGTTGTGGACAATGCTGAAGGAGCAGTCAGATATTTGGCTGACACCGCTGAACCTACAGCCAGGCATGGTCATGTGTGACAATGGCCAGAACCTGGTGGCGGCTCTGAGGCAAGGTCATACCTTGCCTGGCCCATGTGCTTAACCTCGTGGTTCAGCGTTTTCTCAAAAGCTACCCTGAGCTGCCAGATCTGCTGTTGAAAGGACGCCATTTGTCTGCCCATTTTTGAAAGTCAGCGACAGCTTCAGCCCCCCTTGCTGGGCTTCAGCAGTGTTTGCAGCTTCTGGCTCACCAACTGGTGTGTGATGTCCCACACTTTGGAACTCTACACTGCATATGTTGCAAAGGATTTGTGAGCAGAAGAGGGCAGTTGTCGACTACCAGCTTCAACAAGGCCGTCGATATTGAGGTCAGACTCCACATAAAAGGCCTCAGGAGTGGACATAAATGTCAGACATATATGCCATCCTCCAGAATTTTGAGCACTGCACCAAGATGTTGAGTGGCAATGATGCCATAATTAGCGTCACTATTCCGCTTCTCAGCAATCTTAAAACCACTCTGCTCACAATAAAAGGGGATGCAATGCAGGAAGAGCACGAGGACATTGAGCCAGGAAACATACTGGGTGATTACACTTAACTCAGCCTTATGTCGTCGCAACGTGGATTGGTAGACAATGAAGAGGAGGAGGAGGAAGAACAGGAGCTACTTTCATGCGCTGTAGACGATACTACAAGCACAGCTGTCATACCATCTGTTCACCGGGGATGGCCTGAGGACTGGGAGGAGGAGTGTGAGGATGAGGAGGAGGAGAACACCATGGTCAGTCTTCCTGTTGGTGAGGACATGTAAGGCATGCCTGTTAGTAGTCTGGCACACATGGCTGACTATATGTTGAGCTGCATTTCCCGTGACCCTCGCATTATAAAAATTTTCAGTGACACTCATTATTGGTTGGTGACACTTTTAGACTCACACTACAAGGAAAATTTTCAATCTCTTATTCTGGAGTCAGACAGGGGTCTAAAAATGGTGAATTACCATAAAGCCCTTGTATTGGAATTAGTGAAAAAATTCCCATGTGAGAACGCTAGCAGCAGACATCAAAGTTTGTTGTACAACCAAGGAGTCCAAGCAAGAGAGACAGAAGTACAATCCAGGTCAGGCAAGGGAACAATGGAAAAGTCCTGGGAACATTTTCTCAGACCCTCCCATCATGCCGCCACAGAGGCAAGGGGTGCTGTCACAAGACGTTCATTGTTTGGGGAGATGGTGAGGGAGTACCTTGCAGAGCGTACAAACATCCTCCAGGATTCCTCTGTGCCTTTTAGTTATTGGGTATCCAAGCTGGACACGTGGCATGAACTGGCTCTCTACTCTTTGGAGGTCCTGGTCTGCCCTGCCACTAGCGTTCTGTCAGAGCGGGTTTTTAGTGCCGCTGGGGGAATTATAACAGATAAGCGCATCCGCCTGTCAACTGACAATGCTGACAAGCTGACTCTTATCAAAATGAACAAGGGCTTTATTGTTCAAGACTTATGTACACCTCCAAATGAAAACACCGAAATATAACCTTAAATGCATTGTCTTTTTTGGGAGGTGTATTCTCAGGCACTTCTTCACAAACACACATGGGTATCGGCTTCCAGAGTTGGTCTGTTTGCTGTTAGCCTCCTCCTTATCCTCATCATCCACAACCAGTAGAACACCAGGGCAAAGGGATTGCGTGATGCAAAAGTAACTAAATTTTTGGCAAGGGTATTATATAATATTCTTTTTATATCACTGTCTCGGAGCTGATGCTGGGGACAAACATATCTCGTCGAACACATTCTGGCTTCATATCTATGACTCTGTGTTCGCCCCTCCCTTTTGTTATTTTCTTTTAGACGTGGCTTCACATTTGTAATTTAGTTGTTTAATTTCAGTATGATTTCTCATTATGTCTCCTCATTTTCCACGGCTTCATGACCAGTGTTAAAGTGTTCTGTAGGCCGGTGAATTTTGGGCTGTGATGGCAATGTTTATTTATTAAAAAAGGTACCTCCCATTGGTGAAATGCTTGTCAGCGTATGCACTCCATTATAAGTCTCATAGACCCACACCACTACAATGGGCCTACTTCTTTACTGGGTTCCTGCAATGTCTCTTCTTTACCTGTCACTAGATGACCTGGGTGAATGTGTTCTGTATTGTTAGAGGCCAGTGAATTTTGGGCAAGGGGGGCTGTGATGGCAATAGTTTATTTATTAAAAAAGGTACCCCCCATTGGTGAAACCACATCCTTGTTGGCAAAGACTTCATAACATTTGTGTACCTTAGGCCTCTTTCACACTTCAGTTTTTTTACAATCAGTCACAATCCGCCAGGTTTTGATAAAAACGGATCCGCAATTTTCTTTTGAGGATCTGTTTTTTTCCCCATTGACTTCCATTATTGGCGGATTGCCGTCCGTTGCATCCGGTTTTTTAGCGGATCCGCCAAAAGTTCCTGTCCGTCACCATCCTCAATGATTTCAAAACGGAGCTTGCAAGGTTTTTTTCTGTGGCGGATCCTCCAGACACTCATTTAACCCAAAATTCTTTCTGGGTGCCGGACAAAAAAAATCTCTCTCTCTCTCTCTCTCTCTATCAATTTTTGAAGCGATAACTTCTATGAGTGAGACTGCATGTTCCTTCTTTACTGAATTATAAACAGGAAGATAAAAAAATGATCTTATTATCTCTAAATTACTTAGTTGAAAGGCTCTGTGATCATCTATGGTGTCTCCAATATTTACTCCGCAGCTGAAAGGAACAGTTAGGCTGGAGTCACACACAACGAATAAAAAATCGGTCCGATCTTAACGGTACGAAATCGCACAAAGATTTCTTCTCCAGGGATCCGTCTGTCATCCCATTTTCCAGCGAGGAACCGATTTTATTCGCATCTAAGCATCAAATTGACATCCAATGCCAATGCCTGATGCTCTTTCCTGTTGACCTGGAGAAGTCTTGCGATTTAATCGCAAGTCACACGTGTGGTGCGTTTTCAATGCGATTTTTAATCGCATCCATAGACTTGCATAGGCGAATCCGATCCGAAAATCGGTGACAATCGCAGCATGCTGCGACTGTCTCGGTCTGAGGAACGAATCCGATAAAAAAACGCATGATGGGAGCAGCACCATAGAATAACACTGGGACGAATGCAATGCAATTTTTTATCGCATTGCATTCGTCCGATTTAATCGCTAGTGTGACTCCGGCCTTAGGGAAAATTTAGCATGGTCACAGTTATATTTTTGAACATTTGCACATTATTGCAATTCTCTCTTGTATTTCAAGAATACATAGTAGCAGCTGTTTTTTTACATTAATTGCCTTTAGATCCTGGGAAAGTTGATTGTAATGATTCTCCCGAGTACTCAATGGGTTAAGCTTCTGTTTTTCTTGAAAGGCTGATTAAACATGTGATTGCTGTTGATCGTCATGTTCTCCTGAAAATAATTCTTCATAGAGGGTCCCATCATACCATAATCATCATCCAACAATATACTGCATCCTGCTCTCAACATATTGTTGGGTTTCCATAACAATCTGCAATTACAGGAAGGCTTTGACAGCTTGAGGTTTCAGGGTGCACCTTAAAAATGCTTTTAGATTTTTTTAAAGTAACTGTCTCCTGTCCACAATCACGTTATTCAGACTACATTGTTGCTTCTTCTCAAGAGCTTTAATGAAAGCATCCATGATTTTCTTGCACATTAGTTTAGAGATTTGCTACGATTTTAAGGAATCTGTATCACTAGTTTTTTGCCCAATTTAGGTGTTTTATTTCGGCAACAGTTCTGAAGTGTTGTCAAATTTTGGTGGAACAGATGCAGATTCTTTGTTTCTTTTTCCTTACAGGCAGTCACATTTTTGACAAAGGTGTCTACGATGCCCAAAGTATAGTATTTAAAAATGTGTACTCCCCACTGGGAACTGGTTGACAGCCCATGCACTGCTTGTATGGGCATCATAAGTCTAAGAAACCCGGTCCTTTACCTTGAGCCCATTTTTACTGAGCCCTTTTCAATGTCTACCTCTTATTTGCGACTGCATGCCCTGGTAAACGTGTTCTGTGTTGTTTATGGAAGCACAATTTTGGGCAAGGGTGTCTATGATTGCAATAAAATTTGTCAGCCCATGCACTGCTTGTAAAGGCATTATTATTCTAGGAGACCCAGTCCTTTACATTTGGCCTACTTGTTACTGAGGCCTTCATTACTGTCTCCTCCTTAACAGCCAATCGATGACCAGGGTGAACGTGTTCTGTGCTGTTATAGGCAGTACAATTTTGGGCAAGTGTGTCTGTGATGACAAAAGTATATTTTTAAAGGTCCCCCATGTGCAAACCACATCCAGGTTTGCAAAGACTTCAGAACATTTGCCTGCTTTAAAGACCTCATTAGTAAAGCTCCATTTTTGGTTGACTGGTTGATCACATTGGACACAATATATTACATATAACTTTGTTAAAGCAATGCTTTAAATTTGGCTCAGTAGCTCAATAGAAATATATCTTTTGCCACTATATGTTTTCTCTTATTGAAAACCATTACTTTGGCTGCATCAAATGGTAAGTGTTCAATAGCAAAAAGTGACAGCTGAATGCTTGTAGATGCAGAGTACGTAATGTAATCAATTTTGGCTGAGATAGCTTCTATGAGGAAGACTGCATGTTCCTTCTTTCCTGGATAATAAACAGGAATAATAATAATAAATGCTCTTTTTGTCTGTAAAGTATTTTTTGAAAGGATGTCAGATCATCTATTGTGTCTGCAATATTTACTACACAGCAGAATGGAACAAATATGTAAAATTGAGCATGGTCACATTTATGTTTTAGAACATCTTCACATTTTTGCAGTTCTCTTTTGTTTCCGAAATACATAGTAGCAGCTAGTTTTAACATTACTTACCAATAGATACTGGTCAAGAAGATTTTCATGATTATCCAGAGTACTCGATGGGTTTAGCTTAAGTTTTTCTAGAAAGGCTGAATAAAGATATGATTGCTGTTAATATTGTAGTGCGAATATACAAATGGCTAATTTGAATCCATATTGAAATATACAAAATGCATTCAGACAATTACATAGCTGCATTTCTGGTGAAACATTTACAGATGTGACAGACAATGCTCACAGTGGCACAATCTTGAGAACTGTTTGTTTATTCACTTCACAAACAGTTCTAAGCTTCTATATGTTTGTTGTTTGTCATTGTAAAACATTAAGGTTTACTTAACCTCTGTCTGTTGTAGTTTTATCTAAATCCTTGTGGCTTTTATATTCTAAGGTTTTATGGCCCCTCGTCTGATGACTCCATGATATCTCAGTTTCATCCGACCTTGAAAGCTGGCCACTTGAAGGGCTGGGTGAAACTAGAGTTACTACATAGTGTAAATCACTATATAAGACCAGAGAAACATGACTTAGACTATTTTCACACTAGCGTTTCCTGGAGCTGCAGAGGGATGCGCATGGTCGCCGTGAAGCTCCGCCCACAGCCGCACCTCCTCTGGTCAGCTCCGCCTATGGGTGCATGATGCTGCATGCGACATGCATACCCTATCTTTAACATTGGGTATGCAGGCCGTGTGCAGGTATGCATTTGCCGGCGCATGCGTCCTTTTGATGGTGTGCTGTGTGTTAGGAGTCAGATTTCTGCCTCTCCTATGCTGAAATCTAGATCCTCACTTTCTATAGTCTCCTGCTCTTCATCTGCTGCAGAGGAGATTGCAGAGGCAACTCTCTCCAGAGGCTAAGTCCTTTGTTCCTGCATCTGAGCATGCTCATGGGACGAACTCCCATTGGAGTTCGGGAGTCAGGTGTTCAGGTCCTGTGTCAAATCCCATTGGCTCCTCTTGGAGACCTGGAGATTTCCAGAAGGTCCCGTTTGCTATAAAAAGCGTGCATGGCTGTTCCGCCATGCGCTAGAATAGTCATACTTGCTGCTGCATGTTTGTTGATGGATGCTTGGACTGGTGAATGACTCATTTGAAGCCCCCATTCCTCTGATACTACGTCTGTGTGAGTGTTTGAGTTACTTCCAGTAGCAGCGCCAGCGTGCCTTTGCTCCATCTATCACAGCAGCTTAGCGTCTACATTGCGCCAGCGTGATCACGGTGCCTTGCCAGCGGCTCTGTTCTCGCCGCGCTGTGATTGCAGTTATGCCGGGCGTTCGCAGTTGCGACGCCACGCACGCGTTTCTCGACGGTAGGTCTAGACGGAGTAGTCCTGCTATCTAAGGCTACTCCTGTGACCAAGAATACCGCGTGTGCATCGCTGAGGTTCTGTGATCTTAAACAGACTCAGCGTTTCTGTGTTTCGTTTATGCATGCAGCTCTGTGATTGTAACAGAGCTTGCTCAAGTGCAATTGGGTGCTGTTTAACCCTGTGCACACTACCGCCAGATTGCTCTGCCTCACTTAGCTGCGGTTTTTCCAGCTACCGCATGGTGGACCCCGAGTGGCGAAGGCACTATATTTATATTTTTATTTAGTGCCTTCCGCCACTCCTAACATTGTGCGCATCAAAATGCAACACGGTGTGTTTGGCGCAGGTTAGCGCACCATCAAAAGGACGCATGCGACGGTAAACGCATACCTGTGCACGGCCTGCATACCCAATGCTAAAGATAGGGTGCACAGGTCACTTGCAGCGTCATGCACCCATAGGCGGAGCTGACCGGAGCAGGTGCGGCCATGGGTGGAGCTTCACGGCAGCCATGCGCATCCCTCCGCAGCTCCAGGAAATGCTAGTGTGAAAGTAGCCTAAGACAGAAGCAAAAACTGATGCACCTGTACATGTACAGTGTGTTCATACCTGGATAAATGGGGACGCCCATGCAGTGTAGTGAATCTCCCAGGGGTTCTCTGTCTTGGTGTTGCTTCTCTGATATTCCAGACGGATGATGCTTAAAAGCCTCTTGGTGATGATGTAAGTAAATTGTATGTAGTTAATCTTTATATATACTTAATCATTATATGTATTTAATCCTTATATGTACTTAACCTTTGTATGTTAAAATATACAAAAGTGTACGCACTCATACTATTCAATCATACTATTCCTTGAATTTTGTACTTTGAAATAAAATTGCGTTATATTGCAAGTATTAGCTGTTATGGATGAGTCACCGAAGGAGGAAAAAACAAAAATAATAGCTAAGTCCAGAAAACCAGAGAAGTTGGCAGCTATCGGATTGCAGACCCCTGAACCTATCCACAACAACTAGCAGTAGCCGTGGGGGGTTCCTACGGTGCCCTAGACCCCTTGATCACAGCCGGAGAACTAAATTAGCCTAAAGACAGAAAGGGGAAATCTAAACTGCCCCAGAGCAGACCCCAAAGCAATAGGCAGCCCCCAACATATAATGACTGTGAAGCAAGATGAAAAACACTAACACAGATAGAAAGATAGGTTGAGCAAAAGATGGGGCCCAAGCTAACTAAATAGGACAGGATAGAAAAGCTGCTGTCTGCAATCCGCAAAAACCCTATCCAAAAATGTACCAACAGACTGATAGGAAAAACAGGCCCTGAAGTTGCTAGGCTTCAAAAAGACTATATCAGCACTCAGGTATATTCTGAAGACAGAGCCAGAGATCAACAGATCAGAGACAAAAATGGAATTCAGCTCACCCCCGGCCGGGGATGGCTGAACTCCAAAAAACAAGGCAAACAAAACCAGAACTAAAGTGTAGAAAAAGCAGAGCAAAACTTAGCTTTGAGAAGCAGAAATCAGACTGGTCTCCAAGAATCCAGCAGGAAAATCACCAGCAAGGCAGCAGGACGTCGGCTGCCTTATATCCAGTCATCAGTTCCTGTGACCCAGTCATCATCTGAGCAGGTGCTCAGCTGTTTGGTAATCAGCCACACTACCTTCCTTCGCCAGAAGAGGGAGTTCATCAGACCTCACTGGTGAAGGGAAAAATGAACTCACAACAGTACCTCCCCCTTGAGGAGGGGTCACCGAACCCTCATCCATGCCACCAGGGCAATCAGGGTGAGCCCGATGAAAGGCACGCACCAATCTTTTAGCATGAATATCAGAGGCAGAGATCCAGGAATTATCCTCCTCACCATAACCCTTCCACTTAACCAAATACTGGAGTCTCTGTGTAGCCAGACGGGAATCCAGTATCTTCTCTACCTCATACTCCATGTTACCTTCAACCAATACAGGGTCAGGAGGTGCCACCCCAGGAACTACTGGTTCAACAAACCTCCTCAACAAGGACTTATGGAACACATTATGAATCTTAAATGTGACAGGAAGAGCCAACCGAAAAGAGACCGGATTAATAATCTCCAAAATCTTGTAAGGTCCAATAAATCTAGGCTTAAACTTAGGAGAAGCCACCTTCATAGCGATATATTTTTTGATGACAACCAAACCATATCACCCACCTTAAACTGGGGACCAATGGTCCTATGCCAGTTGGAAAACCGCTGGGCCTTTTCTTGGGCGAGAGACAACTTATCCACTACTTGGTCCCAGATCTTGTGCATTCTCTCCACCACAGTGTCAACACCTGGGCAGGCAGAAGGCTCCACCTGCCCTGATGAAAATCGAGGATGAAACCCAAAGTTACAAAAAAAAGGTGACATCAAAGTGGCAGAACTAGCTCTATTATTTAAAGCAATTTCTGCCAAGGGCAAAAATGAAACCCAATCATCCTGATCAGCCGAAATAAAACATCTCAAATACGACTCCAAAGTCTGGTTTGTTCTCTCCATCTGCCCATTGGTCTGAGGGTGAAACGCAGAGGAGAAGGACAACTGAATTCCCAGCTTGGAACAGAAAGTCCTCCAGAATCTAGACACAAACTGAACTCCTCTGTCAGACACAATGTTCTCAGGAATCCCGTGCAAGCGAACTACCTCTTGCAAAAACAAGGGCACAAACTCAGAGGAAGATGGCAACTTAGGGAGTGGTACAAGATGGACCATCTTAGAGAATCTATCACAAATCACCCAAATAACAGTAATTCTCTGAGAGACAGGCATATCAGAGATAAAATCCATTGAAATATGGTTCCATGGCCTCTTGGGCACCGGCAAAGTCATCAACAACCCACTAGAGCGAGAACAAGGTTTTGACCGGGAGCAAGTCCCACAGGACTGCACAAAATTCCTGACATCATGACACAAGGCGGGCCGCCAAAAAGACCGACTCACCAGATCTCTAGTACCAAAAATACCTGGATGACCAGCCAATGCAGAGCAATGAACTTCAGACATCACTCTCTTCCTCCTCTGGTCAGGAACATACAACTTTCCACTGGAATAACGCTCAGGTTTGTCCTCCTGAAACTCTTCCAGAGCACATCTCAAATCGGGCAAGATGGCAGAAAGAACTACCCCCTCGCCTAAGATGGTAGCAGGCTTGGTCACAACAGGAGAATCAGCAAAGAAACTCCTAGAGAGGGCGTCTGCCTTGACATTCTTAGTGCCAGGAAGAAAAGAGACCACAAAATCTAAATGTGTGAAAAACAAGGCCGACCTAGCCTGTCTAGGATTCAAGCATTTGGCCGACTCCATGTAAATCAAATTCTTGTGGTCAGTAAGGACCACGACCTGGTGTTTAGCTCCCTCCAACCAATGTCTCCACTCCTCAAATGCCCATTTCATGGCCAACAGTTCCCGATTCCCCACATCATAGTTACGTTCGGATGGGGAGAACTTTCGGGAAAAGAAAGCACAGTGATTCATTTTAGATGTCACAGGATCTTTTTGGGACAAAACAGCTCCTGCACCAATCTCAGAGGCGTCCACCTCTACCTGAAACGGGAGTGAGACATCAGGTTGCCGCAGAACCGGAGCAGAAGTGAATCTTCGCTTCAGCTCCTGAAAGGAAGAAACAGCCTCCGGAGACCAATTCAGCACATCAGCACCCTTCTTAGTCAAATCAGTCAATGGCTTGACAATACTAGAAAAATTAGCTATAAATTTCCGATAAAAATTAGCAAAACCCAAAAACTTCTGGAGGGCCTTCAAAGAAGTGGGCTGAACCCAATCATAAATGGCCTGTACCTTGGCCGGGTCCATTTCCATAGTTGACGGAGACAAAATGAATCCCAAAAATAAAATCCTCTGTACCCAAAAAAGGCATTTCGATCCCTTGACATACAGGGAATTCTCCCTCAAAATCCGGAACACAGTCCGAACATGTTCCACATGAGAGTCTCAATCCTTGGAAAAGATCAAAATATCATCCATATAGATAATCAAAAATTTATCCACAAAGTCTCGGAAAATATCGTTCATGAAGGATTGGAAGACAGAAGGGGCATTAGTGAGCCCAAAAGGCATCACCAGGTACTCAAAATGTCCCTCCGGAGTATTAAATGCCATCTTCCATTCATCCCCATGCTTAATGCGAATAAGATTATACGCCCCCCTGAGGTCAAGCTTGGTAAACCAGCAAGCACCTTTAACTCTGGAGAATAGATCAGAAATCAGGGGTAACGGATACTGATATTTAACAGTAATTTTGTTGAGGGCATGATAGTCAATACAAGGCCTTAATGAACCATCCTTTTTAGCCACGAAAAAAAACCCAGCACCTAAGGGTGAAGAGGATGGTCTAATATGACCCTTCTCCAACGACTCCTTAATATAGGATTGCATAGCCTTGTGCTCGGGTACAGATAAACTGAAAAGCCGACCCTTGGGAAATTTACACCCCGGGCTCAGCTCAATTGCACAGTCATAACTCCTATGAGGAGGCAAAGACGCAGACTCATTCTCACTAAATACATCATAAAAGTCAGCCAAATAGTTAGGAACATCATGCGACTGGGGAGAGGTGGAGAAAACAGGAGCATCACTAAGAGCACAACGACAACCCCAACTCACCACAGACACAGATTTCCAATCCAAAACTGGATTATGGATTTGCAACCAGGGAAGCCCCAGAACAATGGTATCATGCAAATTATGCAACACCAAAAATCTGCAATTTTCTTGATGGACTGGGGCGACCCGCATTACCACCTGGGTCCAAAACTGAGGTTTATTTTTCGCCAAAGGAGTCGCATCAATACCCCTCAAAGGGATAGGCATCCGCAAAGGCATCATAGGAAATCCCCAACGTTTAGCAAAATCCAAGTCCATCAGGTTCAGAGCTGCTCCCGAATCCTCAAAAGCCTTGGCGGAAAATGTGGACAGGGAACAGATCAGAGTAATTGCCAGAAGAAACTTAGGTTGAACACCACCCACAGAAAACGTGTGAGCACAACGTTTCTCTCGTTTAGGGCAGACAGAAATAATATGCGAGGCATCTCCACAAAAAAAACACAGCTTATTATGCCTTCTGAACTCCTGACGTTGCGCCCTGGACAAAACTCTATCACATTGCATAGGTTCAGACATTTGTTCAACAGTTGGCAACACCTCTTGTGCGGTCTTGCGTTCACGCAAACGCCGATCAACCTGAATGGCTAATGATATAGAATCGTCAAGACCAGAGGGAACAGGAAATCCCACCATAGTATCTTTTACAGTTTCTGACAAACCTTTCCAAAAGAGAGCTGCCAAGGCATCATCATTCCAGGTAGTAAGGACTACCCACTTTCGGAATTTTTGACAGTACAACTCTGCAGAATCCCGACCTTGGCTCAATGCCAACAGGGCCTTTTCAGCCTGATCAATAGCATTAGGTTCATCATACAACAACCCCAAGGCTTGAAAAAATGCATCCACATTATTTAGAATAGGATCATCAGGTTTCAAAGAAAACGCCCAATCCTGGGGATCGCCGCGCAGCAAAGAGATGACAATTTTAACCCGCTGCGTGGAGCTCCCCGGCGAGTTAGGCTTCAAGGCAAAAAATAATTTACAATTATTCTTCAAATTCAAAAATTTAGACCGATCCCCAAAAAACACATCAGGAGTAGGGATCTTTGTTTCAGCAGTATGTGAATGAGTAAGATAGGCGGAAATTCTCCGCACTTCCGCAGCGAGCTGCTCCACACGACCAGACAATTGCTTCATCTCCATTGAGAGAAAAAATTCCCCCTACGGCCTCAGAGATATAGAGGAAAAAATATACACAAATAAATTCTGACACCTTTTTTTTTTTTTTTTTCAATTCTTTCCTGCTATTGAGTACCCTAGGATCTGCGGTATGGCTGGTGATTCTGTTATGGATGAGTCACCGAAGGAGGAAAAAACAAAAATAATAGCTAAGTCCAGAAAACCAGAGAAGTTGGCAGCTATCGGATTGCAGACCCCTGAACCTATCCGCAACAGCTAGCAGTAGCCGTGGGGAGTTCCTACGGTGCCCTAGACCCCTCGATCACAGCCAGAGAACTAAATTAGCCTAAAGACAGAAAGGGGAAATCTAAACTGCCCCAGAGCAGACCCCAAAGCAATAGGCAGCCCCCAACATATAATGACTGTGAAGCAAGATGAAAAACACTAACACAGATAGAAAGATAGGTTGAACAAAAGATGGGGCCCAAGCTAACTAAATAGGACAGGATAGAAAAGCTGCTGTCTGCAATCCGCAAGAACCCTATCCAAAAATGTACCAACAGACTGATAGGAAAAACAGGCCCTGAAGTCGCTAGGCTTCAAAAAGACTATATCAGCACTCAGGTATATTCTGAAGACAGAGCCAGAGATCAACAGATCAGAGACAAAAATGGAATTCAGCTCACCCCCGGCCGGGGATGGCTGAACTCCAAAAAACAAGGCAAACAAAACCAGAACTAAAGTGTACAAAAAGCAGAGCAAAACTTAGCCTTGAGAAGCAGAAATCAGACTGGTTTCCAAGAATCCAGCAGGAAAATCACCAGCAAGGCAGCAGGGCGTCGGCTGCCTTATATCCAGTCATCAGTTCCTGTGACCCAGTCATCATCTATCTGCTCAGCTGTTTGGTAATCAGCCTCACTACCTTCCTTCGCCAGAAGAGGGAGTTCATCAGACCTCACTGGTGAAGGGAAAAATGAACTCACAACAATTAGCCTTCTTTAAAGCACTATCTGAACCTTAGTGTTAAAAACTTGGCAAATCAAATAGCCAAATTCTCCAGTATATTATTCTGCAA
Organism: Dendrobates tinctorius; assembly: GCF_039654945.1. Lineage (NCBI taxonomy): Eukaryota > Metazoa > Chordata > Amphibia > Anura > Dendrobatidae > Dendrobates > Dendrobates tinctorius. The sequence continues at coordinate 3,353,601 of NW_027362000.1, read as the reverse complement.
AGAGGGAACCATCATACCATTAAAAAATACAAAAAGTTGATCATCCTTCAATGTAGTGCATCCTGCTCTCAACATGTTGTCGGAATTCCATTACCATTTGAAAAACAAGAAAGGGTTTGACAGCTTGAGGTTTCATGGTACACTATTTTTTTTTAACTAATAGTCTCCTGTCTCCAATCACGTCATTCAGACTGCATTGTTGGTTATTCTCAAAAGCTTTACTGAAAACAGGCATCATGTTGTTTCACATTAGTAAACTTTATAGTCTTGCAAGGATTTTAAGTAATCTGCTTCACTCACTTTTGGACTAATTGGTGAGATTTTTGTAAGCCACAACTCTGAAGTGTTAGCATGTTTTGGTGGAAGAGATGCCGATTCTTTCCTTTTTTTTCCTTGCAGTCAGTTCTCCCTAACTCTGTGTGATTTGCTATGTGATTTTTTATATAAACATTGAGAAATGGATTTGGTAGGGGAAGAACACACTTTTCTGACATTTGAAAATAATTGTTTGGAACCATGTCTTGTTTAACGTCTACCATCTTGCAATGTACGATCTTTGCCTGCAGTTTCACAGTTCACTGAATGCTTTTCTTTGCCATCAGAATACGATTTCAGGGAAGCATCATTATTTTCTATATCTGATACAATAACAGTTGAAAAAAAAATAATGATCTTCAAGGGTTTCTGTGGAGAAAACGCACACTTTGCATGGAGGTGTAAGTAATTTTGTTTGCGTGGAAATGCCATTTACTTTGATATGTTAGAAATCTTGCACCGGACCCCCATTAATCATCACTTGGGTAGATTAACTTAAATCTTTTATGTCTATCGTTGGCGACTTCTGGATGTACAAAATTAATATTGTGACGTGGATTTTCATGGGCCCATGCAGTATGAGGGTTCCAAGGCATAATGGGGTGCATATGACTATGCAGCAGGGCTGGCCTTGCTGCCATGTGTGAAAAAAAAGAGTATGGGAGTAGAAAATGAATATGGTGAAGTGGATTTTCCTGGGCTCATACTGTAGGTGGGTTCAAAGGTGTAATGGGGTGCATATGACTATGCAGCAGGGCTGGCCAAAACAAAGAGTAAGGGAGTACAAAATGCATATTGTGTGCTTGATTTTTCTGGGTCCATACACTTTGTGGGTTCCAAGGCATAATGGGGTGCATATGACTATGCAGCAGGGCAGACATTGCTGTCACTGTGTAAACAAAAGTGTACGGAATTAGAAAATGAATATATTGAAGTGGATTTTCCTACCCATACTGTATGTGGGTTCCAAGGCGTAATGGGGTGCATAAGACGATGCAGCAGGGAAGACATTGCTGTCACTGTGTAAACAAAAGAATACCGGAGTACAAAATGAATATTGTGAAGTGAATTTTCATGGGCCCATCCAGTGTGTGGGTTCAAAGGCGTATTGGGGCGTATATAACTTGGTAGCAGGGCAGGCCTTGCTGTCAGTGTGTAAAAAAAGAGTATGGAAGTAGAAAATTAATATTGTGAAGTGGATTTTCCTGGGCCCATCCACTATGTGGGTTCAAAGGCTTATTGGGGTGCATATGAATTGGTAGCAGGGCAGGCCTTGCATTCCGTGCAACATTTTTTATAGAGACCCTCCTGGACATTTTATGAAAGGGGTATTAGGGTGCGTTGGGAAAAATGGCATGAATCTTGGAAAAAATTTTTAAAGCTGTGAACTAAGAGTCAGGAATGCTTCCAGGAGCGATCCCCATGATGTCCCCGTGTAATTTGAGCAGTGTTTCCATCATTTTCAGATGGTTTTAGACCTTTAAAGGACCCCCGGAGGGAATTGCGGCAAAAATGCTCGGGTCTCCCATAGACTTACATTGGGCTCGTTGTTCTGTCCGAGTACCCGAGTATTTCAATTTGCTCGACCTGAGCAACGAGCACCCGAGCATTTTAGTGCTCGCTCATCATTAGTTGTCGCACCTGCTCCACGTCCTTGGCATTTGCGTGCATCATCATCAGCATTTCCACTTCTATGTCCCTTAACGTACGCCTTGCGCATTTTGTAATTGCTAGGTCTATTGAAACTAAGTTTATTTTTAGTAACAGAAAAAAAATTGTCACCTGCAGCAAGCAAAGCCGTTTTTGTGAGTTTACTTCACTGTAATGTAACAAAAAGAAAGCAAAAATGTATGAAAAGCAAATTCAATCAAGAAAATTTTTTTTAGTTTTAGAGATCACAGAAATATTCACAGACCACGTAACAATGTAGGGTAGAGAAATGGAAGCTTACATATTTATTAAAAGTGCTTTAGCAGTTTTACAGATCACAGATGTGTCCTCCACACGATAGAAAAGTGTATGGCTGAGAAATGTAGCCGAGGAAAATGTTTCAACCATTTTTGAGTTTGGTATATAACACAAAAAGGATCTCAAAGCACGTAATACTTGATGGATCAAAATATATTCATTTTTTCAACCCCCACAAACAAAATGCAGCTATGTATTTGACAAGGGACTGCACAGGCCTAATTCCTATCTGCAGACTGGATTCTGTCTCTCTCCCTGCTCCTGCCACTCTTTCTCTCACCCTCTCTTCCCCTATGCTAAATGCAGATTGCATGTGATAAAAACAAATATGGCCCCATCACACACAGCGATTTTGCTAGTGAGGTCGCTGATTTTGTGACGCCACAGCGATCTCGCCAGTGAGATCGCTGTGTGTGACGGGGATCAGCGACCGGCCCCCCTGCCGATTATCGCTGATCGTGCAGCATCGGCCTGGGCCGTTTTTCGATCGCTGGTCTCCCGCTAGCCAGCACGCATCGCGTGTGGCAGCGAGAGACCAGCGATCAGCGACGCTGGACGCTGGTTACTAATGTAAACATCGGGTATGTAAGAGCCCCCGCTCCTGGATACCCGCTGTTTACTTTAGAAACTGGCGTACATGCTGGTTTCCAAGGTAAACAGCGGGTATCCAGGAGTCGCACGGCTCTTAGATAACCGATGTTTACCTTGGAAACCAGCATGTACGCCAGTTTCTAAAGTAAACAGCGGGTATCCAGGAGCCGCGGCTCCTGGATACCCGATGTTTACATTAGAAACCAGCGTCCAGCGTCGGTGGTCCTGATCGCTGGGGCTGTCTAGGTGACAGCTCAACAGTAATCAGCCTAACGATATCCCAGCGATCCCATCATGTCGGATCGTTGGTGGGATCGCTGGGACATCGTTATGTGTAACGGGGGCTTTAGCTTTTAGAAGGGCTGTTCACATTATGGCTCAGGTTAGCACCAGTAACTACACTACAGGCCTCTGATTCATTGGACTGTGCACATAGGCCTGGACAAGCATTCTCTCCCTACAATGTGAAGAGTCACAGAGCTGTGCAATGGCGTAAGGGCCAAGTGGCGGTGCCTGTACTTTTATAATTCCCGGTTATGTCATACGGCCAGTCAATCACAGTAATGCCACAACCAAGATGCTAATGACAATGACTCACAGGCAATCCCCGCATGCTTATTGGCTCCATAACAGGTCCCAAAGATGTGGGGCGGGGATTCAAGTTTTATATTGCACACCGCCCATTGCTTGCCGAGTAACGAGCACATCCGAGCACTGTGATACTCGAGTGATAGCAGAGAATCACCGAGCACGTTCGCTCCTCCCTAATAAACACGCAGCCTTTAAATTTGACACTGTACATACTAGCGTTTTTCCAGCTCTTTCAGGTTTTGTTGCCTTTTCTGACGACAACAGCTTTGTATCTTATTTGCAAAAACACCAGAACCATGAGAGAGGCCAGTCACTATTATAATGCAATCATATTCTCTTCTTCCATTTAGCCTGCCTCATAATAAATCTAGCGCACTCTGGACTGAATTTAATCTATGCACATATCTGCTAGAGTTTGGCAAGGGAAGGTCTACAATATTAGCAGCTAAGGAATAAGAAGCTAAGCAATTAGCAGATAAGAATAAAGTTTTGAGAGCCATTGATCATGCAGAAAGAAAAGTTCACACCCATAACAATAAAGAATGACCCTAATTATCCACCATGATACTATTGGCACTCTCTGTCCACAGCTCAATACAAAAGGTATGCAATTCTGTTGTGTCCAACATTTACATCAGACAGGCTGTCTGTGACTCTTCCCTTCACTTCTATGTAAACTATGCCAGGGAGGGGTCTCCATCTTCTCAGCAGGTGGTCAGGTTCCTGTATATTGTCTGATCAGAGGTGCAGGAAAGATTGTGTTTAAAAATACATGTAAAAATACAAAACCTCGCCCTAAACCCCTTCTGGCCAGATCATAATATCAAAAGGATCAGAGATATTCATAATGGGAATAAATTTACCACTAGAGTTGAGCGAAACGGGTCGAAAAATTTCAAAAGTCGCAGACTTTTGGCAAAGTCGGGTTTCATGAAACGAAACCCGACCCTAGGATGAGGTCGGCCACGAGGTCGGCGACTTACGCGCCAAAGTCACGTTTCAAAAGTTTGTTTTGCGCTCTTTTTCAGCCAATCAGGATCCACGGACACTGTGGGCAACGTGATGACATAGGCAGGGGTCACCACCATCTTTCAGAAGGGCATGCAAGTGATTGGCTTGCTTTGGTGGGCGTCACAGGGGGTATAAAAGGGCGTGCACGCCGACCGCCATCTTACTTCTGCCGATCTCAGTATAGGGAGAGGTTGCTGCTGATTCTGTAGGGAGAGCGTTAGGCAGGGAAGAAGACAAAAAAACTGCTTCTGCTGCTAGCGATTTGGCCTGTACAACACACCAGTCACTGTGTGTGCAGTGCAAGGGGAGGCTATATAGTGGTGTATCAGTGGTGTTGGTTGTTGGGCTGCCTTCTAAGGCTTCCTGACATTCCTGCATTGCTGTTTACCCACTGCTCCGCAAACTGCTTTTTTAAAAGCAATCCGAATTTTTTTTTTTTGTCCTGCTGAGAAGAAAAGAAAACTGCTTCTGCTGCTAGCAATTTGGCCTGCACAAAACACCAGTCACTGTGTGTGCAGTGCAAGGGGAGGCTATATTGTGGTGTATCAGTGGTGTTGGTTGTTGGGCTGCCTTTTAAGGCTTCCTGACAGGCTGGCATTGCTGTTTACCCACTGCTCCGCAAACTGCTTTTTTAAAAGCAATCCAATCTCCCTTATCCTCTAGTCACTTTTGTCACAGCTGTGCCATCGAGCCTGTGACATAGCGCTCAGATATCAGTGGGCCTCACACAATCCAAAAGTGTCCAGTGTCCAAAAGTGTGTGCAGAGATTCAAAATCTCCCTTATCATCTAGTCACTTTGGTCACAGCTGTGCCATCGAGCCTGTCACATAGCGCTCAGATATTCATTGGGCCTCACACAATCCAAAAGTGTCCAGTGTCCAAAAGTGTGTGCAGAGATTCAAAATCTCCCTTATCCTCTAGTCACTTTGGTCACAGCTGTGCCATCGAGCCTGTGACATAGCGCTCAGATATCAGTGGGCCTCACACAATCCAAAAGTGTCCAGTGTCCAAAAGTGTGTGCAGAGATTCAAAATCTCCCGTATCCTCTAGTCACTTTGGTCACAGCTGTGCCATCGAGCCTGTCACATAGCGCTCAGATATTCATTGGGCCTCACACAATCCAAAAGTGTCCAGTGTCCAAAAGTGTCTGCAGAGATTCAAAATCTCCCTTATCCTCTAGTCACTTTGGTCACAGCTGTGCCATCGAGCCTGTCACATAGCGCTCAGATATCAGTGGGCCTCACACAATCCCAAAGTGTCCAGTGTCCAAAAGTGTGTGCAGAGATTCAAAATCTCCCTTATCCTCTATTTTGATACAGGGAAGATGTATATCTTTGTACCGTGTTAGCCAGTAGATAGAAAAATATTCAGGATTGAGAGTCCTCAGTAGTTGATACCTTTTAATGGCTAACTGAAAAGATGGTAACACATTGCAAGCTTTCGAGACTACTCAGGTCTCTTCATCAGGCTAGACTAATACAAAATCTGAAGAGTCACATATTTATGCACAATACAGCCTAGAAAAAATGCAATAGATAAGACAAGTGACGTGAAGCAGAACTATCAATATGGGAGAGGGAGAAACATAAATATAAACATTGGACCAGTTCATAGATAAGGAGTCCGGATGTTTTATGGTCCTCTGATTGGGGTCTAGTTCTGTGTTGTGATGCCCCCACACGGTTTTAAAAGGAAATTCCTTAATTGATGTAAAAAGACATAAATCCATGCGACACATTCATTCCAGCACTGAGAGTGTCAAAGTTCGTCATAAATTTGTACTCCCAAACTCGTCTCTCTCTCTGAGAGTAAAGGTAACTTCAATTCTCAGAGAGAGAGACGAGTTTGGGAGTACAAATTTATGACGAACTTTGACACTCTCAGTGCTGGAATGAATGTGTTGCATGGATTTATGTCTTTTTACATCAATTAAGGAATTTCCTTTTAAAACCGTGTGGGGGCATCACAACACAGAACTAGACCCCAATCAGAGGACCATAAAACATCCAGACTCCTTATCTGTGAACTGGTCCAATGTTTATATTTATGTTTCTCCCTCTCCCATATTGATAGTTCTGCTTCACGTCACTTGTCTTATCTATTGCATTTTTTCTAGGCTGTATTGTGCATAAATATGTGACTCTTCAGATTTTGTATTAGTCTAGCCTGATGAAGAGACCTGAGTAGTCTCGAAAGCTTGCAATGTGTTACCATCTTTTCAGTTAGCCATTAAAAGGTATCAACTACTGAGGACTCTCAATCCTGAATATTTCCCTTATCCTCTAGTCACTTTGGTCACAGCTGTGCCATCGAGCCTGTCACATAGCGCTCAGATATTCATTGGGCCTCACCCAATCCAAAAGTGTCCAGTGTCCAAAAGTGTGTGCAGAGATTCAAAATCTCCCTTATCCTCTAGTCACTTTGGTCACAGCTGTGCCATCGAGCCTGTCACATAGCGCTCAGATATTCATTGGGCCTCACACAATCCAAAAGTGTCCAGTGTCTAAAAGTGTGTGCAGAGATTCAAAATCTCCCTTATCCTCTAGTCACTTTGGTCACAGCTGTGCCATCGAGCCTGTGACATAGCGCTCAGATATCAGTGGGCCTCACACAATCCAAAAGTGTCCAGTGTCCAAAAGTGTGTGCAGAGATTCAAAATCTCCCTTATCCTCTAGTCACTTTGGTCACAGCTGTGCCATCGAGCCTGTCACATAGCGCTCAGATATTCATTGGGCCTCACACAATCCAAAAGTGTCCAGTGTCCAAAAGTGTGTGCAGAGATTCAAAATCTCCCTTATCCTCTAGTCACTTTGGTCACAGCTGTGCCATCGAGCCTGTCACATAGCGCTCAGATATTCATTGGGCCTCACACAATCCAAAAGTGTCCAGTGTCCAAAAGTGTGTGCAGAGATTCAAAATCTCCCTTATCCTCTAGTCACTTTGGTCACAGCTGTGCCATCGAGCCTGTGACATAGCGCTCAGATATCAGTGGGCCTCACACAATCCAAAAGTGTCCAGTGTCCAAAAGTGTGTGCAGAGATTCAAAATCTCCCTTATCCTCTAGTCACTTTGGTCACAGCTGTGCCATCGAGCCTGTGACATAGCGCTCAGATATCAGTGGGCCTCACACAATCCAAAAGTGTCCAGTGTCCAAAAGTGTGTGCAGAGATTCAAAATCTCCCTTATCCTCTAGTCACTTTGGTCACAGCTGTGCCATCGAGCCTGTCACATAGCGCTCAGATATCAGTGGGCCTCACACAATCCAAAAGTGTCCAGTGTCCACAAATGTCTGCAGAAATTCAAAATCTTCCCTGTCCTATAGACACCTTGTACCTTGTTTTACATTACTATATAGTTTGTTGGATTTTGTCTACATTTCTACCAAAAATGAGGAAGGCTGGTGGAAGAGGCCGTGGAATTGGGCGGGGGTTGGCAGCTGGTAATGATGATGTTGGTGGTGGATCTGATGGTAGTGGCAAGAGCAAAATAGGACCGAATGCAGAAGGTGTTGAGCCTGCGTCATCATCTGGCTACATAAGGCCTCGAACGCTTAGTTTTCTAGGAGTTGGCAAACCGCTTTTAAAGCCAGAGCATCAGTAAAAAGTTTTGTCTTACATTGCTGACTCAGCCTCCAGCTCTATCGCCTCCTCTTCTTCAGTTGTAAAAAGTAAAAGCACTGAGTCGTCATTGGAGGCTCATGTTCATGAACCACACCTTTCCTTGTGTCCTTCACCCCAACCAAGATTGAAGGATGACGCAGGCCATACTACTGATTACTCCATGGAGCTGTTTTCACATACCATGCCTGGATTATCAAGTCAAATGGTGAATTACCCAGGCCAAGATGAATCTGACATGGAGTGCACTGATGCACAGCCGCTGATGGATGATTCTGCTGGTACATTCACTCAGAGCACTACATTGTCCTCGCAGTGTACAGAGCCAGATTCTGACCCTGATGAGACTCAGGTGCCCCTTCCCGCACACTATACCACCATACACGGTGACACAGAGGAAGGTGCACATGACATAGAAGAGGAGGTGATGGATGACCCAGTTGTTGACCCAGATTGGCATCCATTGGGGGAAGAGGGTGCTGCTTCCAATAGCTCAGATGAGGAGCATCCACAGCAGACATCAACATCGCAACAGCTGTTATCTGGCAGGCCCGTAGCACTCCAAAGACAGGTTCCAAACATCAAAAGAGTTGCTGGACAGCTTGTCCAGAAGGTCAAAAGATCACAGCGTGCTAGGCCGGAAAATGTCTGCCAAAGTAGGAAGAGTGCAGTGTGGCACTTTTTTGAACAAAATCCTCATGATCAGGCCAAGGTTATCTGTAAGAAGTGCGCAAAGACCTTTAGCCGAGGAAAAAATCTGAAAAATTTGAATACCAGTTGCATGCTTAGACATTTAACCAGCATGCACTTGCAAGCGTGGACACAACACCAAACCTCAAGTGCCACATGTGCAACTGATCACAACGAAGGTAGTCAGCAACGCTACATTGTTTCCCCCACTGTAAGCCCACCGGTTAGCACAGCAGCAAATGTTGAGGTGTCGTTGCAAGGCCACAGCAGTCAGGGAATCCCACTGTTATATCAACGAAAGACTGATTCTAGGCCATCAGAAAGAACACCAACTCCATCACCATCATCAACCCTCTCTCAGTCCGCCCTGTCCACCGCTACTTCCACCATATGCAGCTCTCATGTCCAGCTCACCCTCCCAGACACTATGAGTAGGTCAAGAAAGTACTCAGTCTCTCATCCGCGTACACTGGGTTTGAACGCCCACATTGCCAAACTAATCTCGTTTGAGATGATGCCCTTTCGGTTGGTGGAAAGCACAGCTTTCCGCGAACTCATGGCCTATGCAGTACCACGCTATGACCTACCCAGTCGACACTTCTTCTCTCGCAAAGCCATCCCAGCCCTCCACCATCATGTGAAAGACCGCATTGTCCATGCACTCAAGCAGTCAGTGAGCGGAAAGGTGCACCACACAACTGATGCATGGTCCAGTCGGCATGGCCAGGGCCGTTACGTGTCCATCACTGCGCACTGGGTTAATGTGGTGGATGCAGGGTCCACAGGGGACAGCGGTGGTGGGACAGTGCTGCCTAGCCCACGGTATAGGAAACAGTTGGCTGTAGGCGTTCGACCCTCCTCCTCCTTCTCCAGAAGCGAAAGCTCGTCCACAGAGCGCAGTCGTACAAGCACTCCATCTGCAGCTGCCACTGTTCCCATGATGTGTCCCCCTATCGAGCAGCTAGTGGAAAGCGTCAGCAGGCTGTGTTGCAGATGATGTGTTTGGGCAACAGACACACCGCCAAGGTGCTGGCCGAGTACTTGAAGCGACAAACTGAGTCATGGCTGGGCAGTGTACATCTTGAGGCAGGCAAGGTAGTTAGTGATAACGGCCGTAATTTTGTGGCAGCCATAGCCCTTTCAAAACTCAGCCACATACCTTGCTTGGCTCACACCTTGAACCTGGTGGTGCAGTGCTTCCTCAAAAATTGTCCGGAGTTAACAGCCCTGCTCCAGAAGGTGCGAAGACTGTGCGCGCACATCCGCCGGTCGCCTGTACACTCCGTTCGTATGCAGAAGCTGCAGCGATTGCTCCACCTTCCCAACCACCGCCTCATTATCGACATTGCAACAAGGTGGAACTCCACCCTGCACATGGTGGAGCGGCTGTGCGAGCAGAGGCAGGCCATAATGCATTTGTGGGAGGATACACGGCCAGGCACTTTGAGAGAAGACATGGAGTTGACAGGTGTGCAGTGGTCGAAGCTGAAAGACCTCTGTAAAGTCCTTCAGTGTTTTGAGGAATGCACACGGCTGGTAAGCGCAGACGACGCCATCTTAAGCATGAGCATCCCACTTATGCGTCTGCTCATGCAAACTTTGATGCACCTTAAGGAGCAGGCGTCTGCAGCCAATGTTGATGAGGAGGAAGAGGAGGAGGGAATCCTTGATGACATTCAGCCATTGTCTGCTCAGGGACCTCTCCTGGACGAGGTGGAGGAAGAAGAGGAGGAGGAGGATGATGATGGGGATGATTACTTAGGGGAGGAGGATGCATCTCGTGGGGCAAGTGAAAATGTTGGCGTGGCAAGGTCTGGTACAGGGTTTGTGCGTGACTGGAGGGATGTGGATTTGCCAGAAAGTGCTCCTCCACCCAGCACTCGCAGTGCATCATTGACACCGGGAACATTGGCCCACATGTCAGATTATGCCTTGCAGATCCTAAAAAGGGACCCCCGCATTGCCAAAATGATGAACGATGACGACTACTGGTTGGCCAGCATCCTGGATCCATGCTATAAAGGCAAATTACAAAACATCATGCCACAGGAGAACCTTGACCTAATATTGGCTAATAAACAAGCAACTCTGGTAAATCGGTTGCTTGAGGCATTCCCAGCACACAGCAGCAGTGATGGTTCTCACACGAGCCGTACGGGCCAGGGGCAGCTTGGCAGAGGTGTTCGTGGTGCACACAGCAGAAGTGGCGTTGGAGACAGGGGTTTCATGACAATGTTGTGGACTGATTTTTCAAATACCGCTCACACATCTGGTAATACTGCATCGATGGAAAGTGACAGGAGACAGCAGTTGTCAACTATGGTTACAAACTACTTTTCCTCCCATATCGATGTTCTCCCACACAGGTCATTCCCCTTTGACCTTTGGGCCGCTAAACTGGACACCTGGCCTGAATTGGCCCAATATGCCTTACAGGAGCTCGCTTGCCCAGCTGCAAGTGTGCTATCGGAAAGAGTCTTCAGTGCAGCTGGATCAATCCTGACAGAAAAAAGGACCCGTCTGTCAACCCAAAATGTGGATGATCTAACCTTCATTAAAATGAACCATGCAAGGGTTTCCAAGGATTTTGTCCCACCTTCCCCTGATGACACATAGGGTGACAGAAAAATGGCTTGCTTTGGTCCACCTCTTCCTGGGACTTCACCTATTTCGCCTTTTGCATCAGCTGAATGTCCAACATCAACATATGCCACTTTCTAAAACTCCCTAACTGTGCTGCCTCCCCCCCCCATGGCCGGGGTCACCACCTACCGCACGACACCGTGCGAGTGCCGTTGCCCTGGACAGGTGGGTAGGCCGACTCTTGGGCGCGGGCACTGGCACAGTGTCCCTCATAGTGCAATCAAGTGTCTCTGACGGTGGTGGTGCACACCCGCCGTCAGACACACCGCTGTACTATGAGGGGCCCAGTGCCAGTACCGACGCCCACGAGTGGGCCCCCCTTGCTTGGGCAGGGCCCCAGCATTTGCAATCTTTACCTCTCCCTGCTCCTCCGCTGTGTAATCTGGGCCGTCAAATCCATACTGTGCCTGACACCGTCTGAGCCTGCCTCCTGATGTATAGACATATATTTTGAATGTGTACGCTATCCATACATGTTATCCGGAGAAACGGTACCCTTTCTAACCTTTGTGCAATCACGTGCAATCCATACTGGGCCTAACGCCGTCTGAGCCTGCCTCCTGAGACATATATTTTGAATGTGTACGCTATCCATACATGTTATCCGGGGATACGGTACCCTTTCTAACCTTTGTGCAATCACGTGCAATCCATACTGGGCCTAACACCGTCTGAGCCTGCCTCCTGAGACATATATTTTGAATGTGTACGCTATCCATACATGTTATCCGGGGATACGGTACCCTTTCTAACCTTTGTGCAATCACGTGCAATCCATACTGGGCCTAACACCGTCTGAGCCTGCCTCCTGAGACATATATTTTGAATGTGTACGCTATCCATACATGTTATCCGGGGAAACGGTACCCTTTCTAACCTTTGTGCAATCACGTGCAATCCATACTGGGCCTAACACCGTCTGAGCCTGCCTCCTGAGACATATATTTTGAATGTGTATGCTATCCATACATGTTATCTGGGGATACGGTACCCTTTCTAACCTTTGTGCAATCACGTGCAATCCATACTGGGCCTAACACCGTCTGAGCCTGCCTCCTGAGACATATATTTTGAATGTGTACGCTATCCATACATGTTATCTGGGGATACGGTACCCTTTCTAACCTTTGTGCAATCACGTGCAATCCATACTGGGCCTAACACCGTCTGAGCCTGCCTCCTGAGACATATATTTTGAATGTGTACGCTATCCATACATGTTATCCGGGGATACGGTACCCTTTCTAACCTTTGTGCAATCACGTGCAATTCATACTGGGCCTAACACCGTCTGAGCCTGCCTCCTGATGTATAGACATATATTTTGAATGTGTACGCTATCCATACATGTTATCCGGGGATACGGTACCCTTTCTAACCTTTGTGCAATCACGTGCAATCCATACTGGGCCTAACACCGTCTGAGCCTGCCTCCTTAGACATATATTTTGAATGTGTACGCTATCCATACATGTTATCCGGGGATACGGTACCCTTTCTAACCTTTGTGCAATCACGTGCAATCTATACTGGGCCTAACACCGTCTGAGCCTGCCTCCTGATGTATAGACATATATTTTGAATGTGTACGCTATCCATACATGTTATCCAGGGATACGGTACCCTTTCTAACCTTTGTGCAATCACGTGCAATCCATACTGGGCCTAACACCGTCTGAGCCTGCCTCCTGAGACATATATTTTGAATGTGTACACTATCCATACATGTTATCCGGGGATACGGTACCCTTTCTAACCTTTGTGCAATCACGTGCAATCCATACTGGGCCTAACACCGTCTGAGCCTGCCTCCTGATGTATAGACATATATTTTGAATGTGTACGCTATCCATACATGTTATCTGGGGATACGGTACCCTTTCTAACCTTTGTGCAATCACGTGCAATCCATACTGGGCCTAACACCGTCTGAGCCTGCCTCCTGATGTATAGACATATATTTTGAATGTGTACGCTATCCATACATGTTATCTGGGGATACGGTACCCTTTCTCACCTTTGTGCAATCACGTGTAATCCATACTGGGCGTGAGAACGGCTGGCGAGCTGTTAAGCAAGCTACAGCACCTGTGGTTTGCAGACGTAAGTTTTTCATTTTTTCAGGAATGACGGTTAGGCCTAATTCCGGAACTGCGGTTGACCTGCACTTACTGGGAAATCATTGTTCGCGGGTAATAATTGTAATCAGTGATCCCCATCACTAACGTTGTTCAGTGGGTTATCTGCACCTGTAAGCGACAAACGCTGGCCTTTTCAGTGTAGCGCACATTCAGCCACGGACATGTAAGGGCATGACACACCAGTTATTGGCCAATCTCATGTGCCAGAGCCTCACGTGTCCCACTAGTAAGCCGGACTCGGACCGCGGGGCATGACGGAGTCTCGTTCGTTAACGGAATTAAGCTTGCAATGTGTGCATCTGTTCTGTAGCTGGCATGGTTGAGGTTTCCCAGGTGGAGTCGAATTTAACCGTAGGCTCCACTCCTGGTGGTGCCCTTCTGGACATTCCTTTAAGGTTCAGCTTTGCAACCATACTGCCCACGTAAAACAAACACTTTGCCTTCATGAACGCTGTTTGGAGGGTCATGACTCGTGGGAATAACGCCGCCCAATCAGTTAACCTGCTAGAGAGATCCTTCGTTGCTCCCAAGCATGACATCACACTCCCTAGGAAGAAGGTAATGCCACTGTGGCGACCGTACTCCTGGGGGCGACACAAGTGCACTGATGCCCAGCCACTGCTCGATGAATCTGCTGGTACATTGACCCAGACCACTACATTCCCCTCGCACGCTACCCGGCCTGAATCTGACCCTGATGAAACTCAGGTTACCCTTCCCATATACAGTTCCATCTTACACGGTGACAAAGAGGAAGCTGCAGATGAAAGTGCAGGTTCGGCCCACCCGCCATCAGACACACTACCGTACTATCAGGGGCCCTGTGCCAGTGCCGTCGCCAACGAGTGGGCCCCCCCTGCTTGCCCAGGATCACAGCACTTGCAAAGTTGAAATACTGTGCAGTGAGATGGAAGATGGGGACGACGAGGAGTCTAGACTAGTACAGGGATTCCCTAGTGAGGAGACTTATTTGATTGTTCTCAATGTTGGGACAGCAATTTTTGGGGAGCACTATACTCTGGAGAATGATAGATGGGGCCCACCATACACTGGAACATTCCAAAGGTGGACTTCAGACACTGGAGCAGCATTTACAGGGCCCATTATACACTAGAGCATTAGAAATGGGGCCCATTATGTTTGGAGCATTATTTGGGCCCATAAGACAGTGGAGCTTCATCCATGGGGACCAACATATACTGTAGCATTATGTGGAGCTCATCATATACTGTTTCAAACATTATATGGGACCAATGATTCTGTATGGAGAAATAGATGGGCCTCGTCATGAGATGTAAAAAGTGAGGTATTTTTCATTGTACTATACCGCTAATTATCTGCCGTATTGGAGCATGATGAGTTGTGGTATGTGTTAAAGGGGCGCTCTTTCGCCCAGGGCACATGAAAACCTGCAGCCAGCCCTCCCCCCCCACAACTTTAGCCAAATAACCCCCATTTTTCAGTGCGTAACTTGTATTATGAAGTTAATTAAGGTTGACAAGCTTAAGTAAGAAGAATTGATGCTTTTGGCATTCAAATGGGCACTGTAGGTGTGTTTCCTGTCCTCCTCTCACTGCCGACTTTTATTCCCCATTGACTTACATTGGGTTTCCTGTTTCGGGACGACCCCGACTTTTCCCTATAATCGGACGATCTTGCTCTACCCGACTTTTGGAAAAGTCGGGTTTCACGAAACGAAACGCGACCCTAAAAAACCAAAAGTCGCTCAACTCTATTTACCACTTTTAGTGACTTGAAAAACAACTTTAAACTCCCTGCATCCGCATTTATGCAATTTAATCTCCTGAAAGACCAGATACAGAACTTCCTAAGCAGTAAACCTTTAATAACTGAAGCAACTATTAACCTGCTAGGGGATATTAAACACAAAATCTTCTGGAGCAACCAGAACATATATAAATGGTTCAATAACGATACGGAAATAACTAAGCTGCCATATATGGTTAAATGGGATAAAGAAATGAATACTTCACACACCACTGAACAATGGGAAAACGCTATATACTATTCATATGGGGCTAGTATTTCCATGTCTCTGCAGGAGACATACTTCAAGACACTTAATGGCCCGTTACACATAGCGATATCGCTAGCAATATCGCTGTAATGTCACCGATTTTGTGACGTTGCAGCGATATTGCTAGTGATATCGCTACATGTGATACTTACCTGTGACCGGCTCCCCCGCTGGTTATCGCTGGTCGCGCGAGAACGTCCTGGACCATTTCTCGTCGGGCGCTTCCTGCTGGTCTTCCTGTGGCGCTGACGAGCGACGGGTGGACACGGGCTGAAGGATGTCAGGATCGCCTCGTCTGACAGGTAAGTAGCGACCCCGACCCCTGCTATGTCACTGGTGAGATCTGCCTGTGTGGCAGCTCACTAGCGACCACTTAGCGATGCACCAGCAATCCATATCGTTGTTGGGATCGCTGGTGCATCGCTAAGTGTAACGGTACCCTTACAAGATGGTATTACACCCCTGCACGAATGTCACACATAGATCCGAACAACTCCCCTCTCTGCTGGAGAGGATGCGGCCGCCATGGGAGCTTGCTTCATATGTTTTGGCAGTGCCCCCAAATCAAACACATTTGGACCCAAGCTGGCAAGTTGATAGACAAAATTGACAAGAGCAAAATCATTTTCACTCCACAGCTAGCACTCCTGTCTCTAGGAATAGAAAATATAAATCCCTGTATGAGAGCTATTATAATCCATATATTTCTGGTCATCAAAAATGAAATTGCCTACCACTGGAAAAGTCCAGATCCTCCTATCTTCTCTCACGTGATAAATAAAATAAATTTGCACAAAACATATGAGTATAGGTTTGCTATTACCCATGACTATTTCAACAAATATGCCAAGAAATGGGTGAAGTGACTGGAAACTTATCCAACGCACTGAACTTGTTTATTAATGTGCACCAAACTAATATCAAACCATCTGATTACATGTTTGTATGATTGTATGACTATATGATTATATGTTTAATGTAGACACTAGAGTTGAGCGACTTTTGGTTTTTTAGGGTCGCGTTTCGTTTCGTGAAACCCGACTTTTCCAAAAGTCGGGTCGAGCAAGATCGTCCGATTATAGGGAAAAGTCGGGGTCGTCCCGAAACACGAAACCCAATGTAAGTCAATGGGGAATAAAAGTCGGCAGTGAGAGGAGGACAGGAAACACACCTACAGTGCCCATTTGAATGCCAAAAGCATCAATTCTTCTTACTTAAGCTTGTCAACCTTAATTAACTTCATAATACAAGTTACGCACTGAAAAATGGGGGTTATTTGGCTAAAGTTGTGGGGGGGGAGTGCTGGCTGCAGGTTTTCATGTGCCCTGGGCGAAAGAGCGCCCCTTTAACACATACCACAACTCATCATGCTCCGATACGGCAGAGAAATAGCGGTATAGTACAATGAAAAATACCTCACTTTTTACATCTCATGACGAGGCCCATCTATTTCTCCATACAGAATCATTGGTCCCATATAATGTTTGAAACAGTATATGATGAGCTCCACATAATGCTACAGTATATGTTGGTCCCCATGGATGAAGCTCCACTGTCTTATGGGCCCAAATAATGCTCCAAACATAATGGGCCCCATTTCTAATGCTCTAGTGTATAATGGGCCCTGTAAATGCTGCTCCAGTGTCTGATGTCCACCTTTGGAATGTTCCAGTGTATGGTGGGCCCCATCTATCATTCTCCAGAGTATAGTGCTCCTCAAAAATTGCTGTCCCAACATTGAAAACAATCAAATAAGTCTCCTCGCTAGGGAATCCCTGTACTTGTCTGGACTCCTCGTCATCCCCATCTTCCATCTCACTGCACAGTATTTCAACTTTGCAAGTGCTGTGATCCTGGGCAAGCAGGGGGGGCCCACTCGTTGGCGACGGCACTGGCACAGGGCCCCTGATAGTACGGTGGTGTGTCTGATGGCGGGTGGGCCGAACGTGCACTTTCATCTGCAGCTTCCTCTTTGTCACCGTGTAAGATGGAACTGTATATGGGAAGGGTAACCTGAGTTTCATCAGGGTCAGATTCAGGTCGTGTAGCGTGCGAAGGGAATGTAGTGGTCTGGGTCAATGTACCAGCAGATTCATCGAGCAGTGGCTGGGCATCAGTGCACTTGTGTCGCCCCCAGGAGTACGGTCGCCACAGTGGCATTGCCTTCTTCCTAGGGAGTGTGATGTCATGCTTGGGAGCAACGAAGGATCTCTCTAGCAGGTTAACTGATTGGGCGGCGTTAATCCCACGAGTCATGACCCTCCAAACAGCGTTCATGAAGGCAAAGTGTTTGTTTTACGTGGGCAGTATGGTTGCAAAGCTGAACCTTAAAGGAATGTCCAGAAGGGCACCACCAGGAGTGGAGCCTACGGTTAAATTCGACTCCACCTGGGAAACCTCAACCATGCCAGCTACAGAACAGATGCACACATTGCAAGCTTAATTCCGTTAACGAACGAGACTCTGTCATGCCCCACGGTCCGAGTCCGGCTTACTAGAGGGACACGTGAGGCTCTGGCAGATGAGATTGGCCAATAACTGGTGTGTCATGCCCTTACATGTCCGTGGCTGCATGTGCGCTACACTGAAAAAGCCAGCGTTTGTCGCTTACAGGTGAAGATAACCCGCTGAACAACGTTAGTGATGGGGATCACTGATTACAATTATTACCCGCGAACAATGATTTCCCAGTAAGTGCAGGTCAACCGCAGTTCCGGAATTAGGCCTAACCGTCATTCCTGAAAAAATGAAAAACTTACGTGTGCAAACCACAGGTGCTGTAGCTTGCTTAACAGCTCGCCAGCCGTTATCACGCCCAGTATGGATTACACGTGATTGCACAAAGGTGAGAAAGGGTACCGTATCCCCAGATAACATGTATGGATAGCGTACACATTCAAAATATATGTCTATACATCAGGAGGCAGGCTCAGACGGTGTTCGGCCCAGTATGGATTGCACGTGATGGCACAAAGGTTAGAAAGGGTACCGTTTCCCCGGATAACATGTATGGATAGCGTACACATTCAAAATATATGTCTCAGGAGGCAGGCTCAGACGGTGTTAGGCCCAGTATGGATTGCACGTGATTGCACAAAGGTTAGAAAGGGTACCGTTTCCCCGGATAACATGTATGGATAGCGTACACATTCAAAATATATGTCTCAGGAGGCAGGCTCAGACGGTGTTAGGCCCAGTATGGATTGCACGTGATTGCACAAAGGTTAGAAAGGGTACCGTATCCCCAGATAACATGTATGGATAGCGTACACATTCAAAATATATGTCTCAGGAGGCAGGCTCAGACGGTGTTAGGCCCAGTATGGATTGCACGTGATTGCACAAAGGTTAGAAAGGGTACCGTTTCCCCGGATAACATGTATGGATAGCGTACACATTCAAAATATATGTCTCAGGAGGCAGGCTCAGACGGTGTTAGGCCCAGTATGGATTGCACGTGATTGCACAAAGGTTAGAAAGGGTACCGTATCCCCAGATAACATGTGTGGATAGCGTACACATTCAAAATATATGTCTCAGGAGGCAGGCTCAGACGGTGTTAGGCCCAGTATGGATTGCACGTGATTGCACAAAGGTTAGAAAGGGTACCGTATCCTCGGATAACATGTATGGATAGCGTACACATTCAAAATATATGTCTAAACATCAGGAGGCAGGCTCAGACGGTGTTAGGCCCAGTATGGATTGCACGTGATTGCACAAAGGTTAGAAAGGGTACCGTATCCCCGGATAACATGTATGGATAGCGTACACATTCAAAATATATGTCTCAGGAGGCAGGCTCAGACGGTGTTAGGCCCAGTATGGATTGCACGTGATTGCACAAAGATTAGAAAGGGTAACGTATCCCCAGATAACATGTATGGATAGCGTACACATTCAAAATATATGTCTCAGGAGGCAGGCTCAGACGGTGTTAGGCCCAGTATGGATTGCACGTGATTGCACAAAGGTTAGAAAGGGTACCGTTTCCCCGGATAACATGTATGGATAGCGTACACATTCAAAATATATGTCTCAGGAGGCAGGCTCAGACGGTGTTAGGCCCAGTATGGATTGCACGTGATTGCACAAAGGTTAGAAAGGGTACCGTATCCCCGGATAACATGTATGGATAGCGTACACATTCAAAATATATGTCTATACATCAGGAGGCAGGCTCAGACGGTGTTAGGCAAAGTATGGATTGCATGTGATTGCACAAAGGTTAGAAAGGGTACCGTTTCCCCGGATAACATGTATGGATAGCGTACACATTCAAAATATATGTCTATACATCAGGAGGCAGGCTCAGATGGTGTCAGGCACAGTATAGATTTGACGGCCCAGATTACACAGCGGAGGAGCAGGGAGAGGTAAAGATTGCAAATGCTGGGTCCCTGCCCAAGCAAGGGGGGCCCACTCGTGGGCGTCGGTACTGGCACTGGGCCCCTCATAGTACAGCGGTGTGTCTGACGGCGGGTGTGCACCACCACCGTCAGAGACACTTGATTGCACTATGAGGGACCCTGTGCCAGTGCCCGTGCCCAAGAGTCGGCCTACCCACCTGTCCAGGGCAACGGCACTCGCACGGTGTCGTGCGCTAGGTGGTGACCCCGGCCATGGGGGGGGAGGCAGCACAGTTAGGGAGTTTTAGAAAGTGGCATATGTTGATGTTGGACATTCAGCTGATGCAAAAGGTGAAATAGGTGAAGTCCCAGGAAGAGGTGGACCAAAGCAAGCCATTTTTCTATCACCCTATGTGTCATCAGGGGATGGTGGGACAAAATCCTTGGAATCCCATGCATGGTTCATTTTAATGAAGGTTAGATCATCCACATTTTGGGTTGACAGACGGGTCCTTTTTTCTGTCAGGATTGATCCAGCTGCACTGAAGACTCTTTCCGATAGCACACTTGCAGCTGGGCAAGCGAGCTCCTGTAAGGCATATTGGGCCAATTCAGGCCAGGTGTCCAGTTTAGCGGCCCAATAGTCAAAGGGGACTGACCTGTGTGGGAGAACATCGATATGGGAGGAAAAGTAGTTTGTAACCATAGTTGACAACTGCTGTCTCCTGTCACTTTCCATCGATGCAGTATTACCAGTTGTGTGAGCGGTATTTGAAAAATCAGTCCACAACATTGTCATGAAACCCCTGTCTCCAACGCCACTTCTGCTGTGTGCACCACGAACACCTCTGCCAAGCTGCCCCCGGCCCGTACGGCTCGTGTGAGAACCATCACTGCTGCTGTGTGCTGGGAATGCCTCAAGCAACCGATTTACCAGAGTTGCTTGTTTATTAGCCAATATTAGGTCAAGGTTCTCCTGTGGCATGATGTTTTGTAATTTGCCTTTATAGCGTGGATCCAGGATGCTGGCCAACCAGTAGTCGTCATCATTCATCATTTTGGCAATGCGGGGGTCCCTTTTTAGGATCTGCAAGGCATAATCTGACATGTGGGCCAATGTTCCCGGTGTCAATGATGCACTGCGAGTGCTGGGTGGAGGAGCACTTTCTGGCAAATCCACATCCCTCCAGTCACGCACAAACCCTGTACCAGACCTTGCCACGCCAACATTTTCACTTGCCCCACGAGATGCATCCTCCTCCCCTAAGTAATCAACCCCATCATCATCCTCCTCCTCCTCTTCTTCCTCCACCTCATCCAGGAGAGGTCCCTGAGCAGACAATGGCTGAATGTCATCAAGGATTCCCTCCTCCTCTTCCTCCTCATCAACATTGGCTGCAGACGCTTGCTCCTTAAGGTGCGTCAAAGTTTGCATGAGCAGACGCATAAGTGGGATGCTCATGCTTAGGATGGCGTCGTCTGCGCTTACCAGCCGTGTGCATTCCTCAAAACACTGAAGGACTTTACAGAGGTCTTTCAGCTTCGACCACTGCACACCTGTCAACTCCATGTCTACTCTCAAAGTGCCTGGCCGTGTATCCTCCCACAAATGCATTATGGCCTGCCTCTGCTCACACAGCCGCTCCACCATGTGCAGGGTGGAGTTCCACCTTGTTGCAATGTCGATAATGAGGCGGTGGTTGGGAAGGTGGAGCAATCGCTGCAGCTTCTGCATACGAACGGAGTGTACAGGCGACCGGCGGATGTGCGCGCACAGTCTTCGCACCTTCTGGAGCAGGGCTGTTAACTCCGGATAATTTTTGAGGAAGCACTGCACCACCAGTTTCAAGGTGTGAGCCAAGCAAGGTATGTGGCTGAGTTTTGAAAGGGCTATGGCTGCCACAAAATTACGGCCGTTATCACTAACTACCTTGCCTGCCTCAAGATGTACACTGCCCAGCCATGACTCAGTTTGTCGCTTCAAGTACTCGGCCAGCACCTCGGCGGTGTGTCTGTCGCCCAAACACATCATCTGCAACACAGCCTGCTGACGCTTTCCACTAGCTGCTCGATAGGGGGACACCTTGTGTGCAACAGTGGCAGCTGCAGATGGAGTGCTCGTACGACTGCGCTCTGTGGACGAGCTTTCGCTTCTGGAGGAGGAGGAGGAGGAGGGTCGAACGCCTACAGCCAACTGTTTCCTATACCATGGGCTAGGCAGCACTGTCCCACCACCGCTGTCCCCTGTGGACCCTGCATCCACCACATTAACCCAGTGCGCAGTGATGGACACGTAACGGCCCTGGCCATGCCGACTGGACCATGCATCAGTTGTGAGGTGCACCTTTCCGCTCACTGACTGCTTGAGTGCATGGACAATGCGGTCTTTCACATGATGGTGGAGGGCTGGGATGGCTTTGCAAGAGAAGAAGTGGCGACTGGGTAGGTCATAGCGTGGTACTGCATAGGCCATGAGTTCGCGGAAAGCTGTGCTTTCCACCAACCGAAAGGGCATCATCTCAAACGAGATTAGTTTGGCAATGTGGGCGTTCAAACCCAGTGTACGCGGATGAGAGACTGAGTACTTTCTTGACCTACTCATAGTGTCTGGGAGGGTGAGCTGGACTTGAGAGCTGCATATGGTGGAAGTAGCGGTGGACAGGGCGGACTGAGAGAGGGTTGATGATGGTGATGGAGTTGGTGTTCTTTCTGATGGCCTAGAATCAGTCTTTTGTTGATATAACAGTGGGATTCCCTGACTGCTGTGGCCTTGCAACGACACCTCAACATTTGCTGCTGTGCTAACCGGTGGGCTTACAGTGGGGGAAACAATGTAGCGTTGCTGACTACCTTCGCTGTGATCAGTTGCACATGTGGCACTTGAGGTTTGGTGTTGTGTCCACGCTTGCAAGTGCATGCTGGTTAAATGTCTAAGCATGCAACTGGTATTCAAATTTTTCAGATTTTTCCCTCGGCTAAAGGTCTTTGCGCACTTCTTACAGATAACCTTGGCCTGATCATGAGGATTTTGTTCAAAAAAGTGCCACACTGCACTCTTCCTACTTTGGCAGACATTTTGTGGCCTAGCACGCTGTGATCTTTTGACCCTCTGGACAAGCTGTCCAGCAACTCTTTTGATGTTTGGAACCTGTCTTTGGAGTGCTCCAGGCCTGCCAGATAACAGCTGTTGCGATGTCGATGTCTGCTGTGGATGCTCCTCTTCTGAGCTATTGGAAGCAGCACCCTCTTCCCCCAATGGATGCCAATCTGGGTCAACAACTGGGTCATCCATCACCTCCTCTTCTATGTCATGTGCACCTTCCTCTGTGTCACCGTGTATGGTGGTATAGTGTGCGGGAAGGGGCACCTGAGTCTCATCAGGGTCAGAATCTGGCTCTGTACACTGCGAGGACAATGTAGTGCTCTGAGTGAATGTACCAGCAGAATCATCCATCAGCGGCTGTGCATCAGTGCACTCCATGTCAGATTCATCTTGGCCTGGGTAATTCACCATTTGACTTGATAATCCAGGCATGGTATGTGAAAACAGCTCCATGGAGTAATCAGTAGTATGGCCTGCGTCATCCTTCAATCTTGGTTGGGGTGAAGGACACAAGGAAAGGTGTGGTTCATGAACATGAGCCTCCAATGACGACTCAGTGCTTTTACTTTTTACAACTGAAGAAGAGGAGGCGATAGAGCTGGAGGCTGAGTCATCAATGTAAGGCAAAACTTTTTACTGATGCTCTGGCTTTAAAAGCGGTTTGCCAACTCCTAGAAAACTAAGCGTTCGAGGCCTTATGTAGCCAGACGATGATGCAGGCTCAACACCTCCTGCATTCGGTCCTATTTTGCTCTTGCCACTACCATCAGATCCACCACCAACACCATCATTACCAGCTGCCAACCCCCGCCCAATTCCACGGCCTCTTCCACCAGCCTTCCTCATTTTTGGTAGAAATGTAGACAAAATCCAACAAACTATATAGTAATGTAAAACAAGGTACAAGGTGTCTATAGGACAGGGGAGATTTTGAATTTCTGCAGACACTTGTGGACACTGGACACTTTTGGATTGTGTGAGGCCCACTGATATCTGAGCGCTATGTGACAGGCTCGATGGCACAGCTGTGACCAAAGTTACTAGAGGATAAGGGAGATTTTGAATCTCTGCACACACTTTTGGACACTGGACACTTTTGGATTGTGTGAGGCCCAATGAATATCTGAGCGCTATGTGACAGGCTCGATGGCACAGCTGCTGTGACCAAAGTGACTAGAGGATAAGGGAGATTTTGAATCTCTGCACACACTTTTGGACACTGGACACTTTTGGATTGTGTGAGGCCCACTGACATCTGAGCGCTATGTCACAGGCTAGATGGCACAGCTGTGACCAAAGTGACTAGAGGATAAGGGAGATTTTGAATCTCTGCACACACTTTTGGACACTGGACACTTTTGGATTGTGTGAGGCCCAATGAATATCTGAGCGCTATGTGACAGGCTCGATGGCACAGCTGTGACCAAAGTGACTAGAGGATAAGGGAGATTTTGAATCTCTGCACACACTTTTGGACACTGGACACTTTTGGATTGTGTGAGGCCCACTGATATCTGAGCGCTATGTGACAGGCTCGATGGCACAGCTGTGACCAAAGTGACTAGAGGATAAGGGAGATTTTGAATCTCTGCACACACTTTTGGACACTGGACACTTTTGGATTGTGTGAGGCCCAATGAATATCTGAGCGCTATGTGACAGGCTCGATGGCACAGCTGTGACCAAAGTGACTAGAGGATAAGGGAGATTTTGAATCTCTGCACACACTTTTAGACACTGGACACTTTTGGATTGTGTGAGGCCCAATGAATATCTGAGCGCTATGTGACAGGCTCGATGGCACAGCTGTGACCAAAGTGACTAGAGGATAAGGGAGATTTTGAATCTCTGCACACACTTTTGGACACTGGACACTTTTGGATTGTGTGAGGCCCAATGAATATCTGAGCGCTATGTGACAGGCTCGATGGCACAGCTGTGACCAAAGTGACTAGAGGATAAGGGAGATTTTGAATCTCTGCACACACTTTTGGACACTGGACACTTTTGGATTGTGTGAGGCCCACTGATATCTGAGCGCTATGTGACAGGCTCGATGGCACAGCTGTGACCAAAGTGACTAGAGGATAAGGGAGATTTTGAATCTCTGCACACACTTTTAGATACTGGACAATTTTGGATTGTGTGTGGCCCAATGAATATCTCAGCGCTATGTGACAGGCTCGATGGCACAGCTGTGACCAAAGTGACTAGAGGATAAGGGAGATTTTGAATCTCTGCACACACTTTTGGACACTGGACACTTTTGGATTGTGTGAGGCCCAATGAATATCTGAGCGCTATGTGACAGGCTCGATGGCACAGATGTGACCAAAGTGACTAGAGGATAAGGGAGATTTTGAATCTCTGCACACACTTTTGGACACTGGACACTTTTGGATTGTGTGAGGCCCACTGATATCTGAGCGCTATGTCACAGGCTCGATGGCACAGCTGTGACCAAAGTGACTAGAGGATAATGGAGATTTTGAATCTCTGCACACACTTTTGGACACTGGACACTTTTGGATTGTGTGAGGCCCAATGAATATCTGAGTGCTATGTGACAGGCTCGATGGCACAGCTGTGACCAAAGTGACTAGAGGATAAGGGAGATTTTGAATCTCTGCACACACTTTTGAACACTGGACACTTTTGGATTGTGTGAGGCCCACTGATATCTGAGCGCTATGTCACAGGCTCGATGGCACAGCTGTGACCAAAGTGACTAGAGGATAAGGGAGATTTTGAATCTCTGCACACACTTTTGGACACTGGACACTTTTGGATTGTGTGAGGCCCAATGAATATCTGAGCGCTATGTGACAGGCTCGATGGCACAGCTGTGACCAAAGTGACTAGAGGATAAGGGAGATTTTGAATCTCTGCACACACTTTTGGACACTGGACACTTTTGGATTGTGTGAGGCCCAATGAATATCTGAGTGCTATGTGACAGGCTCGATGGCACAGCTGTGACCAAAGTGTCTAGTGGATAAGGGAGATTTTGAATCTCTGCACACACTTTTGGACACTGGACACTTTTGGATTGTGTGAGGCCCAATGAATATCTGAGCGCTATGTGACAGGCTCGATGGCACAGCTGTGACAAAAGTGACTAGAGGATAAGGGAGATTGGATTGCTTTTAAAAAAGCAGTTTGCGGAGCAGTGGGTAAACAGCAATGCCAGCCTGTCAGGAAGCCTTAAAAGGCAGCCCAACAACCAACACCACTGATACACCACAATATAGCCTCCCCTTGCACTGCACACACAGTGACTGGTGTGTTGTGCAGGCCAAATTGCTAGCAGCAGAAGCAGTTTTTTTTTCTTCTCAGCAGGACAAAAAAAAAAAATTGGGATTGCTTTTAAAAAAGCAGTTTGCGGAGCAGTGGGTAAACAGCAATGCAGGAATGTCAGGAAGCCTTAGAAGGCAGCCCAACAACCAACACCACTGATACACCACTATATAGCCTCCCCTTGCACTGCACACACAGTGACTGGTGTGTTGTGCAGGCCAAATCGCTAGCAGCAGAAGCAGTTTTTTTGTCTTCTTCCCTGCCTAACGCTCTCCCTACAGAATCAGCAGCAACCTCTCCCTATACTGAGATCGGCAGAAGTAAGATGGCGGTCGGCGTGCACGCCCTTTTATACCCCCTGTGACGCCCACCAAAGCAAGCCAATCACTTGCATGCCCTTCTGAAAGATGGTGGTGACCCCTGCCTATGTCATCACGTTGCCCACAGTGTCCGTGGATCCTGATTGGCTGAAAAAGAGCGCAAAACAAACTTTTGAAACGCGACTTTGGCGCGTAAGTCGCCGACCTCGTGGCCGACCTCATCCTAGGGTCGGGTTTCGTTTCATGAAACCCGACTTTGCCAAAAGTCGGCGACTTTTGAAATTTTTCGACCCGTTTCGCTCAACTCTAGTAGACACTATATAGAACCTGTTTGGATCTTGTGGTCCTCTCCTTGTTATCACCCTTTCCCCTTCCTCCCCCCCTCTTCCCCCTTCCCCCCTCACACTCCTCTCCTTTCTTATTTGTATTTAAATGTTCAATAAAAATTATTGGAAAAGATAAAAATACATGTAAAAAGTAAATATAAAATTAAATAAAAAATTATAAAGATATAAATACGACTTAACAACTACACTGCGTGCAGAATTATTAGGCAAGTTGTATTTGAGAGAATTCTGTTTATTATTGAACAACAACTATGTTCTCAATCAACCCAAAAGACTTATAAATATCAAAGCTTAATATTTTTGGAAGTTGGAGTGGGGTTTTTTAGATTTGGCTATCTTAGGAGGATATCTGTTTTTTCTGGTAACTATTACTGTGCAGAATTATTAGGCAACTTAATAAAAACCAAACATATACCCATCTCACTTGTTTATTTTCACCAGGTAAGCCAATATAACAACACAAAATTTAGAAATAAACATTTCTGACATTCAAAGCCAAAAAAAAGGGACCAACATAGCCACCTTTCTTTACGATGACACTCAAAAGCCTTCCATCCATAGGTTCTGTCAGTTGCTTGATCTGTTTACGATCAACATTGCGTGCAGCAGCCACCACAGCCTCCTAGACACTGTTCCGAGAGGTGTAATGTTTTCACTCCCTGAAGATCTCACATTTTATGAGGGACCACAGATTCTCTATGGGGTTCAGATCAGGTGAACAAGGGACCCATGTCATTATTGAACAAGAAACATAAGATAAAACGTCAAGACTGTGCCAAGAAATATGTTAAGACAGATTTTTGTAAGGTTTTATGGACTGATGAAATGAGAGTGACTCTTGATGGGCCTGATGGATGGGCCCGAGGCTGGATCTGTAAAGGCCAGAGAGCTCCACTCAGACTCAGATGCCAGCAAGGTGGAGTTGGGATACTGGTATGGGCTAGTATCATCAAAGATGAACTTGTGGGACTTTTTCGGGTTGAGGATGGAGTGAAGCTCAACTCCCAGACCTACTGGCAGTTTCTGGAAGACACCTTCTTCAAGCAGTATTACAGGAAGAAGTTGGTATCGTTCAAGAAAAACTTGATTTTCATGCAGGACAATGCTCCATCACATGCATCCAAATACTCCACAGCGTGGCTGGCCAGAAGAGGTCTAAAAGAGGAAAAAATAATGACATGGCCCCCTTGTTCACCTGATCTGAACCCCATAGAGAACCTGTGGTCCCTCATAAAATGTGAGATCTACAGGGAGTGAAAACATTACACCTCTTGGAACCGTGTCAGGGAGGCTGTGGTGGCTGCTGCACGCAATGTTGATCGTAAACAGATCAAGCAACTGACAGAATCTATGGATGGAAGGGCTTGTGAGTGTCATCGTAAAGAAAGCTGGCTATGTTGGTCCTTTTTTTTGTTTTGAATGTCAGAAATGTTTATTTCTAAATTTTGTGTTGTTATATTGGTTTAACTGGTGAAAACAAACAAGTGAGATGGGTATATAATTGGTTTTTATTAAGTTGCCTAATAATTATGCACAGTAATAGTTAGGCTGGTTTCACATTTGCGTTTTTTTTCGCGGTAATTTAGCGCTAAATAGCGCATGCGTTTTTTTCCCTATACTTTGCATGGGATGCGCTTATGTGCGCTTACACATGCGTTTGTACGCGTTTTACCGCGCATGCGTTTTTTTGCGGTATGCGCTCGGGCGCACAAAATGCAACTTGTTGTATTTTTTGTGCGTCCGATTTGCCTCAAAAAAACGCATGCGCGCGCAATGCGTTTTTTTACAGCAAGACACCCATTATAAGTCTATGGTGAGCATATGTGCGCATTGGCATGCTTATGTATGCGTTTTTTTGCACATGCGTTTTTTTTTACCATTAGTTTAGACAATGGAATTTAGGGGTTTGGGTAAAGTTAGGGTTAGTTAAGGGGGTTT
Source organism: Dendrobates tinctorius (assembly GCF_039654945.1). NCBI lineage: Eukaryota > Metazoa > Chordata > Amphibia > Anura > Dendrobatidae > Dendrobates > Dendrobates tinctorius. The sequence goes on along the minus strand of NW_027362000.1, from coordinate 3,324,641 downwards.
AGGGTTAGGGTTAGGGTCAGGGTTAGGGTTAGGGTTAGGGTTAGGGTCAGGGTTAGGGTTAAGTATGGTTTGGTTAAGGGTTAGGGTCAGGGTTAGGGTTAGGGTCAGGGTTAGGGTTAGGGTTAAGTATGGTTTGGTTAAGGGTTAGGGTCAGGGTTAGGGTTAGGGTTAGGGTCAGGGTTAGGGTCAGGGTTAGGGTTAAGTATGGTTTGGTTAAGGGTTAGGGTCAGGGTTAGGGTTAGGGTTAGGGTCAGGGTTAGGGTTAGGGTTAGGGTTAAGGTTAGTTAGGGTTTGGGTTAGGGTTAAGTATGGTTTGGTTAAGGGTTAGGGTCAGGGTTAGGGTTAAGTATGGTTTGGTTAAGGGTTAGGGTTAGGGTTAGGGTCAGGGTTAGGGTTAGGGTTAGGGTTAGGGTCAGGGTTAGGGTTAGTAAAGTCATGGTTTGGGTTAGTGTGAGGGGCCACCTAATGTTGGAAAAAAACGCAAACGCGGTAAAAACGCACTAAAAACGCATACAAACGCATAAAAACGCTGCGTTTTTTTCATGCATGCTCATAAAAATGCTTGAAAAAAACGCAGCAGTTGTATGCTTTTGTATGCGTTTTTCAATGCGTTTTTTAGCGGGAAAAACGCGCTGCAAAAAAAAGCAAGTGTGAAACAGGCCTTACCTGCACAAACAGATATCCTCCTAAGATAGCCAAATCTAAGAAAGATTGACTACATAGTTGTTGTTCAATAATAAAAAGAATCCTCTCAAATACAACTTGCCTAATAATAATTATGCAAACAGTGTATAATGCTCCATATATAATGGGCCCCATTTATAATACTCAAGTGTATAATGGGCCCCGTATATGATGCTCCAGTGTAAAATGAGCACCATGGATGATGCTCCAGTGTATGATGGGCCCATATAATGCTCCACATGTAATGGGCCCCATACGATGCTCCAGTGTATAATGGGCCTTATCTATGATGCTCAAGTGTATGATGGGCACCATATATAATTCTCCAGTGTATAATGCTCCCCATATATTGCTCCAAACATTAAAAAAATGAAATACCTCTCCTCGCTGGGCACTGCTCTACTCTAGACTCCTCAGTGTCGCCATCTTCCAGCTCTCTGCACTTGGACTGTTGACATAGAGGGCATACAGCCGTGCTTCCCTGAGCCCCCCACAGCAGCGCAATGTGCAGCGCTGCTGCTGGGGGCTCCATCCCTGCAGGTCCCCGAATCCAAGATGGCGTTGGGGACCTTCGGGGGCCTGCAGGGAGCTGGCTTCCTCAGTGCCTTCAAAGCGCAGGCATGAGGAAGTCTGCGTCCATGCCTGTGACAGATCGCTGATCTGTCACAGTGATCTGTGGTGTGACAGATCAGCGATCTGTCACAGAACAGTGATGTCCCCCCTGGGACAACCTAATAAAGTTAAAAAAAGTGTAAAAATAATTTAAAAAAAATTGCTAAATAAATTTAAAAAAAAATATTCCCTAATAAATTAATTTTTTGGAAATAAAAAAAAAAAATAAAAGTACACATATTTGGCATCGCCGCGTCCGTAACGACCTGCCCTATAAAACTGTCCCATTAGTCAACCCCTTTAGCGAACCCCTTAAAAAATAAAAATAAAAAAACGAAGCAAAAAATAATGATTTATTATCATACCTCTGAACAAAAAGTGCAATAACGCGCAATCAAAAAGACGCATATAAATATCCATGGTACCGCTGAAAACGTCATCTTGTCCCGCAAAAAACGAGCCACCATACAGCATCATCAGCGAAAAAATTAAAAAGTTATAGCTCGCAGAATAAAGCGATGCAAAAATTATTATTTTTTATATAAAATTGTTTTCATTGCATAAAAGCGCCAAAACATAAAAAAGACCTAAATGAAGTATCGCTGTAACCATACTGACCCAAAGAATAAAACTGCCTTACCAATTTTACTGCACGCGGAACGGTGTAAACGCACCCCCCAAAAGAAATTCTTGAAATGCTGGTTTTTGCTCATTCTGCGTCCCAAAAATCGGAATAAAAAGCGATCAAAAAATGTCATGTGTCTGAAAATGGTACCAATAAAAACATCAACTCGTCCCACAAAAAATAAGACCTCACATGACTCTGTGGGTCAAAATACGGAAAAATTATAGGTCTCAAAATGTGGTGATGCAAAAACTATTTTTACAATAAAAAGCGTCTTTTAGCGTGTGATAGCTGCCAAAAATAAAAACCGCCATAAATAGTAAATCAAACCCCCCGTTATCACCCCCTTAGTTAGGGAAAAATAATAAAATTAAAAAAAATGTATTTATTTCCATTTTCCCATTAGGGTTAAGGCTAGGGCTAGGGCTAGGGCTGAGATTAGGGTTAGGTGTGTGTTGGGGTTAGGGTTGGGGTTAGAATTGGGGGGTTTCCACTGTTTGGGCACATCAGGTGCTCTCTAAACGCAACATGGTGTCTGATCTCAATTCCAGCCAATTCTGCGTTGAAATAGTCAAATAGTGCTCCTTCCCTTCCAACCTCTGCCATGCGCCCAAACAGTGGTTTACCCCCACATATGGGGTATCAGCGTACTCAGGACAAATTCCACAATAACTTTTGGGGTCCTGTTACCTTTGGAAAAATAAAAATTGAGGGTGAAAAGATAATTTTTGTGAAAAAAAATATGATTTTTTTATTTTCACGCCCGGACGCCATAAACTTCTGTGAAGCACTTGGAGGTTCAAAGTGCTCACCACTAGTGTTGAGCGATACCGTCCGATACTTAAAAGTATCGGATCGGAATGGATCGGCCGATCTAAAAAAAATATCGGGTATCGCCGATTCCGATACCGGAAGTCCCATTCAAGTCTATGGGACTTCCGGTATCGGAATAAGAAAAACCCTATTTTTGCCTTGTACAGCCTCTCTGGGGTCTGTACGGGCCTTTCGGGGGGCTGTGCTGGCCTGCCGGGGGGTCTGTGCAGGCTCCGGTGGTCTGTGCCGGCCTGCCGGGGGCTGTGCCGGCCTGCCGGTGGTCTGTGCAGGCTCCGGGGGTCTGTGCAGGCATCGTCTGATGGGACTACAAGTCCCATCGGGCGATGCCTGCTACCATGACAGTGATTGACACATTAGCCAATGATGGGACAGTAGTAGTCCCATCATCCGGCTAATGTGTTGAATGTAAACAAAAAAAAAAAAATTACATGCTACATACATACAACATGCATACTACATATATACTACATGCAACATACATACTACATGCAACATACATACTACATACATGCTACATACTACATACATGCTACATACATGCTACATACATAATACATATATACTACATGCATGCAACATACATACAACATATATACTACATGCATGCAACATGCATACTACATATATACCATATATACTACATGTAACATACATACTACATATATACTACATGCTACATACATGCAACATACACACTACATGCTACATACATGCAACATACATACTACATACATGCTACATACTACATGCATACTACATACATGCTACATACATACTACATACATACTACATACATACACTACATGCATGCAACATACATACTACATATATACCACATGAATGCAACATGCATACTACATATATACTGCATATATACTACATGCATACTACATATATACCACATACATACAACATGCATACTACATATATACTACATGTAACATACATACTACATATATACTACATACTACATGCATACTACATACATGCTACATACTACATACATGCTACATATATACTACATACATAATACATATATACTACATGCATACAACCTACATACAACATATATACTACATGCATGCAACATGCATACTACATATATACTATATAAATGGAAACACCCAAAATCAACCTCCCATTTGAAGTTCAGATCAAAAATAGAGCATTTGAATAGTAAAACCTCATTTATTTTATTAATGCAAATATCAAAATTTTAAAAGACATTCATGTTCACAAAATTAGTGCAAGAAAAAAGGGACAGACAACTCCCATTATAGTATATTGTGCTGCATTGTAATTAGACCCCATAGCTTCACAAGTATAAGACCCATAACACCTTGGATTCAATTTATTCACTCTGGTAAAGATCTATGCTAAAGTATCTGCTGTTCGGTATGGAACTTGCAAAGTGCATCCACTACATAGCTAATGCTCATAGACTGCAAAATCAGTTAGCCTAGGCTGCCTAAAATGTATCCAAGTTATGTTTGTGAGCTACAACTAACTGTAATCTAGACAAATGGGTATACACAATGTCCAATTAGCGCTGAAGCTACTGAGGCCATTACCTGGATCCTGGCAGCGTTACCCAAAGTCCCATGGGAGACACTTCCCTCCACCCCGACGTGCGCGTTTCGCCCAGCTTCCTCGGGGGCGTGTCTAGGCTGTAGGTGTGTGGAGTTAAAATACGAGCCTCATCCAATCAAAGGAGATCTCTCTCCTAAGCCTCAACCAATGAGCCTAGCTCTTTTATGTGACACAAACCGGCTTGGTTGTAACGGCGCATGCGCCAATCGCGCTCTCCTCCACTTTAAAAATAGACATCCAGCCGCGGTCAAATTCAGTGGCCTCCTATCCTCCACCATTAAACCAACGGTCGGAGGACGAGCGCCATCAATATAAACGTCCGCAAAACGTATGTCTGAAGGGTGCCGATCGGCGCATGCGCACTCCCAGCCCAGAACTGTTCATGTTTTCGGCCCATATAACTAAACAGCTGAGGCAAAGAAGAAACAAGCTGATTGATTTAAAGCCTAAATGACAATACAATGCTCATTTCTGATGATCCAGACAGGAGAATTCCCTTCCCCACCATCTTATCCAATTGTGCATATTAATAATGTTGGTAATAATTGTCTCAGAGAATTAATTATGCATATGAATAATATTGGTAATAATTGCCTCAGAGAATTTACCCCTATTCTAATGATGATTCATCTTTCCTTACTATATTATTTACCCTAAATAGGGAATCAAAGAGGCATATCTACTAATACGAACATTGTATCAAAAACAAACATCATAAAAGATGCCTATAGAAACACCTGATATCAAATGTTAAAAATTATTATGACAATTGGAACAAGAATTATTAATTAAATAACCTCCAAAAAAAGCAAATATATCTGGGTATCCCCGAATTATACACCCAAAGTGCTCCAATAAATCCCCTATCGACTCATATAGTCTATCCAATGTAAAGGACAGGAAGGTAAATTTTCCTTCATAGATGGTCTTGTCTCGGCAAATTTTCTATATGGCTTCACTTGGATGGATTCCCACCATCTTGCTTGTAGATCTTTCCTTTTCCAAAACTCTCCATCCTTAGTGCAAGTGGCTCGTAATCCAGAAACCAAAAAAAATAAAAAGAGAAATATAAGTACATCTATAATACAAATGAATTAAGAACACCCCAACCCTAAAAAGATCAAGAGAAAAACCAATAGTGGCCTATAGAAATGCACCAAACCCTGCATTCTCGTTGAGACCCTGTGGTTGGAGAGTACCCAATTTGAATATCCATCTACATTCTAGTTTGGCAAGTTCTTTACCTAAATCCCCTCCTCTTGAATTTAATACAATACTGTCAATGCCCTTGATTTTCAATAAATGTGCTTTGCATTCATGGTATCTCTTGAAGTGTCTTGGCAATGTTTTAAGAGAACTCTCATCCTCAATTGTCTTAGCCTTTTCTATATCCAAGCAATGTTCTCTTGTGCGAATTTTTAATTTGCGAGTGGTTAAACCCACATACACTTTGTTACATGGGCAAGTAGCATGGTATATAACCCCTTTGCTTGAACATGTTAAATGTCTTCGGATTTCAAAGGACTGAGAACCATTAAAATTTTTGAAGGTGTTTCCTCTTATTAAATTAGCACAAGCCTTGCAGATACCACAAGGAAAAAAGCCAGGATTCTCACATACCATAGATTTTATCCTTTTGCTAGATTCATAGTGACTGTGTACCAAACAGTCACGTAACGTCCGTGAACGTCTAGCCACCATTGGGGGTTATGGATCCAGAATTTTATTTAAAGTTGGATCACTCAATAACACTTTCCAGTGTTTATGCAAAATATCCCTACATTCACTCCACTGATCATGAAATGTGGTTATAAATCTCACCTTGTTCTCAGATACTTTATTATTCTGTGCCTTGCACAATAATGAGTCTCTCGGTGTATATTTTGCTCTATTATACCCTTTGCGAATGCTCCTATGACTATAATTGCGTTCTTTGAAACGCTGTGATAATTCCTTGGCTTGTAGTTCAAACTGTTGGTCATCTGAGCAGATGCGTTTAATACATAAAAATTGCCCAATCGGAATTCCTTGTATCAAAGTTTTCGGATGAAAAGAACCCGCATGCAATAACGAATTGGTGGCTGTTTTCTTCCGAAATACAGTTGTAGACAGAACCCCATCTTCAGATGCTGAAATGAGAATATCCAAAAATTCAATACTTCGGCCAAATTTGTGTGTCAAACGGATATTGTACGGGTTAACATTGAGAATCTTCATTGTCTTGTTGAGTTCATCCATCGAACCCTCCCAAATAAATAGCACGTCATCTATAAACCTGATCCAATTATGGATTTGCTTCATCCCCAATATCCCATCATCAAGAAATATTTCCCGCTCCCAGAACCCCAAAAATAAATTGGCATACGAGGGGGCACAAGAGGCCCCCATCGCAGTTCCCTGTGTTTGTAAAAAAAATTTTTTATTGAATGTAAAAACATTATGTTTAAGTACAAAATCTAATAATTGAATAAACAATTCTGCCATTGGTTTTGGTATGTTGCTAGATTTCAAAAACCATTGGACCGCTCTAATACCATCTTCATGTCGGATAGAAGAGTAGAGCACCTCCACATCGGCTGTAACGAGTAACATGTCATCACTCAATTGTACCTGATTAAGCTGGTTTAGAGCTGAAGTTGCATCTTTAATACATGAAGGCAATTCCTGGACAATGGCTTCAAAAAATAGTCAAGAACATCACAAATGATCTCACACAGGCCATCATTGCTTGAAACAATGGGTCTCCCAGGGGGATTTTGAATATCTTTATGAACTTTGGGGATCAAATAAAATGTCGGCAACTTTCGTTTCATAGTCTTAAAAATGTCAACCAATCTTTTAGGGATGATGTGGCGTTCAAGTGCAGTTTCCAAGATCTCAATTAACTCCTGTTGAAATTTCACTGAGGGATTGAAAGTCAACTGTCTATAACAGTCCTTGTTGTTCAATAGTTTCTCCGCCTGCATGATATACATACAATTGGGCCAGATAACTATGTTACCCCCTTTGTCTGCCATCTTGAACACCACATCATCCCAAGATTCCATTGCCTTCAGAGCCCTTTTCTCTTCCATTGTTAAATTGGATTGACCAGACCGTTTATATGGTAAGGAGGCTATATCATTGGCCACCAGCTTAGTGAAAATTTCCACAGCTGGAACCAATGACAATGGAGGAAATTTCTTGCATTTACCTACCAGATGTTTAGGGAAGAAGCTCTCTTCCGAAGATTCCTCTTCCATTAAAGACTGAAGATTAGCCAACGCTTCCTGCTCTATCCTTGTTGGGAACAGATCAAAATGTTCCGATTTAAAATGGATTTTTTGTAAAATTAATTTTCTTGAGAACAGGTGTAGATCCTTTACTAACGTGAACGTGTCTGCATGGGACGAAATTGAAAACGTTAGTCCCCTCTGTAACACCGCAATTTGTGTATCTGTCAACTCATGTTGTGATAGATTGATTACCTTGAGATGGTCATCCCGCTTGTTCACATTTGTGTCTTTTATTTTCTTTCCATATTGTCTAGTCCTTGGGAAAAATTCCTGAGCCGATGTTTGGCTCTCACTCTCACTCAATGAAGACATCGAATGAAGGGAAGAACTACGTGAAAAAGTCCTTTTTGTTGGAGCTTTTTTCAGCTGCCATCTAAAAATTTTTCCAGTGGCAAAGTCCGAATTATCACGTTCAAATTTTTTGAATTTGTCTGAGCTAATTGCCTTTTCCCACTTCTCCATATCTTTTTCCAAATTAACTATGGCTTCCTGGAAATTCACTGCCGTCATTTCCGATTGCAGTTTTTTTTGTAAATCAGCAATCTCATCCTCCAGCTTAGCCAATGAAAGGGTATTTTTTTCAATTATTATATGGATGAATTCCAATGCGCAAGTATTAGCCGCCTTAATCCACCTTTGTGTTAAATTCTCATCCTCTAGATCATATGTTGGATAGACCTGAATCCTTAATCCACGCGGGATGATTTTTTGATCCCAATAATTTTGAAGCGCTGTTTTGGTCCACCACAGTTTAGTTTTTTTATGTAAGGCATTTCTATATCTTTTAAGCACCTCCTGATCCGATATTAAAAACGAACTTGTACCACAACTTGCACCTTTCTTGAAAACATCACTTGCCTTTGCTAGCCAGGAACTCTCTCTGGCTTTAAAATCCATTATATGGCGGCACACTGTTAGAACAACAGTTATAATCATTAGTACCAAATCAGCCAAATTCAACCTAAATAATGCTCTTAAAGCAATCAATGGAAACACCCAAAATCAACCTCCCATTTGAAGTTCAGATCAAAAACAGAGCATTTGAATAGTAAAACCTCATTTATTTTATTAATGCAAATATCAAAATTTTAAAAGACATTCATGTTCACAAAATTAGTGCAAGAAAAAAGGGACAGACAACTCCCATTATAGTATATTGTGCTGCATTGTAATTAGACCCCATAGCTTCACAAGTATAAGACCCATAACACCTTGGATTCAATTTATTCACTCTGGTAAAGATCTATGCTAAAGTATCTGCTGTTCGGTATGGAACTTGCAAAGTGCATCCACTACATAGCTAATGCTCATAGACTGCAAAATCAGTTAGCCTAGGCTGCCTAAAATGTATCCAAGTTATGTTTGCGAGCTACAACTAACTGTAATCTAGACAAATGGGTATACACAATGTCCAATTAGCGCTGAAGCTACTGAGGCCATTACCTGGATCCTGGCAGCGTTACCCAAAGTCCCATGGGAGACACTTCCCTCCACCCCGACGTGCACGTTTCGCCCAGCTTCCTCGGTGGGCGTGTCTAGGCTGTAGGTGTGTGGAGTTAAAATACGAGCCTCATCCAATCAAAGGAGATCTCTCTCCTAAGCCTCAACCAATGAGCCTAGCTTTTTTATGTGACACAAACCGGCTTGGTTGTAACGGCGCATGCGCCAATCGCGCTCTCCTCCACTTTAAAAATAGACATCCAGCCGCGGTCAAATTCAGTGGCCTCCTATCCTCCACCATTAAACCAACGGTCGGAGGACGAGCGCCATCAATATAAACGTCCGCAAAACGTATGTCTGAAGGGTGCCGATCGGCGCATGCGCACTCCCAGCCCAGAACTGTTCATGTTTTCGGCCCATATAACTAAACGGCTGAGGCAAAGAAGAAACAAGCTGATTAATTTAAAGCCTAAATGACAATACAATGCTCATTTCTGATGATCCAGACAGGAGAATTCCCTTCCCCACCATCTTATCCAATTGTGCATATTAATAATGTTGGTAATAATTGTCTCAGAGAATTAATTATGCATATGAATAATATTGGTAATAATTGCCTCAGAGAATTTACCCCTATACTATTGATGATTCATCTTTCCTTACTATATTATTTACCCTAAATAGGGAATCAAAGAGGCATATCTACTAATACGAACATTGTATCAAAAACAAACATCATAAAAGATGCCTATAGAAACACCTGATATCAAATGTTAAAAATTATTATGACAATTGGAACAAGAATTATTAATTAAATAACCTCCAAAAAAAGCAAATATATCTGGGTATCCCCGAATTATACACCCAAAGTGCGCCAATAAATCCCCTATTGACTCATATAGTCTATCCAATGTAAAGGACAGGGAGGTAAATTTTCCTTCATAGATGGTCTTGTCTCGGCACTTTAAAAAAAAAAAAAAGTCCCTAGTCTCACTTTATGCCATTGCTGCGTGGGAAATTCCCACGCAGCAATGGCATAAAGTGAGACTAGGGACTTTTTTTTTACAGTGGTGGAGGAATACAGTGCGGAAGGATACCTACCTTCCGTCATTGTATTCCTGGAGCTGGTAGAGAACGGTAGCATCAGCTGATGCTGCTGTTCTCCACGCAAGATGGACGTGGGACCCTCGTGGACTTCTGCGGATTGGGGTAAGTATATTGGTGTTTTTTTATTTTGATATTTATTCCTCAGGCGACAATGGCTTCGGGGATCAAAGTGACAAGTGACGGTGAGTATGTACTCTATGTTATATGTACTGTATGTCTATATGTATGTATTGTATGTAGTATATATGTATGTTGCATGCATGTAGTATATATGCAGTATATATCTAGTATGCATGTTGCATGCATGTGGTATATATGTAGTATGTATGTAGTATATATGCAGTATATATGTAGTATGCATGTTGCATGCATGTGGTATATATGTAGTATGCATGTAGTATATATGCAGTATATATGTAGTATGCATGTTGCATGCATGTGGTATATATGTAGTATATATGTTGCATGCATGTAGTGTATGTATGTAGTATGTATGTAGCATGTATGTAGTATGTACATATGTACACTCACTGGCCACTTTATTAGGTACACCATGCTAGTAAGGGGTTGGACCCCCTTTTGCCTTCAGAACTGCCTCAATTCTTCGTGGCAGAGATTCAACAAGGTGCTGGAAGCATTCCTCAGAGATTTTGGACCATATTGACATGATGGCATCACACAGTTGGCGCAGATTTGTCGGCTGCACATCCCTGATGCGAATCTCCCGTTCCACCACATCCCAAAGATGCTCTATTGGATTGAGATCTGGTGACTGAGGAGGCCATTTGAGTACAGTAAACTCATTGTCATGTTCAAGAAACCAATCTGAGATGATTCGAGCTTTATGACATGGCGCATTATCCTGCTGAAAGTAGCCATCAGATGTTGGGTACATTGTGGTCATAAAGGGATGGACATGGTCAGCAACAATACTCAGGTAGGCTGTGGCGTTGCAACGATGCTCAATTGGTACCAAGGGGCCCAAAGAGTGCCCAGAAAAAATTCCCCACACCATGACACCACCACCACCAGCCTGAACCGTTGATACAAGGCAGGATGGATCCATGCTTTCATGTTGTTTACGCCAAATTCTGACCCTACCATCCGAATGTCGCAGCAGAAATCGAGACTCATCAGACCAGGCAACGTTTTTCCAATCTTCTACTGTCCAATTTCGATGAGCTTGTGCAAATTGTAGCCTCAGTTTCCTGTTCTTAGCTGAGAGGAGTGGTACCCAGTGTGGTCTTCTGCTGCTGTAGCCCATCTGCCTCAAAGTTCGACGCACTGTGCGTTCAGAGATGCTCTTCTGCCTACCTTGGTTGTAACGGGTGGCAATTTGAGTCACTGTTGCCTTTCTATCAGCTCGAACCAGTCTGCCCATTCTCCTCTGACCTCTGGCATCAACATGGCATTTCTGGCCACAGAACTGCCGCTCACTGGATTTTTTTTCTTTTTCGGACCATTCTCTGTAAACCCTAGAGATGGTTGTGCGTGAAAATCCCAGTAGATCAGCAGTTTCTGAAATTCTCAGACCAGCCCTTCTGGCACCAACAATCATGCCACGTTCAAAGGCACTCAAATCACCTTTCTTCCCCATACTGATGCTCGGTTTGAACTGCAGGAGATTGTCTTGACCATGTCTACATGCCTAAATGCACTGAGTTGCCGCCATGTGATTGGCTGATTAGAAATTAAGTCTTAACACACAGTTGGACAGGTGTACCTAATAAAGTGGCCAGTGAGTGTATGTTGCATGTATGTAGCATGTAGTGTGTATGTTGCATGTATGTAGCATGTAGTATATATGTAGTATGTATGTTACATGTAGAATATATAGTATATATGTAGTATGCATTTTGCATGCATGTAGTATATATGTTGTATGTATGTTGCATGCATGTAGTATATATGTATTATGTATGTATGTTGCATGTATGTAGCATGTAGTATATATGTAGTATGTATGTTACATGTAGTATATATGCAGTATATATGTAGTATGCATGTTGCATGCATGTAGTATATATGTTGTATGTATGTTGCATGCATGTAGTATATATGTATTATGTATGTAGTATATATGTAGCATGTATGTAGTATGTAGCATGTATGTAGTATGTAGCATGTATGTAGTATGCATGTAGTATGTAGTATATATGTAGTATGTATGTAGTATGCATGTAGTATGTAGTATGCATGTATGTATGTTGCATGCATGTGGTATATATGTAGTATGCATGTTGCTTGCATGTGGTATATATGTAGTATGTATGTTGCATGCATGTAGTGTATGTATGTAGTATGTATGTAGCATGTATGTAGTATGCATGTTGCATGTATTTAGCATGTAGTGTGTATGTTGCATGTATGTAGCATGTAGTATATATGTAGTATGTATGTTACATGTAGTATATATAGTATATATGTAGTATGCATGTTGCATGCATGTAGTATATATGTTGTATGTATGTTGCATGCATGTAGTATATATGTATTATGTATGTAGTATATATGTAGCATGTATGTAGTATGTAGCATGTATGTAGTATGTAGCATGTATGTAGTATGTATGTAGTATGTAGTATATATGTAGTATGTATGTTACATGTAGTATATATGTAGTATGCATGTTGTATGTGTGTAGCATGTATGTAGCATGTAATTTTTTTTTTTTTTACATTCAACACATTAGCCGGATGATGGGACTACTACTGTCCCATTATTGGCTAATGTGTCAATCACTGTCATGGTAGCAGGCATCGCCCGATGGGACTTGTAGTCCCATCGGACGATGCCTGCACAGACCCCCGGAGCCTGCACAGACCACAGGCAGGCCGGCACAGCCCCCCGGCAGGCCGGCATAGACCACCGGAGCCTGCACAGACCACCGGCAGGCCGGCACAGCCCCCCGGCAGGCCGGCACAGACCACCGGAGCCTGCACAGACCACCGGCAGGCCGGCACAGCCCCCCGGCAGGCCGGCACAGACCACCGGAGCCTGGACAGACCACCGGCAGGCCGGCACAGCCCCCCGGCAGGCTGGCACAGACCACCGGAGCCTGCACAGACCACCAGCAGGCCGGTACAGACCCCCGGACAGTCGGCACAGCCCCCCCGAAGGCCCGAACTGACGGCGCATCATGATGCGCACAGACAGCGCATCATGATGACGTCATTTCGGCAGCCAATCAGAGCCACAAAAGTTTCTCATTGCATTTTGGACTTCCGATTCCGGTATCCGATACGAAAAAAGTATCGGTATTCGGTATCGGAATTCCGATACGGCAAATATCGGCCGATACCCGATACTTGCGGTATCGGAAAGCTCAACACTACTCACCACACATCTAGATAAGTTCCGTGGGGGGGTCTAGTTTCCAAAATGGGGTTACTTGTGGGGAGTTTCCACAGTTTAGGCACATCAGAGGCTCTCCAAACGCGACATGACACCCACAAACCATTCCATGAAAGTCTGCATTCCAAAACATCACTACTTCCCTTCCGAGCCCCAACATGTGCCCATACAGTAGTTTTCTCCCACATATGGGGTATCACGGTACTCAGGACAAATTGGACAACAACGTTTGAAGTCTAATTTCTCCTGTTAACCTTGGTAAAATAAAAAAAATTGGACCTGAAGTAATTTTTTTTGTGAAAAAAAGTTAAATGTTCATTTTTTTTAAACATTCAAAAAATTCTTGTGAAGCACCTGAAGGGTTAATAATCTTCTTGAATGTGGTTTTGAGCACCTTAAGGGGTGCAGTGTTTAGAATAGTGTCACTTTTGGGGATTTTATATCATATAGACCCCTCAAAGCGACTTCAAATGTGATGTGGTCCGTAAAAATAAAATGGTGTTGCAAAAATGAGAAATCGCTGGTCAAATTTCAACCCTTATAACTTCCTAACAAAAAAAAATTTTGGTTCCAAAATTGTGCTGATGTAAAGTAAACATGTGGGAAATGTTACTTATCAAGTTTTTTGTGTGCCATATCTCTGATTTAAGGGCATAAAAATTCAAAGTTGGAAAATTGTGAAATTTTCTAAATTTTCACCAAATTTCCATTTTTTTCACAAATAAACGCAAGTTATATGAATTAAATTTTACCACTATCATGAAGCACAATATGTCATGAGAAAATAATGTCAGAATCACCAGGATCCATGGAAGCGTTTCAGAGTTATTACCTCATAAAGGGTCAGTGGTCAGAATTGTAAAAATAGGCCCGGTCATGAACGTGCAAACCACACTTGGGGTTAAAGGGGTTAAACTTGCTCCAAATAGGCCTCAGCCTACACCATGATTGACCCTGTGCACCAACACTGCCAGTTGCTGCTCAGAAGTGCCGTCTGCACAGAAAAAAACGCTGGACCCACGCTCGCCACCTCCACCACACGATCGGCTCCTGCCGCGTCCTCCTCTGGCTCCACGCTGCCCGTGGCCTCCGGGCGTGCCCGCCGTTCCAGCGCGCCCCTGCAGCGGGCGTGCGCCCACCGGCACTCCAGCCTCTTGCCCCGCAGTCAGCCTGACTGCTCTGCCCGGGGCGCACGCGCAGCCCACACCCCGGGTCTCAGCACTGGCTAGCCGGTCCTCTCTCCGCCCCCATGACCCTGCTGGTCTGACCCAGAACTCATGTCCCTATAAAAGGCAGCCTCTCCTCTGGATCGCTGCCTGATCGTCTATGGTATTCCATGACAGACTCTCGGGTCCACCTAAATCCTGCCTAGCACCCAGCCTTGCCTTAGCATACCGCCTTTCTTCACTAGCTGAACTCTCACCGCCTTTGCATTCTCTTCCAGAGCCCGCCGGTCCAGTCCGTTCCTGCCTCCTCCCGTGTGTGCCTCTCCTGTCTGACCCTGCCTGCTCCTGTGCCCTGGTCCTCCTCTCCATTTAGCCCTGCAGCTGTCCTTCCTGTGTTCCTCGGACGGTCCTGTCTGCATTCCACCCCGGTGACTGACGGTCTACTCCTCAAGTTGTCCCCAAGGTATCAGCTTCCGCGGCGATAGTCTCCTCCGGGCCTGCCCCAAACGCTCCCTGCATAGGGGGTGGTACACCTGGCCCGCCCGGGGGTAGGTTCGTCGTCGCGGTCCTGTGGGTTCACCCTTGGAGTCCTTCCAGCCTCACAGAACGATCAGGCCATGGACCCCGCTGATACCCCGACCCCGACCCAAAAGGAACTTTTGTTCCTACGGGAAAATCAGACGAGGATCATGTCTTTTCTCAAGACCATGGAGTCCCGCCTCTCGTCGTTGCAGGCCTCGGATCCAGGGAGTGCCAGCCAGATCGCCGGTCTCCAACAGGAGCTTGCCCAGCAGCGCGACACTCAGGCTCACATCCTGAATTACATGGCCTCGGTGGATAACCATCTGCTTGCCCTCCAGACCGCGGCAGCAGCCCCGGCACAGCCTGCGGTTCCGCTCCCATCTCCTCATTTGGCTAAACCCCCGCGATACAGTGGTGACCCCAAAATGTTTAGAGGGTTTTTAAATCAGTGCCAGCTACACTTTGAATTGCTGCCACACTAGTATCCCACCGATCGAGCGAAGGTGGCGTTTATTGTGTCCCATTTAGAAGGAGAGGCCCTAGCTTGGGTTAATCCCCTCTGGGAACGAGATGACCCATTAGTTGCTCAACTCTCCTCTTTCCTGGACACCTTTCGTAAGGTGTTTGATGAGCCGGGCCGCCTGGCCTCTTCCACAGAATCTCTGTTCAATCTGCACCAGGGCGCGCTTTCGGTAGGTGAGTACGCCATTCGGTTTCGCACCCTGCCCTCAGAGTTGGCTTGGAACAATGAGGCCTTGGTGAGAGGCTTTTGGCGGGGCCTCTCAGGTCGAATCAAGGAGTTGATGGGTCGTGATACTCCCTCCTCTCTGGAGGACCTGATCTCTTTGGCCACCAACATCGACCTACGCTTTCAGGAACGATCTCGAGAGCTCGCCAGAGAGAGAAGGCCTTCTCGCGCTCCACCGGCTGCCCATAGTCCACCCCGTTCCCGCCCAATGTCAGCTTCCTCGGT
Organism: Dendrobates tinctorius; assembly: GCF_039654945.1. Classification (NCBI taxonomy): domain Eukaryota; kingdom Metazoa; phylum Chordata; class Amphibia; order Anura; family Dendrobatidae; genus Dendrobates; species Dendrobates tinctorius. Next base: position 3,308,459 of record NW_027362000.1, on the reverse strand, counting down.
CCCGGCACCGGAACCCATGCAAGTGGATCACCTCAAACCGGTAGAGGAGCGTCGGAGAGAAAGGGTCGAACAGAGGCTCCGTTTCTATTGTGGGAGTGCGTCTCACTTTCTTCGTTCTTGCCCCATTCATCCGGGAAACGCCTCAGCCTAGGACAGGTAAGAGAGGCCTCCCTAGGTATTTGTGACTCCTCTCTACCCTTGACTCTTTCTGTCCTTTTGCATCTAGATACTAAGCGTTTTTCTGAATGGGCTTATATTGATTCTGGGGCAGCCGGTAACTTCATCCAACTTGAGGCGGTTAGGAGACTTCGGATTCCTGTCAGATCCCTGGAGACCCCTCGGCAGATTGCGTCGGTCGACGACCAACCCCTCCGGGAGTCCGTTACTCAGGTCACTGAAGAAGTGGAACTTCAGGTCGGAGCCTTGCAGCGGGAGAAGATAGTATTTTACGTGCTGCCTTCCTTATCCCATACCATTCTTTTGGGCCTTCCCTGGATAAGAACACACGAACCTGTCCTGGACTGGCGTTCTGGAGACATCCTGCGGTGGGGCCAACCTTGCCAAAATAAGTGTCTTCTCACCGTACAGCCGCAAGATTCCACACATTCTAGGTTGATGTCTACCGAGCTACCTTCCGCCTATCAAGCCTTTTTGGACGTCTTTGACAAGAAGGAAGCAGAGACCCTTACTCCACATCGTCCATATGACTGCCCCGTCGACCTTGTCTCCGGTTCCACGCCGCCTCGTGGTCGAATTTACCCGCTGTCCCCTTCCGAGACTCAGGCTATGTCTGAATACGTCCAGGAAAATCTGGCCAAAGGCTTTATTCGCAAGTCGTCCTCACCCGCGGGAGCCGGATTCTTTTTTGTCAAGAAGAATGATGGGTCCCTTCGTCCCTGTATAGACTATAGAGGTCTCAATGATATCACCATTAAGAACAAATACCCTCTTCCTCTTATTCCAGAGCTATTTGACCGTCTACGGGGTGCAAGGATCTTCACGAAATTAGATCTCCGGGGGGCCTACAATCTGGTCCGGATCCGCTCTGGCGATGAATGGAAGACCGCCTTCAACACCCGAGACGGCCACTATGAGTACCTGGTTATGCCCTTTGGCTTGTGCAATGCCCCCGCAGTGTTCCAAGAATTTGTTAATGACATATTCCGAGACCTTCTCTACGTCTGCATGGTGGTTTACTTGGACGACATCCTGGTGTTTTCCCCGGATCTGTCTACACACAGAAAAGATGTACGCCAAGTCCTACTTCGTCTGAGAAAACATCGTCTCTACGCCAAGCTTGAAAAATGCGCCTTCGAACAGTCGTCACTGCCGTTCTTGGGTTACATCATTTCCGACTCTGGCTTGTGCATGGACCCTGGAAAAGTGACCGCCGTACTCAATTGGCCGCGTCCCCAGGGAATCAAGGCAATCCAGCGGTTCCTGGGATTTGCCAACTATTACCGGCAGTTTATTCCACACTTTTCTGCTCTGACCGCTCCAATCTCCGCTTTGATCTGTAAGGGAGCCGATCCTCACCACTGGTCTACCGAAGCCGAGAACGCCTTCCGAACCTTGAGGCAAGCCTTTGCCACAGCTCCCGTGCTACACCGTCCAGAGGCTAACAAGCCATTCACACTCGAGGTGGATGCCTCTGCCACCGGAGCCGGTGCGGTTCTCTCTCAGAGATCTCCTTCCGGACGGTTGGTCACCTGCGGCTTTTTCTCCAAGACGTTCTCCCCTTCAGAGAGAAACTATACCATCGGAGACAGAGAACTGCTCGCCATTAAGCTAGCCTTGGAGGAGTGGTGATATCTTCTGGAAGGAGCCGTACACCCACTCCAGATCTTCACTGACCACAAGAATCTAGCATATATTCAGTCTGCACAAAGACTTAACCCTCGGCAGGCCAGATGGGCGCTATTCTTTACCCGGTTCGATTTTGAGCTCCATTTTCGTCCTGGTGATAAGAACCTCAAAGCGGATGCCTTATCCCGATCCTTTCTGGTCTCTGATAAAGAGGAGGAGCCTTCACATATAGTGGAGCCTAGCAAGCTTATCGTAGTCGCTCCTGTGAACCTGACTTCCTTACCTCCCGGCAAGACTTTTGTCCAAGACAACGACAGGAGGCGAGTTCTACATTGGGGTCATGCCACCAAGTTAGCTGGCCATGTCGGTCTCAAGAAAACGCTCTCCATCGTCTCTCGCTTTTATTGGTGGCCCTCCCTGCCTCAAGATGTCCGAAGTTTCATCACCTCTTGCCCGTCTTGTGCCAAGAACAAGGTTCCCCGGCAGCGACCCTCTGGTCTCTTGCACCCACTTCCGGTTCCATCGACCCCGTGGCAACACATTGCGATGGATTTTATTACGGATCTGCCTCAGTCCTCGGGCCACACCGTCATTTTTGTGGTCGTGGACTGCTTCTCCAAGATGGCCCACTTCACCCCTCTACCAGTATTACCTTCCGCTCCCGAACTGGCGAGAATTTTCATATCTCATATCTTCCGGATCCATGGCTTACCCAAGCACATTGTCTCGGACAGAGGGGTTCAGTTTACCTCGCGATTCTGGAGGGCCCTATGCAAGATGATGGAAGTAACGCTGGACTTTTCCTCTGCTTACCATCCTCAATCTAATGGTCAAACGGAGCGTACGAACCAAACTCTCGTGACGTATCTCCGACATTTTTCCAACGCCCACCAGAACGATTGGTCCAGCTTGCTCCCTTGGGCTGAGTTCGCTTACAACAACCATCCCAGCGAATCCTCCACCAAATCACCCTTCTTTATTGTCTACGGGCAACATCCTGGTGTACCTCTGCCGGTACTCCCGGCCTCGGGTGTGCCGGCGGCCGATCTTCTGACCGAGGAGTTCTCCAGGGTCTGGCAGGAGACCAAAACCGCACTTGAACGAGCACGTGACAGATTCCAGAGACATGCCGACAAAAGACGCCTAGATTCTCCGTTGTACCATCCTGGGGATAAAGTTTGGCTGTCCTCAAAATTTGTCCGTCTCAAAATTCCCTCTTATAAACTGGGTCCCCAGTACATCGGTCCTTTTGAGATTTTAGCCCGTATCAATGATGTTGCCTACAAGTTAAGACTCCCCGCTTCACTACGGATTCCTAACTCGTTCCATGTGTCCCTCTTGAAACCGGTCGTACTCAATCAGTTCCACGCTTCTGCTGGCCGTGCCCCCGCGCCCGTTTTCACACAGGATATTTTTGAGGTTAAGGAAATTCTTGCCATGAAAAGGTCCAGAGGTAAAATCCTTTTCTTAATTGACTGGAAGGGTTTTGGTCCAGAGGAAAGATCTTGTGAGCCCCGGGAGAACATTCAAGCCCCTCAAATTTTAGCTAAGTTCCTTTCTGACCTTAAGAGGAGGGGGCGTAAGAGGGGGGTACTGTCATGCTTACCGCTCCTGCTGGTCCCACGCTCGCCACTTCCACCGCACGCTCGGCTCCTGCCACGTCCTCCTCTGGCTCCACGCTGCCCATGGCCTCCGGGTGTGCCCGCCGTTCCAGCGCGCCCCTGCAGCGGGCGCGCGCCCGCCGGCACTCCAGCCTCTTGCCCCACAGTCAGCCTGACTGCTCTGCCCGGGGCGCACGCGCAGCCCACACCCCGGGTCTCAGCACTGGCTAGCCGGTCCTCTCTCTGCCCCCATGACCCTGCTGGTCTGACCCGGAACTCATGTCCCTATAAAAGGCAGCCTCTCCTCTGGATCGCTGCCTGATCGTCTATGGTATTCCATGACAGACTCTCGGGTCCACCTAAATCCTGCCTAGCACCCAGCCTTGCCTTAGCATACCGCCTTTCTTCACTAGCTGAACTCTCACCGCCTTTGCATTCTCTTCCAGAGCCCGCCGGTCCAGTCCGTTCCTGCCTCCTCCCGTGTGTGCCTCTCCTGTCTGACCCTGCCTGCTCCTGTGCCCCGGTCCTCCTCTCCATTTAGCCCTGCAGCTGTCCTAACTGTGTTCCTCGGACGGTCCTGTCTGCATTCCACCCCGGTGACTGACGGTCTACTCAAGTTGTCCCCAAGGTATCAGCTTCCGCGGCGATAGTCTCCTCCGGGCCTGCCCCAAACGCTCCCTGCATAGGGGGTGGTACACCTGGCCCGTTCGCCCGGGGGTAGGTTCGTCGTCGCGGTCCTGTGGGTTCACCCTTGGAGTCCTTCCAGCCTCACACTGTGTTAGTGGGGTTCAGTAACGCCAGCTGCTCCCCTGCTGTGTGTCCGGCAACATCTCCTGCTCCCTCCACATTCATCCCAACATCAAATACTAAACTTGCTCCAAATAGGCCTCAGCCTACACCATGATTGACCCTGGGCTCCAACACCACCAGTTGCTGCTCAGAAGTGCCATCTGCACAGAGAAAAACACTAGCTCCTATGTTAGTGGGGTTCAGTAATGCCAGCTGCTCCCCTGCTGTGTGTCCAGCAATATCTCCTGCTCCCTCCACATTCATCCCAACATCAGATATTAAACTTGCTCCAAATAGGCCTCAGCCTACACCATGATTGACCCTGGGCTCCAACACCGCCAGTTGCTGCTCAGAAGTGCCGTCTGCACAGTCAACATGTGCTCCAGTGTTATTGGGGTTCAGTAACGTCAGCTGATCCCCTGCTGTGTGTCCGGCAATTTCGCCTGCTCTGTCCACATGCACACTACTCCATATTTTAAACTTGCTCCAATTAGGCCTCTGGCTACACTCTGTTTCTACTGTAATCCCTGGGATCCAACACCACCAGTTGCTGCTCAGAAGTGTCTTTGGCACAGGTACTCCCTCCTGCCCAGCCTGGTTCCAGCACGCCAGCTGTGTCCGGGAAGTGTCAACGTCACTTTGGCACCAATACGTTGTCCTGTCGTGTTGCGGTCGGGTTAGCCGACTCTATGGTGCCTGCAGTTTAGGTGCTTCCTATGTGGGCTGCGGGATCTGGCAATAAAGGCTGGTTCCGTAGTGCCAGTAGGACAAGCACCCCCTGTAGGACTGTGGGTTTCGGTAACTGCGGCCGGCTCGCGGCCTTGCAACGTTCTTTTTCCGGGGTACTTTCTGCTACCCATCCGGGTTCCAGTACCGTCAGCTGGTTCTCGGCAGTGCCATTGGCTCTTGTTCCTTCTGCTGCCCCTCCGGGTTCCAGTACCGTCAGCTGGTTTTCGGCAGTGACTTTGGCTTAGGTACCTCCATTTCGGTATCTGAGATCCAGCAATGTCTGCTGGTCCTTGGTAGTGCTTTCTAGCACAGGTAACTCCTGCTTAGTAACCGGGTTCCAGTACCGTCAGCTGGTCCTCGGTAGTGCCATGGGCTCTTGTTCCTTCAGCTTCCCCTCCGGTTTCCAGCACCGTCAGCTTGTTCTCGGCAGTGTCTTTGGCATGGGTACTCACTCCTGCCCAGCCTGGTTCCAGCACGCCAGCTGTTTCTGGGAAGTGTCAACGTCACTTTGGCACCAATACGTTGCCCTGTCATGTTGCGGTCGGTTTAGCCGACTCTATGGTGCCTGCAGTTTAGGTGCTTCCTATGTGAGCTGTCTAGGCCTGTTTCACACTTCAGTTTTTTTGCTTCAGTTAAAATCCGTCAAAAAGGCGGAAAGCGGATCCGCTGGGAACTGATGTGAACGGATGCCACCGGACCGTTTTTTAGACGGATCCGTTCAATGAAGAATTTTAAAGGAACCGCAGTCTGGGAGAGAAAGAGAGAGAAAAAAAATGCGGATCCTGCAGCAACAAAAATGTTGCAAGGTCCGTCCAGGCATGTCGGCGGACGCAAAAAATTTGGTGCCAATAGGACAAGCACCCCCTGTAGGACTGTGGTTTTTAGTAACTGCGTCCGGCTCGCGGCCTTGCAACGTTGTTTTTCAGGGGTACTTTCTGCTACCCATCCAGGTTCCAGCACCATCAGCTGGTTCTCGGCAGTGCCATTGGCTCTTGTTCCTTCTGCTGCCCCTTCGGGTTCCAGCACCATCAGCTGATTCTCGGCAGTGCCTTTGGCTTAGGTACCTCCATCTCGGTATCCGAGTTCCAGCAACGTCTGCTGGTCCTTGGTAGTTCTTTCTAGCACACGTACCTCCTGCTTAGTAACCGAGTTCCAGTACCGACAGCTGGTCCTCGGTAGTGCCATTGGCTCTTGTTCCTTCTGCTACCCATCCGGGTTCCAGTACCGTCAGCTGGTTCTCAGCAGTTCCTCAGCCTTCTTGTACCTTCTGCTACATTTCCAAGTTCAAGCTTTTTGAAATGGTTTTTGGTAATCACTCTGGATCTCCCTGATGACGACCATGAAGACCACCCCAAAGAAGACCAAAAAGATGACCCTGAAGAAGATGACCAAGAGGACAAAGAACATGAAGACAACCACCAAGATACAGAACAACAAGAGACAGAAGACCAAGAAGCAGAAGAACAGAAAGCAGAAGAACAAAAAGCAGAAGAACATTAAGCATAAGACTAAAAATCAGAGCCAAAGATATTATCTAAATTATAAGCAGAGGAAGACTAAGCAGTGTATGGGGGTGAGTCTGTTCCTTCTCGTGGTGCCCCTGGAAAATGCCTGCTGCTGCAGGCCAAACTGAACATGGGCAAATCCTGTTGTAAATCTTTTGTGACAGGCAGAACGGAAGGTGTAATCTTCAAACTTTTATAGATAACATCTACAGGAATGCCTGTCACACATAAGAATATGATGAAGAAGAAGAATAGGAAATAGATGAAGTAGAATATGAAGAAGAATAATAGCTGAATAAGAAGAATATGAAGAATGTAAGAAAAAAGAATTATTGGAAGAAGGTGAAGAAGAAGAAGATGAATAAGGTGAAGAAGAAGTTGATGTAAACGATGCTGCTGCTGCTGCTGCTGAGGATCATGAAGGAGAAAGTGTGGGAGAGTAAAAAGAAGGTGAAGAGCATGGAAGTAGTGAAACATACATATCTGACAAAATATAACAAAGGTTAACATAGTCAATATCTTTGTAACTCCGAACGTCTTAAAAAAAAAATATTCCTGCTATTTCATTTGATTGGGCTAAACCTCTATGCCTTTAATGTCTCCTCCACCTCCCCCAATACATTCTACATTATTCTTAGTTATTTTTCTTCATGTAGAATTAACCTACAAGGAAAGAAAGGGTTTATTTTAATTCCGATATTTCTGTCCCATTGACTTGCATTGGTTTCCTGTATCGGAATCGGCGATATCCGATACTTTTTGGGTATTGGTCCGATCCAATCCAATCCAGTATTTCACGATATCGGAAGGTATCGCTCAACACTAATTGTGAGCTTATCTGTCTTGGCCAAAATAGTACCTAATACACATGTAATTATCTTTTTGCACTTTTTATCATTTTTACAGGATGCAGCTGGGCCTCTTTTTGTTGGCTTGTTTTTTCTGTGTGATGCATGTATACAGTGCAGAACAGCCCGCCTGCTAATACTATGGGCGTGATCAATAGGCTGTTCAGACACTTGCACCGCACTGTGTGACTGATGTCCTATGCAAGCCTTATCTGTCTGCATTTTTCCCACTAGGCAGCCGGCTCCTCTTTTTCTTTTGGATACTGGCTGTGTTCATTAGTGGGTTGCACCTGTGCTTCCCCAAGCATTTATCAATGGAGGCCTGCTGTATCCTGCTAGTGCATCAGTCAGGATCTGTTGAGTCTACCTTTCATATGTAAGTTTTTTTTATTTTTTTTTTCTTATGTTAGCTGGCTCAAGATGTAGACTGCCCAGTAGTGCTGAACATTCCGATACTGCAAATATCGGGTATCGGCCGATATTTGCTGTATCGGAATTCCAATACCGAGTACCGATATTTTTTCAATATCGAATACCAAAATCGGAAGTTTCCATAATGCAATGAGCCAGTGTTGTGGCTGTGATTGGCTGCTGAAATGATGTCATCATGATGCTCGGTCTGTGCGCATCATGATGCGCGGTCTGTGAGGGCCTGCCGGGGGTCTGTGCGGGCCTGCCGGGGGTCTGTACGGGCCTGCCGGGGGTCTGTGCGGGCTTGCCGGGGGTCTGTACAGGCCTGCCGGGGGTCTGTACGGGCCTGACGGGTGTCTGTGAGGGCCTGCCGGGGGTCTGTGCGGGCCTGAAGGGGGTCTGTATGGGCCTGACGGGGGTCTGTGTGGGCCTGACGGCGGTCTGTGCGGGCCTGACGGGGGTTTTGTGTGTGTGTGTGCAATCATCGTCCGATGGGACTATAAGTCCCATCGTGCTATGCCTGCTACAATGACAGTGATTGACACATTAGCCAATGATGGGACAGTAGTAGTCCCATCATCTGGCTAATGTGTTGAATGTAAAAAAAAAACATACATACTACATGCTACATACATACAACATACATACTACATATATACAACATTCATACAACATACATACATACATACATACATACATAATACATACATACTTCATATATACAACATTCATACAACATACATATATACTACATACATACTTCATATATACTACATTTATACAACATACATACATACTACATACTACATACATACTACATACATACATACTACATATATACAACATTCATACAACATACATACATACTACATACATACTTTATATATACAACATTCATACAACATACATATATACTACATACATACTTCATATATACTACATTCATACAACATACATACATACTACATACATACTACATATATACTACATTCATACAACATACGTACATACTACATACATACTTCATATATACAACATTCATACAATATACATGCATACTACATACTTCATATATACTACATTCATACAACATACATACATACTACATACATACTTCATATATACTACATTCATACTACATACATACATACTACATACATACAGTACTTCATATATACTACATTCATACAACATACATACATACTGCATACTACATACATACTACATATATACTACATTCATACAACATACATACATACTACATAATACATCCATACTTCATATATACTACATTCATGCAACATACATACATACTACATACATACATTTTCATATATACTACATTCATACAACATACATACTACATACATACAGTACTTCATATATCAATCAAATCAAATCAAATTTATTATCGCCAAGTACATATTACATATATACAAGGAATTCTTTGTGGCAAAGAGGCAACATAATATATAACAACAGATACAACAAGTAACATCTAACAAGACAGATACAGTATATAGTCTATACATGACGATTTAATTGTTGAACAGAGAGTGGATAGAAGCTGTTCATATGGCGGTTGGTGCTGCATTTGGGGACTCTGAAGCGACGTCCTGAAGGGAGTAGTTGGAATGAGGAGTGTCCCGGGTGAGAGGGATCGGATGAAATTTTCAATGCGTGGGATCGAATACTCTTATCATAAAGATCCTGGATTTTAGGCAGGGGGGAACCTATAATTCTCTCTGCTGTTCTGAAAGTCCTTTGTAAGCGGAGTTTGTCATGCGCAGTGGCTCCCCCATACCAGACTATCAGAGAGGAACAAATCACAGATCTGATGACAGCATTAAAGAATAAGATCAGCAGATTCTTAGACAAACCATATCTTTTCAGCTGACGCAGGAAGAACATCCTCTGTTGTGCTTTTCTTATAACAGCATCCACGTTTTTCCCCCATTTAAGATCATGAGAGATGATAACACCAAGGAATTTGGTCTCTGTGACCCTAAGAACCACTTCGTCATGGATGTAGATTGGAAGTATCTCATGTTGATCTTTCCTAAAATCCACAACCATCTCAGCAGTTTTTTTAGTGTTGAGTACAAGATTATTGGCTTTACACCAGTCACATATTCTTTCCACCTCACTCCGATACAAGTCTTCAGCATTTCCCCTGATGAGACCAATCAGTGTCATATCATCGGCAAATTTCAAGATTTTTACTGAGTCTGCTGAAGAGATGCAATCATTCGTATAGAGAGAAAACAGTAACGGGGACAAAACACACCCCTGAATATATACAACATTCATACAACATACATACTTACTACAAACAACATGTTACATACATGCAACATACATACTACATACATACTACATACAATACATTCAAACATTCAAACAATACATACATATAGACATACAGTACATATAACATAGAGTACATACTCACCATCACTTGTCACTTTGATCCCCGAAGCCAGTGTCATCTCACTGTAAAAAATATGAAAATAGTAAACAACCAATATACTCCATGATCCGCAGAAATCCACGCGTGTCCCACAACGATCTCCTGCAGTGCATCACTGAGAGGTTACTATAGTTCACTGGTCTCACTTTATGGCAAAAGCTGCGTGGGAATTTTCTCACACAGCAATGCCAAAAGTGAGACTAGGGACTATTTTTTTACAGTAGCGGAGGAATACAGTGCGGAAGGATACCTACCTCTCGTCATTGTATTCCTGAAGCCCCTAGAGAGCGGTCGCATCAGATGATGCTGCTGTTCTCCACGGGAGATCATCGTGGGACACTCGTGGATTTCTGCGGATCAGGGAGTATATAGGTTTTTTTGTTATTTTAATATTTTTTACAGATGACACTGGCTTCGGAGATCAAAGTGACAAGTAATGGTGAGTATGTACTCTGTTATATGTACTGTATGTCTATATGTATGTATTGTATGAATGTATGAATGTATTGTATGGAGTATGTAGCATGTATGTAGTATGTATGTTGTATGTCTGTAGCATGTTTTATGTATGTTGTATGTATGTAGTATGTACTATGTATGTATGTATGTTGTATGAATGTAGTATCTATGTAGTATGTATATAGTATGTATGTTGTATGAATGTAGTATATATGTAGTATGTATGTATGTTGTGTGAATTAAGTATACTGTATATGAAGCATGTATGTATGTTGTATGAATGTAGTATATATGTAGTATGTATTATGTAGTATGTATGTATGTTGTATGAATGTAGTATATATGTAGTATGTATGTATGTATGTATGTTGTATGAATGTAGTATATATGTAGTATGTATGTATTATGTAGTATGTATGTATGTTGTATGAATGTAGTACATATGTAGTATGTATGTAGTATGTATGTATGTTGTATGAATGTTGTATGTATGTAGTATGTATGTAGTATGTATGTTTTTTTTTTTTACATTCAGCACATTAGCCGGATGATGGGATTACTACTGTCCCATCATTGGCTAATGTGTCAATCACTGTCATTGTAGCAGGCATAGCCCGATGGGACTTGTAGTCCCATCGAATGATGCCTGCACACACACACAACCCCCGGCAGGCCCGCACAGACCCCCGGCAGCCCGCACAGACCCCCGGCAGCCCGCACAGACTCCCGGCAGCCCGCACAGACCCCAGGCAGGCCTGCACAGATCCCCGGCAGGTCTGCACAGACCCCCGAGAGGCCCGTACAGACCCCGCCCGCACACACAGACACGCACAGTGTTCACCCACGCACCGCCCACACTCTTCCCCCACGCACCGCCCACACTCTTCCCCCTCCCAAACTGGATGTGCAAGGAATGAAAGGGGTTTTTTTTGTGCCCCATTGACTTGCATGGGGTTTCCGGTATCAGAATCGGCGATACCCGATAATTTTTGGGTATCGGTCCGATCCATTCCGATCCGATATTTCCAGATATCGGAAGGTATTGCTCAACACTACTGCCCAGCCATAACTCAGTTTCTTGCTGCAAGTAGTCGGCCAGTATCTCCACGGTGTGTCTGTTGTCGCCCAAAGACATCATCTTTAAAACAGTCTGCTGATGCTTATCACTAGCTGTTCCATAGTGGGACACCTCGTGTGCAACACTGGCAGCTGTGGATGGAGTGCTCGTGCGACTGCGCTCTGTCGATGAGCTTTCGCTTCTGGAGGAGGAGGAGGGTCGAACGCCTACAGCCAACTGTTTCCTATACCGTGGGCTAGGCACCACCGCCGCCGTCCCCTGTGGAGCCTACATCTACCACATTAACCCAGTGCGCAGTGATGGACACGTAACGGCCCTGGCCAAGCCTACTGGCCCTTGCACTGATTGTTTAAGTGCATGGACGATGCGGTCTTTCACATGCAGGTGGATGGCAGGGATGGCTTTTCTAGAAAAGTAATGCCAACAGAGTGGGAGAACCATTACCACCGCTGTGTGCTGGGAATGCCTCAAACAAACGGTTTACCAGAGTTGCTTGTTTGTTAGCCAATATTAGCTCTAGGTTCTCCTGTGGCAAGATGTTTTGGAATTTGCCTTTATAGCGTGGATCCAGGATGCTGGCCAACCAGTAGTCATCATCGTTCATCATTTTGGCAATGCGGGGGTCCCTTTTTAGGATCTGCAAGGCATAATCAGACATGTGGGCCAATGTTCCAGGTGTCAATGATACACTGCGAGTGCTGGATGGAGGAGCACTTTCTGGCAAATCAACATCCCTCCAATTACGCACAAACCCTGTACCTGACCTTGGCACGCCAACATTTTGTCTTGCCCCCTGAGAAGCATCCTCCTCCCCTAAATAATCATCCCAAAAATCCTCCTCCTCCTCTTCCTCTTCTTCCTCCACCTCGTCCACGAGACTTCCCTGAGCAGACAATGGCTGACTGTCATCAAGGCTTCCCTCCTCCTCTTCCTCCTCGGCTGCAGACGCCTTCTCCTTAATGTGCGTCAAAGTTTGCATGAGCAGACGTATAAGTGGGATGCTCATGCTTATGATGGCGTCGTCTGCGCTTACCAGCCGTGTGCATTCCTCAAAACACTGAAGTGCTTTACAGAGGTCTTTCAGCTTCGACCACTGCACACCAGACAACTCCATGTCTGCCCACAAACCGCCTGACCGTGTATCCTCCCACAAATTAATTACATCCTGCCTCTGTTCACACAGCCTCTGAACCATGTGCACGGTGGAGTTCCACCTTGTTGTAACATCGATAATTAGGCGGTGCTTGGGAAGGTGGAGCAATCGCGGCAGCTTCTGCATACGACTGGAGTGTACGGGCGACCGACGGATGTGTGAGCACAGTCTTCGCACCTTATGGAGCAGGGCTGTTAACTCCGGATAATTATTGAGGAAGCAGTGCACCACCAGGTTCAAGGTGTGAGCCAGGCAAGGTATGTGTCTGAGTTTTGAAAGGGCTATGGCTGCCACAAAATTCTGGCCGTTATCACTAACTACCTTGCCTGCCTCAAGATGTAGACTGCCCAGCTCTGACTCAGTTTGTCTCTGCAAGTAGTCGGCCAGTACCTCCGTGGTGTGTCTGTTGTCGCCCAAACACATCATCTTCAACACAGCCTGCTGACGCTTACCACTAACTTTTCGATACTGGGACACCTCATGTGCAACACTGGCAGCTGCGCATGGACTGCTCTCGCGACTGCGCTCTGTGGACGAGCTTTCGCTTCTGGAGGAGGGTCGAATGCCTACAGCCAACTGTTTCCTATACCGTGGGCTAGGCAGCACTGTCCCACCGCCATTGTCCCCTGTGGACCCTGCATCCACCACATTAACCCAGTGCGCAGTGATGGACACGTAACGGCCCTGGCCATGCCTACTGGACCATGCATCTGTTGTGAGGTGCACCTTTCCACTCACTGATTGCTTGAGTGCATGGACAATGCGGTCTTTCACATGCAGGTGGATGGCAGGGATGCCTTTTCGCGAAAAGAAGTGCCGACTGGGTAGGTCATAGCGTGGGACAGTGTAGGCCATGAGCTCTCTGAACACTGCGCTTTCAAAGCCAGTGTACGCGGATGAGAGGATGAGTACTTTCTTGTCAAACTCAGAGTGTCTGCTAGGGTGAGCTGGACTTGAGAGCTGCATATGGGGGAACTAGTGGTGAACCTGGTGGACTGAGAGGGGGTTGGTGATGGTGGTGGTGGTGGTGGTGATGACCTAGATTCAGTTTTTCGCTGCAAAACATTGTGATTCCCTGACTGCTTTGGCCTTGCGACGACACCTCAACATTTCTTGCTGGTGGTGTGCTTATCGGTCAGCTTTCAGTGAGGGAAGTGAGTGAGCGTTGCTGGCTACCTTCAGTCAGAGCAGGTGCACGTGTGCTAACTGAGGTTTTGTAGTCCGTCCACACTTGCAAGTGCATGGTGATTAAATGTCTAACCATGCAACTGGTATTCAAATTTCAGAGGTGTTTCCCTCGGCTAAAGATCCTTCCGCACTTCTTACAGAAAACCTTTGCCTCATAAATAGGATTTTGGTCAAAATAGTGCCACACTGCACTCTTCCTACTATGGTATAAATTTTCAGGGCTTGCACGCTGTGCTAATTTGACCATCTGGGCAAGCTGTCCTGCAACTCTTTTTGTTTTTTACCATGTTTTTGGACAGCTACGGGCCTGCCAGATAACCGCTGCTGCGATGTCAGTGCCTGCTGCGGATTCTTCTCCTCTTCTGAGCTATTGCCAGCGGCACCCTCTTCCCCCAATGGATGCCAATCTGGGTCAACAACTGGGTCATCCATCACCTCCTCTTCAATTTCATCTGCACCTTCCTCTGTGTCACTGTGTAAGGTGGTATAGTATGCGGGAAGGGGCACCTGAGTTTCATCAGGGTCATATTCTGGCTCAGTAGACTGCAAGGGCAATGTAGTGCTCTGGGTCAATGTACCAGAAGAATCATCTATCAGTGGCTGTGCATCAGTGCACTCCATCTCAGATTCATCTTGGACTGGGGAATTCAGGATTTGACTTGGTAACCCAGGCATGGTATGTGAAAAGAGCTCCATGGAGTAATCAGAAGTGTGGCCTGCCGCATCCTTCACTTTTGGTGTGGGTGAAGGACACAAGGAAAGGTGTTTTTCCTGACCAGAAGCCTGCACTGATGACTCGGTGCTTGCATTTTTGGACACTTCAGAAGAGGAGGCGATAGAGCTGGAGGCTGGTTCTGCAATGTAAGCCAAAACCTGTTCCTGATGCACCGGCTTTAAAAGCGGTTTACCTACTCCCAGAAAAGGGAACCTTCCAGGCCTTCTTGAGCCAGACGATGATGCAGGATCAACACCTCCTGCCTTAGCTGCTGTTGTGCTTTTGGCATAACGAGCAGATGCACAAACACCACCATCAGTACCAGCTGCCCCCCCCGCCCTCGTCCGCAGCCTCTTCCACCAAACTTCCTCATGTTTGGGAAAATGTACCAAAAATACCATCAGATATATAGTACTGTATGAGGAGCGTACAGCTGTGTACAGTGTAGGGAAAAATTTAAATCTCGGTATTTATTTCCGTCGTCACACACAGACGCTCTCCCAGTATGTATTTGACTGTAATCCAAACAGCAGATGGACGGTACTGTATCAGAAACGTACAGCTGTATAAAGTGTAGGGGAAAATTTAAATCTCCTTTTTATATATTCCCTTAGTCACACACAGACGCTGTCCCAGTTTGTATTTGACCGTAATCCAAACAGCAGATATACGTTACTGTATCAGAAACGTACACCTGTATACAGTGTAGGGGGAAAATTAAATCTCCATACTTATTTCCGTAGTCACACACAGACGCTCTCCAAGTATGTATTTGACCGTAATCCAAACAGCAGATATACGGTACTTTATCAGAAACATACAGCTGTATAAGGTGTAGGGGAAAATTTTAATCTCGGTATTTATTTCCATAGTCACACACAGATGCTCTCCCAGTAAGTATTTGACCGTAATCCAAACAGCAGATATACGGTACTGTGTCAGAAGCAGGCAGCTGAATACGGTGTAGGGGAAAATTTAAATCTCCGTACATTTATTTCCAGAGTCACACACAGACGATGTCTCAGTATGGATTTTACCGTAATCCAAACAGCAGATATACGGTACTGTATCAGAAGCAGACAGCTGAATATGGTGTAGGGGAAAATTTAAATCTCTGTATTTATTTCCGGAGTCATACACAGATAGTGAGCATGTATTAGTCCGTGATACCAGCCGGTACACGGTAGTGTGTGAGGAGCGCACAGCTCTATATGGTGTATGGAAAAATTTCAATCTCCGCATATATTTCCGGAGTCACACACAGACGCTGTCTCAGTATGGATTTGACCGTAATCCAAACAGCAGATATACGGTACTATATCAGATGCGGACAGCTGAAAACGGTGTAGGGGAAAATTTAAATCTCCGTATATTTATTTCCAGAGGCACACAGATAGTCAGCATGTATTTGTCCGTTATACCAGCTGGTACATGCTTGTGTGAGGAGCGTACAGCTCTATACGGTGTGGGAAAAAATGAACACTTGGTAACTGTGCAGAAAAAAAGAATAAATGTATGAGTGCTGTGTAAAAAGCAGTCTGCACAGCAATGCAGCTGTCAGGCAGCCTAATAACCAGTGCTGCTGCACACAAGAAAATCCTCCCATGTCACTGTACATTAACTGTACAGCACAATTGCTATCAGCAGAAGCACAGATTCTTTTTTCTTTCCTACCTATCTTTTTTCTTTCGTGCCTAACACTCTCCCAATTGAGAAACAGTGGCAGCAACTTCTCCCTATGCTAAGATTGGCAGAAGTAAAATGGCGGTCGGCGATCAAGGCTTTTATAACCACTGTGACGCCACACAAAGCAAGCCAATCACTGCAATGCCCTTCTCTAAGATGGTGGTGGCCGCTGCCCATGTCATCGCATTGCCCACAGTGTGCGTCCTTGCTCATTGGCTGAGAAAAGGCGCCTATACGCATTATGGGAAACGCGACTTTGGAGCTCGGGTCGGCGACCGCATGGCCGACCTCACGCTATGGTCGGGTTTGGCTCGGCGAAACCCGACTTTGGCGAAAGTTGGCGACTTTTGAATCTGACCGACCTGTTTTGCTCAACTCTACTCAATGTGTATATAAAGGAAAAAATCTTAAAAAATAGTAAACAAATTTGAAAACACTAAATGCTATTTCATTATTCATTGCAATAGTAAGATGGGATGAGTCATAATCTTTAATCATTTTTCACTGTTCCTATTATCTGAAAAATACAGAGACATTTTTTAATAAAAAACTTAAGCTAGGTTAAAATGAAATCCAACTACAACATGAAAGTGGAAGATTTTTACCGTGAACATAAACAGAAGGCAAGCAGTCTCTACAGTATATTGTTCAGTTTATATTCAACATTTAGACCTTTAGGTCTCAAAGTCTTAAATGTAAAAATCCACTGTAACTTCTTAGTTTTCAATATTTTGACCCTACTACCTCCTCTTCTAAATGGTGGCACATGATCAATGATTCAAAAATTATGGCTCTTTGCTGTGTGTCCGCTTTCAATGAAATGCTTTGAGACAGGTAAAACAAGTGCACATCAGATAGTAATTAATGGTGTATGTCTCATGAGTTTCAGGATGTTGGAAGGTGGGACCTTTCAGCATATTAATGCAGTTCACACAACTTAGGCATGGAAAACAGCTCATTGTCCGTTTACCAGTAATGTATGTTTGGGTCTTAACTATCTTAGGGTCTAAATCTACATGGAAAAATACATCCTTTATGTTTCTTGCCCTTTTATAGGAGATAATGGAACAAGAGTGGTACTCTTCTACATCCAGAAGACATTTTCCCAACATGACCCAGTGATTTCTAACAATTTTAACGATGGCTTCACAGAAAGTGGTAACCATCAGAATTCTCTTATTAATTTTTTTCATATCAGATTATTTGTTTAACAGGGATTCAAGTGTTATATAACTGACCTTTTGAGTCCATCTTTCTAAATTATTTTTTGGATAATCGCTTTGTTTAAATTTATGTCATTTTTTCAAAAGTGTTATTTAGTATCTCGTAGTATCTCGTCACTCACTATCCTTTTAGCCCGTAAGTATTTGTTATAAGGTAGAGACTCAATCATCTTACGTAGCTGGTGACTTTCATATTTTGGAATGTTATTTTAATCAGTGGGCTTAACACATAGCTCCGTAGATTACTTTAAATTATCTTGTTTAACAAGCACTTTAAAAAATTGAATCTTGGTCTTACGGTGTACCAAAGTGAATTAAATATCTTTATCAAGACTATTTAAGAACTCATGGAATGTGTTAATTTCAGATATTGTACCAGACCACAGGAGGAAGATGTTGTATATGTATCGCCACCACCCCAGATGTTTCTGGAAGTGGTAAGACATGTCCAGCATTGTTAAATTTGTATACTCTGGTGCCCTATTAGCACCCATGGCGGTCCCACATTGTTGATGGAAGGTATCACCAAACAGGAAGTAGTTATACCTAAGTACTGGTTCTAATAACTGTAGAATAAAAGTGATAGAACCTCTTGTATATGCCGTGTAACATTATTTCCTATTGGTTGCCGACAACCGTTTACCATCTGTTGTGTTTTGTACAAAATAATTGATTTCTCTCACTAGTGGACCCAGAATTTTATCCAAAAACATGCCTATTCAACTAAATATAGAGTTACAACCCAATATTATTGGGTGATCAGAAGGTTTCCGCAATATATATGTAACTGGGGTAACCAAATTTTTCATCCATAGAAATATATGTAGATCCTCATCAATAATTCTATCATATTTAGCCTCATCTAATGGATATTTAATTTTTTCTATAATCCTAAACTTCGGATCTCCATTCAATCTTATATAAACATTTTTCACTAAATAATTGAAGCACTATTTCAGCAATGTAATCCAGAGTATCCATAATGATGACTCCATCACTTGTGTCAGCAGTAGAGTTGAGTGAAACGGGTTGGTCAAATTCAAAAGTTGGCGACTTTTGCTGAAGTCGGATTTCATGAAAAGAAACCCGACCATAGCGTGAGGTCTGCCACAAGGTCAGCGACCGAGCGCCAAAGTCGCATTTCAAATGATGCTTCCAGCGCCCTTTTTCAGCCAATTATGGAGGACGCACACTGTGGGCAACGCGATGACATAGGCATCGGTCACCACCATCTTTGAGAAGGGCATGCAAGTGATTGGCTGGCTTTGTGTGGCATCACAGGGGCTATAAAAGGGCGTGCACACCGACCGCCATCTTACTTCTGTCGATCTTAGCATAGGGAGAGCTACTGCTGCTGCTGATTCAGAATAAGGGAGAGCGTTAGGCAGGGAAGAAGAACCAAAAAAACTGCTTCTGCTGTTAGCGATTTCCACTGTACAACACAACAGTTTGTGTGCAGTAACAGGGGAGGCTATAATTTGTTCATCAGCTCTGTTGGTTATTAGGCTGCCTTATAAGGCTCCCTGATAGCTGCATTGCTGTTTGCACACTGCTGTGCAAACTGCTTTTTTTAAAAGCAAAAATACTTTTCTTCCTCTTTTCTGCACAGTTACCAAGCGTTCATTTTTCCACCCTTTTGTGTGCAGCAGTCCTGCTTATTAGGCTGCCTGCGTCCATACTTGGACTGGGAGCATCATTGTCAGCTTCCTAAAATCTCTTGTGAGATCCAAATTCTCACCAATTCTATATACACCCTCCACCTTGTCATACACCATCCAATTTCAGCCTGTTACATTGAGGTGTAAACTCTACTGGGCCTGAGACAATAGTTCAGCGTCCTCAAATCTCTAGTGAGATTCAAATTCTCACCAATACTACATACACCCTCCACCTTGTCATACACCATCCAATTTCAGCCTGTTACATTGAGATGTTGTCATGATCCAGGCTGGATCTGACAAGTTAAATGGACAAATTGAACTTCTCTTCCTTCGGCTGTGTGTGAAAGTGGTGTGGTTGCCCCTGGTGGCCATTGGAATTATTGCACTGTGGTGTCACTTGTTCTAAGTTGCCCCGGTGGTGGTGAGCAGCATTGCACTTTAGTCTTTGGTTAAGTGCACATGTTTGTTAAGTAACAGGTGTGAATGCTCTATAAAAGAGTGTCAGGTGTATCAATCACTGTTGGTGATAGTCATGCACAAGTAAGCCTGGGTGAAAGATGGAGCTGAACAAGAGTCCTGGGCAGCCCAGTCAGAGGGTTCAAGTAGCAGCTATGGAGTCTGCAAGAAGTGCTGGCATGGATTGGTGGAGTTCAACTATGATGTCTGCAAGAAGGGCTGGCATGGCGTGGTGGAGTCGCAGTTATGGTGTCGGCAGGAAGTGCTTGCATGGCTTGGTGGAGTGGCGACTATGGTATAGAGTTGCACTCACCATGCTGGACTTGGTTGCTGAAAGCTGGACTCAAGCATGCTTGACTTATTGGCAGAAAAGTTGGACTCGAGCATCCATCCAATTTCAGCCTGTTACATTGAGGTGTAATCTCTACTGGGCCTGAGACAATAGTTCAGCATCCTCAAATCTCTAGTGAGATTCAAATTCTCACCAATACTACTTACACCCTCCACCTTGTCATACACCATCCAATTTCAGCCTGTTACATTGAGGTGTAATCTCTACTGGGTCTGAGACCATAGTTCAGCGTCCTCAAATCTTTAGTGAGATTCAAATTCTCACCAATACTATGTACACCTTCTACCTTGCTTTGCAGTACCATATAGCTGGTGGTATTTTGGGTACATTTTCACAAAAATGAAGAAGTATGGTGGAAGAGGCCGTAGAAGTGGGCGGGGGTTGCCAGCTGGTCCTGATGGTGGTGGTGTTGATGGTGCATCTGTTGGTAGTGGCAAAAGCACAATAGCACCTAAGGCAGGAGGTGTTGAGCCTGCGTCATCGTCTGGCTCCACAAGGCCTCGAAGGCTCCCTTTTCTGGGAGTAGGTAAACCACTTTTAAAACCGGAGCTTCAGGAACAAATTTTGGCTTACTTTGCTGACACAGCCTCCAGCTCTCTCGCCTCCTCTTCTGAAGTTTCAAAAAACAAAAGTACTGAGTCATCAGTGGAGGCTCCTGGTCAGGAACAACACCTTTCCTTGTGTCCTTTACCCCTACCCAAAGTGAAGGATGTGGCAGGCCACACTACAGATTACTCCATGGAGCTCTTTTCACACACCATGCCTGGGTTATCAAGTCAAATTGTGAATTCCCCAGTCCAAGATGAATCTGGCAAGGAGTGCACTGATGCACAGCCACTGCTAGATTTTTCTGCTGGTACATTCACTCAGAGCACTACATTGTCCTCGCAGTGTACTGAGGCAGAATCAGACCCTGATGAAACTCATGTGCCCCTTCCCGCATACTATACCACCTTACACGGTGACACAGAGGAAGGTGCACATGAAATTGAAGAGGAGGTGATGGATGACCCAGTTGTTGACCCAGATTAGCATCAATTGGGGGAAGAGGGTGCTGCTGCCAATAGCTCAGAAGAGGAGGAGGATCCACAGCAGGCAACGACATAGCAACAGCTGTTATCTGGCAGTACCGTAGCAGTCCAAAAACGGGTTACAAAAACCAAAAGAGTTGCAGGACAGCTTCGCCAGACGGTCAAATTAGCACAGCATGCAAGGCCTCAAAATGTTTTCCATAGTAGGAAGAGTGCAGTGTGGCACTTTTTTGAACAAAATCCTAATGATCAGGCAAAGGTTATCTGTAAGAAGTGCGCAAAGACCTTTAGCCGAGGGAAAAATCTGAGAAATTTGAATACCAGTTGCATGCTTAGACATTTAACCACCATGCACTTGCAAGCATGGACGGACTACCAAACCTCACGTACCACATGTGCACCTACTCTGAATGAAGGTAGTCAGCAACGCTACATCGCTTCCCCCACTGTAAGCCCACCGGTTAGCACACCACCAGCAGCAAATGTTGAGGTGTCGTCGCAAGGGCAAATCAGTCATGGAATCACAATGTTATTGCTGCGAAAGACTGAATCTAGGCCATCAGCAACACCACCAACATCATCACCATCACCAACCCTCTCTCAGTCTGCCATGTCCACCGCTAGTTCCACCATATGCAGCTCTCAAGTCCAGTTCACCCTACCAGAGACTCTGAGTAGAACAAGAAAGTACTCATCCTCTCATCCGCGTACACTGGCTTTGAACGCCCACATTACCAAACTAATCTCGTTAGAGATGATGCCCTATCGGTTGGTTAAAAGCGCAGCTTTCCGCGAACTCATGGCCTACGCAGTACCACGCTATGACCTACCCAGTCAGCACTTCTTTTTGCGAAAAGCCATCCCAGCCCTCCACGTGCATGTGAAAGACCGCATTGTCCATGCACTCAAGTGGAAAGGTGCACCTCACAACAGATGCATGGTCCAGTAGGCATGGCCAGGGCCGTTACGTGTCCATCACTGCGCATTGGGTTAATGTGGTGGATGCAGGGTCCACAGGGGACAACGGCGGTGGGACAGTGCTGCCTAGCCCACGGTATAGGAAACAGTTGGCTGTAAGCATTCGACCCTCCTCCTCCTCCTCCAGAAGCGAAAGCTCATCCACAGAGCTCAGTCACGAGAGCACTCCATCCGCAGATGCCAGTGTTGCACACGAGGTGTCCCACTATCGAACAGTTAGTGGTAAGCGTCAGTAGGCTGTGTTGAAGATGATGTGTTTGGGCGACAGACGCACCGGAGGTACTGGCCGACTACTTGCAGCGACAAACTGAGTCATGGCTGGGCAGTCTACATCTTGAGGCAGGCAAGGTAGTTAGTGATAACGGCCGGAATTTTGTGGCAGCCATAGTCCTTTCAAAACTCAGACACATACCTTGCCTGGCTCACACCTTGAACCTGGTGGTGCACTGCTTCCTCAATAATTATCCGGAGTTAACAGCCCTGCTCCATAAGGTGCGAAGACTGTGCTCGCACATCCGCCGGTCGCCCGTACTCTCCAGTCGTATGCAGAAGTTTCAGCGATTGCTCCACCTTCCCAAGCACCGCCTAATTATCGACGTTACAGCAAGGTGGAACTCCACCCTGCACAAGGTTCAGAGGCTGTACGAACAGAGGCATGCTGTAATTCATTTGTGGGAGGATACACGGTCAGGCGGTTTGCCGTCAGACATGGAGTTGTCTGGTGTGCAGTGGTCGAAGCTGAAAGACCTCTGTAAAGTACTTCAGTGTTTTGAGGAATGCACACGGCTGATAAGCGCAGACGACGCCATCATAAGCATGAGCATCCCACTTATGCGTCTGCTCATGCAAACTTTGACGCACATTAAGGAGAAGGCGTCTGCAGCCGAGGAGGAAGAGGAGGAGGGAAGCCTTGATGACAGTCAGCCATTGTCTGCTCAGGTAAGTCTCGTGGACGAGGTGGAGGAAGAAGAGGAAGAGGAGGAGGATTTTTGGGATGATTATTTAGGGGAGGAGGATGCTTCTCAGGGGGCAAGGCAAAATGTGGGCGTGCCAAGGTCAGGTACAGGGTTTGTGCGTGATTGGAGGGATGTTGATTTGCCAGAAAGTGCTCCTCCACCCAGCACTCGCAGTGCATCATTGACACCTGGAACATTGGCCCACATGTCTGATTATGCCTTGCAGATCCTGAAAAGGGACCCCCACATTGCCAAAATGATGAACGATGACAACTACTGGTTGGCCAGCATCCTGGATCCACGCTATAAAGGCAAATTCCAAAACATCTTGCCACAGGAGAACCTGGAGCTAATATTGGCTAACAAACAAGCAACTCTGGTAAACCGTTTGTTTGAGGCATTCCCAGCATACAGCGGCGGTGATGGTTCTCCCACGAGCCGTAGGGGGCAACATGGAAGAGATGTTCATGGTGCACAAAGCCGAAGTGGCGTTGGACACAGGGGTTTCATGACCATGTTGTGGACTGATTTTTCAAGTACCGCTCACACGACTGGTAATACTGCATCGATTGAAAGTGACAGGAGACAGCAGGTGTCAACTATGGTAACAAACTACTTCTCCCATATCGATGGTCTCCCTCACCGGTCATTCCCCTTTGACTATTGGGCCAGTAAACTTGACACCTGGCCTGAATTGGCACAATATGCCTCACAGGAGCTCGCTTGCCCTGCTGCTAGTGTGTTATCTGAAAGAGTCTTCAGTGCTGCTGGATCAATCCTGACAGAAAAAAGGACCCGTCTGTCGACCTAAAATGTTGATGATCTAACCTTCATTAAAATGAACCATGCATGAATTTCAAAGGATTTTGTCCCACCCTCCCCTGCTGACACGCAGGTTGCCAGAAAAATGGATTGCTTTTGTCCTCTTCCGTGGATTTCTCCAATTACTCCATTTGCAGCTGCTTAATGTCCAACATCATCATATGCCATTTTTTCCACCTCCCTAACTGGGCTGCCTCCCCCACAAGGCCGGGGTCACCACTTGGCGCACGCACCCATGTGAGTGCCGTTGCCCTGGACAGGTGGGTGGGCCCACTTTTGGGCAACGGCACTGGCACAGGGTCCCTTATAGTACAATCAAGTGTCTCTGACGGTGGGGGTGCACACCCGCCGTCAGACACATCGGCATACTTTGAGGGGCCCTGTGCCAGTACCGCCGGCCACGAGTGTGCCCCCCTGCTTGTTCAGGGCACCAGCAATTGAAATACTTACCTCTCCCTGCTCCACCACTGTGTAGTCTGGCCTGTTAATACTTAATTGGGACTGCCAATACAAATTTGGTGAAATGATAGATGATGGTTAAGACGTAGCTAAGCCCTGTCCTGCTGGGCTCTATCTTCAGATGATCAATGGCTTCCATTTGTTATGGACGTCGACTCACAATGAAATGCAGTGGTGGTTTATCATCAGCTTTCACGATTTTCCAACTCACAGACGTGTGACATTCCTGCACACATTTTTAAATGTGTCCTCTCATGCCAATCCAATAGAATCGCCTACGGCCTGTGGCTTCTGTCTTTTGCACTCCAAAGTTACCTGACAGGTCATGATAGGCAGTGAGGACAATTGTGATCACAATTTGATGGAGATGAGTAACGGTGATGGGTTCCACGGTACTGCGATACAGAAAACATTTCTTCACAAGAACTGTTTTCGCTGTCTCCACAGACAAAGTAATTGAGGGTCAGCATCGCCTCTGAGAATTCTCCTGGGAGTTTTTCCCGTGATTAGTAATTCCAAAATTTCTGCAATCACTCGACTTTCCGTCTGTACTTGTATCCATCTCGTTTCCTCTTGCGGAGAGTCTGGACTGTCTTACTGAGACTGAAATATATATGAAGATTGAAAAATACCCCAACAGTGTATACTGGCGTGCGCTTCGAATACATAACCCTTTTTCTACTTTTTAGATTCTTATCTAATCCATACTGAGGCTGTGAGTGTCTTTGTTGGACTCCGGAAATATACACGCAGATTTTTAATGTTTAAACTATGCTATATATACCTGCTATCCAGTGGTACTGTACCCTTTCTCAACTTTCTACAATCACGTTGAATCCATACTGGGCCTGAGACCCTCTGAGTCTGCCTCCTGATATATAGACATAGATTTTTAATGTGTAAACTCTGCTATATATATACCTGTTATCTGGTGATACTGTACCCTTTCTCAACTTTCTACAATCTTGTCGAATCCATACTGCGCCTGAGAACGTCTGAGTCTGCCTCCTGATTAGAGATGAGCGGTATTCGAGTCGACCTGTCCGCCAAGTTAAATTCCAGCTGTTTTGGGCGGTGTTCGAGCCGTTCGTCGAAATCGAACAATTTGCTTAAAATTCGGCTGTTCGAGGTTCCGTTCGAGAACGGTTCATTCACCAAAAGCATAACTTCATTTTCACATCAATAATGTTAATAGACTGTTTCATGGCATAGTAGCGGTGTGTGGTAGCAAGCGGTGTAGTGCACCTGTCAAGGAGCTACACCGTGTGTGTTTCTAATAATTTTTTACTGCATCTTGTCCAGAAAATCCTTTAGGGCCTTGTAGCACTGTCTGCTACTCAGCAGAGGAGCCCACCAGTGAACCTAGCTATGCCGCCTGTTTATGAAGGAACCAGTTTTTAACTGCATTTAGCACAGTTAATACTTTGGGCCTAGTAACTGTGTCTTCTACTCATCAGAGGAGCCCACCTGTGAACCAAGCTGTACCACGTGTTTATGTAAGAACCATATTTTAACTCCATTTAGCCCAGTGAATACTTTGGGACTACTACCGGTGTCTACTGCTCAGCAGAAGAGCCCACCCGTGAACCTAGCTATGCCGCCTGTTTATGTAAGCACTGCCTGCTACTCAGAAGAGTTGCCCACCCGTGAACCAAGCTATGCCGCCTGTTTATGTAAGAACTGCGTGCTACTCAGCATAGAAGCCCAGCTGTTAAAAAAGCTACAGCACCTGTGGTTTGAACACTTAATTTTTCCATTCTTTCTGGAATGCCGGTTAGGCCTAATTCCGGAATTACGGTTGACCTGCACTTACTGGGAAATCCTCGTTCGTGGGGAAGAATTCGAATTCCAGATCCCCATCACTAATGGTGTTCAGCGGGTTATCTGCACCTATAAGCGACACACGCTGGTCCTTTCAGTGTAGCGCACATGCAGCCCCGGACATGTAAGGGCATGACAGATCTGTTATTGCTCGATCTCACGTGCAAGAGCCTCGCGTGTCCCTCTAGTAAGCTTGACGCGAACCGCGGGGGAATGCCGGAGTCTCGTTCATTAACGGAATTAAGCTGACAAATCGCTAGCACAACTAAAAACGGACATCCACCACCACCCACTGAATCGACAAAGCTTGCAATCTGTCCATCTTTTCTGTAGCTGGCATGGTTGAGGTTTCCCGGGTGGAGTCGAATTAAGCTGCAGGCTCCACTCCTGGTGGTGCCCTTCTGGACATTCCTTTAAGGTTCAGCTTTGCAACCATACTGCCCCCGGAAACCAAACACTTTGCCTTCATGGATGCTGTTCGGAGGTTCGTGGGAATAAGGCCGTCCGATCGGCAGTTGGCATAATTTATTGGTGGGAAGTCCGACGGTATATGATCGTCTTCGATTTCAGATCTGTAATTTTTTTTTGCATTTTACATTTTTATTCCAGCCTTTCTTGACTTCATAAGGGCATGACATATCTGTGTCTCCTCCTCCGCCTTTTACTCCTCCACCTCTTTTCTATATGTAGTTTCCCTTTATCATATGTTATTTTTGTATTCTGAGCATTTTGTCTGCTTTGGAACACCTTTTAAGGTGTTTTGTAATTGTTTTCTATGTGTTAGTATGTGTTTGTGTTTGCCTGCCATTGTTTTCAATGGTGTTTGACGGTGTTCGTCGAACGTTCGACGAACAGTCGATGAACTTGCCTCCTGTTCGACGAACCAAAACAATCTCGAACACTAGCGGGGTGGTTCAACACTACTCCTGATATATAGACGTACATTTTTAATGTTCAAAATATGCTATATATACCTGGTATCTGGTGATACTGTACCCTTTCTGCCAGGAAGTCCTCCTCCACCCACCACTCTAAGTGTATCATTGACACCTGGAACATTGTCCCACATGTGTGATTATTTCTTGCGGATCTTCTTGTTATATTGTGGTGTGATCCATCCTGAGCGTGTGACATTCTGTGGGTTAGTCCTGCAATTTAGATGTACATTTAAAGATTACCCCAATACTAGTGTATACATTGCCCATTTCCTGCTTTTTATATTCTGGTCTAATCCAAACTGACCAAGTGAGAATTATTTTCTGACTGTGGAAATAAATACTGAGATTGACAACAATGACCCCTACACTGTGTACAGCTGTACTCTTCAGATCCATTACCGTTTTACTGCTTTTTATATTGTGTTGTAATCCATACTGAGCCTGAGAGCATCTGTGTCTGCCTCCTGAAATACCTACAGAGATTTAGAATGTTTAAACTATACTACATATATCTGCTATCTGATGATACTGTACACTTTTCTACTTTTTATATTCTTGTCTAATCCATACTGAGCCTGTGAGCGTCACTGTGTGACTAATGGAATATATAGGGAGATTGACAATTATCCTTTGACTGTAAAGAGCTTTATGCTTCTGATACAGAACTATATATCTGATGTTATTTTGGGTACATTTTTTCCAAAATTTTGAATTATAGTGGAAGAGGTCGTGGACGTGGGCGTGGGGGGGCCAGCTGGTGCTGATGGTGGTGGTGCATCTTCTGGTAGTGGCAAAAGCACAATAGCAGCTAAGGCAGGAGGTGTTGAGAAGGCGTCATGGTCTGGCTCCGGAACACCTGGAAGGCTACCTTTTCTGGGAGTAGGTTAACCACTTTTAAAGCCGGAGCATCAGGAACTGGTTTTGGCTTACATTGCCGAAACAGACTCCAGCAAATATGCCCTCCTCTTCTGAAGTTTCAAAAAATGCAAGCACTGAGTCATCAAGTGCTGGCTCCTGGTCAGGAAGAACCCCTTTCCTTGTGTCCTTCACCTCCACCAAAAGTGAATGATGCAGCAGGCCACACTTCACATTAGTCCATGTAGCTCTTTCTATCATACCATGCCTGGGTTATCAAGTCAAATCATGAATTCCCCAGTCCAAGATGAATCTGACATGGAGTGTGGGTGGCCAGCCAGGGCAGTGGGGTTAATTGGTACCAGGCCGGTGTCTCACAGGGATGTGTCACGTTGGTGGTGATGACCCGTTCCGTGGCCCTGAGCGTCCATGCAAAGGGGTGAATAACGTTTATAGGTGAATGATACGTGACGCCACCTGTGGTTTCTGATCAGATTGACCCACGCTGCAGTGTCACTTCTCTAGGACAGATGTTGTGGTGCAGCTAAGATGTAGAAGCCCTGCACAGGTAGGGCCGTAGTTGCAGGGCAGATGAAAGAGTTGATAGATGGTGTGCAGTGCAGGATGTAGCAGAGCCGTGCGCCAGGCGCAGGAGAAAGATGACAGACACAGTCGTGCAGTTCCTTTACCTGTACTTGGTAAGTACCGTCCAGGACCCAGAGTACAGATGAAGAAGGAGTTGGTCAGCCTGGAAGCAAATTTGGTATTCTCTCTCTGCAGATAGTTAGTGTGGCCTCCGTTCTAGCGCTAATCTGATGTACTTGCAGTACTGAGTTCACTGAAGTTCCCCCTGTTGACTCTCTTTTGGAACTTTCTCGTATGGCAGGCAGCCATAGCCTTTTCCTTCTGGCTCACACACGTCGCTGCTGGGGCCTCCGAGCCTTAGTTGGGAACAGAGCATATACAGCTGCTACTTCCTCTGGTTTCTGCTGCAGGACCGTCAGTGTCCCTACAAACTCGGAGACCGGGATCTGGACCATGCGCTCCAGCTAGGAGTGAGCCTTAACTCTGCTCATCCTCCAGCTCCCCTTTTCACGTCCACACATTTCCCCTTCCCTTCACAGACTGCCCTAACTTACCTCCTCCCGACCACAGAGAGCAGCTCCTCAGCAGTCAGGTTCAGAGCTCTCCCTGCTGGCCTGGAATGGGAACTGTGTTGTGTGTTGCTTTAACTGCTAGAGAGATCCTTCGTTGCTCCCAAGCATGACATCACACTCCCTAGGAGGAAGGTAATGCCACTGTGGTGACCGTAGTCCTGGGGGCGTCACAAGTGCACTGATGCCCAGCCACTGCTAGATGATTCTGCTGGTACATTGACCCAGACCACTACATTCCCCTCGCACTCTACACAGCCAGAATCTGACCCTGATGAAACTCAGGTTTCCCTTCCCGCATATTATACCACCTTACACGGTGACAAAGAGGAAGGTGCAGATGAAAGTGCAGGTTCCTTGAGCAGGTGGGGGGGCATACTCATGGGCGACGGCACTAGCACACGGCTCCTCATAGTACGCAAAAGTGTCTCTGCCGGTGGGAGGGCCCTCCACACGCCGTCAGACACACCGCCGTACTATGAGGGGCCCTGTGCCAGTGCCGTCACCAACAAGTGGGCCCCCCCTGCTTGCTCAGTATCACAGCACTTGCAAAGTTGAAATACTTATCTCTCCCTGCTCCACTGCCGTGACGTCTTCCGCGTTTCCTGACAGTGACATTCTGATTAGAGAGCGCGATGACATCACGTCTGTACGCCCTCTGTCTAAACTAAACAGTCCAAGTGCAGTGAGATGGAAGATGGGGACAACGAGGAGTCCAGAGTAGTACAGGGATTCCCTAGCGAGGAGACTTATTTAATTGTTTTCAATGTTGGGACAGCAATTTTTGGGGAGCACTATACTCTGGAGAATAATATATGAGGCCCACGATACACTGGAGCATTCCAAAGGTGGATATCAGACACTGGAGCAGCATTTACAGGGCCCATTATGCACTGGAGCATTAGAAATGGGGCCCATTATATATGGAGCATTATTTGAGCCCTTAACTCAGTGGAGCTTCATCCATGGGGGCCAACATATACTGTAGCATTAAATGTATGTGGAGCTCATCATATACTGTATGGAACATTATATGGGACCAATGATTCCATATGGAGAAATATATGGGCCTCATTACTCTGTATGGCGTACTATGCGGTGGCCATAATACTATATGGAGTAATATACTGTCCGTTTTTGGAGCTATTGGAGAATTTAAAATGGATATCAGTCATGAGATGTAAGAAGTGAAGTATTTTTCATTGTACTATACCGCTATTTCTCTGCCGTATCAGAGGATCATGAATTGTGGTATGTGTTAAAGGAGCCCAGTGACACTCTTTGGCCCAGGGCTCACGAAAATCTGGAGCCAGCCCTACCTCCCCACTACTTTAGCCAAATAACCCCCAGTTTACAATGCCTAACTATTATTATAAAGTAAATTAAGGTTGACAAGCTTAAGTAATAAGAATTGATGATTTTTGCATTAAAATGGGCACTGTAGGTGTGTTTCCTGTCCTCCTCTCACTGCCGACCTTGGTTCCCCATTGACTTGCATTGGGTTTTGTGTTTCAGCCGGCCTTCGACTTTTCACGATAATCGGCCGATTGCGTTCGACCCGACTTATGCGAAAGTCGGGTTTCATGAAACCCGACTCGACCCGAAAAAATGCAAAGTCGCTCATCTCTAGCCAGCAGGCTTAATAGTGATGTCGCCGTCAAGGGCCAATTCACACAATGCTGCATTTTCTGCACGTTAGATTTGGATATCTGTAACCACGCCTTTTACACGTCTTGTTCACGTAATCAGTAACAGTGGTTTGATATAGATGGATAGATAAGATAGATATGAAATAATCAGGTGCAGAGCTACAAGTCATCAGATTCAAAAAATATAGAAATCCTTTAAAAGGAAGCACATTTTCTTTTTTTTTTTAAAAAACTCCTTTTGTTTTCTGTTCTTTTTCCTTCCCAATCGGTAAGAAAATTTTCAACAACTAATTTTTTGTTACATGATTTATTGGATTTATTGCAAAATTCATACAAACAATCTCTTGGATAATAAGACATACAAATACCAAAATTACTTAATAAGAACAGTAAAAAAAAACCCTTTTCTGAAATTTGCACATTGTTGTGCTATAAAAAAGTTCTAGGAATATTCTGAGCTGAAAAACAGAGGCAGTGTATTGTATATATGACATGTTACAGTGTGAAGATGACCCATTAGATGTTTTTATGTCCATTTCCATATTTTCATATTGCATATGTGCACTAGTTCTCAAAAAATATATCCGCCAATAGTGGCCAACATGATTGTTCTACTGGTTATACAATATGCTACCCTCTCTGAAGTAGATGAAGCTGTTGACACTGAAATTGTTGCCAAAATGACTGTTGAATTGTCTGCTTTTATGGGAACCTGTAAAAGAATTGTAATAGGTGCTTCAGTTATGGTGTAAAGTGCCCTGCAAATCTGCAGATTGTTCTGCCCAAGGGCCTGAGGTTACATTGCTTACTCCTGTAATGTTCATCTAGGAGAGTTCATTCACTATCCCCAGAGACATCTGCCTGTTCACCAAGGTGAAGTCCAAGGAAGTGGTCACCCTGCTAAATAATGTATTCATACAGGGGGTAGAGGTGATTCCTGAAGGAGATGTGATGCTCCAATCTTATCAGGAGTCTCTCACCATTGGTGATGATGGGGTCATAATAGATGGGCTATTACCACCATTCTTCACTAGAGCTTCTTCACCTTTATCTGTGACAACGTCAAGCTTGTTGTATTTTGACCTGCGCTTTCTTTTCCGACAAAATTTCCCATTGTCTAAGGTCTTCCCACAGTTAGGATCCAGAGTCCAGTAATTGCCTTTACCTAAACATTGTAAAAAATATATATTATCATAATATAATAAAATATAAACCATATATAAATTAAAATATTTTAACGCTAAAGTACACATTATTACAACATACCTTTACCTGATATACTAAAAAAATTGCAAAAATTTATGGGAAATTTATAATCACTCAAGTGAAGAATCTAAAGTTTTTCAAAAGTTTCTGAAGTTTTTTCTTAATAAAAAAATTCTTCCTGTTTCATATTAATTTAAATCAAAATAAATATAAAATACATTTATTTCAAAAAAATATACACTCACTGGCCACTTTATTAGGTACACCATTCTAGTAACGGGTTGGACCCCCTTTTGCCTTCAGAACTGCCTCAATTCTTCGTGGCAGAGATTCAACAAGGTGCTGGAAGCATTCCTCAGAGATTTTGGACCATATTGACATGATGGCATCACACAGTTGGCGCAGATTTGTCGGCTGCACATCCCTGATGCGAATCTCCCGTTCCACCACATCCCAAAGATGCTCTATTGGATTGAGATCTGGTGACTGAGGAGGCCATTTGAGTACAGTGAACTCATTGTCATGTTCAAGAAACCAATTTGAGATTATTCGAGCTTTATGACATGGCGCATTATCCTGCTGAAAGTAGCCATCAGATGTTGGGTACATTGTGGTCATAAAGGGATGGACATGGTCAGCAACAATACTCAGGTAGGCTGTGGCGTTGCAACGATGCTCAATTGGTACCAAGGGGCCCAAAGAGTGCCAAGAAAAAATTCCCCACACCATGACACCACCACCACCAGCCTGAACCGTTGATACAAGGCAGGATGGATCCATGCTTTCATGTTGTTTACGCCAAATTCTGACCCTAACATCCGAATGTCGCAGCAGAAATCGAGACTCATCAGACCAGGCAACGTTTTTCCAATCTTCTACTGTCCAATTTCGATGAGCTTGTGCAAATTGTAGCCTCAGTTTCCTGTTCTTAGCTGAGAGGAGTGGTACCCGGTGTGGTCTTCTGCTGCTGTAGCCCATCTGCCTCAAAGTTCGACGCACTGTGCGTTCAGAGATGCTCTTCTGCCTACCTTGGTTGTAACGGGTGGCAATTTGAGTCACTGTTGCCTTTCTATCAGCTCGAACCAGTCTGCCCATTCTCCTCTGACCTCTGGCATCAACAAGGCATTTCCGGCCACAGAACTGCCGCTCACTGGATTTTTTTTCTTTTTCGGACCATTCTCTGTAAACCCTAGAGATGGTTGTGCGTGAAAATCCCAGTAGATCAGCAGTTTCTGAAATACTCAGACCAGCCCTTCTGGCACCAACAATCATGCCACGTTCAAAGGCACTCAAATCACCTTTCTTCCCCATACTGATGCTCGGTTTGAACTGCAGGAGATTGTCTTGACCATGTCTACATGCCTAAATGCACTGAGTTGCCGCCATGTGATTGGCTGATTAGAAATTAAGTCTTAACACACAGTTGGACAGGTGTACCTAATAAAGTGGCCAGTGAGTGTATATTTTCTGCGAAATTGTTTGTTATTGTTTGCACAATGGTTTATGCATGGCTACACTTGGGCCATCAGAGGACAAAACCTCCAAGAATAGAATTGCAGGTTGGAAAACATTAACAGCTCGGTTTTAGTTTATTATTGGACATATTTTCAATGAAAAAAAAAAAATGAAAATACAAAACCAAGCAAAACTCAATACTAATACTACTGTGACTAAAAATAGAGTTAATTAGAATGATTGTAGTCATATTCTTACCTGGGTCATCCTCCTCTCTTGGCACTTTCTTAAAACAGTCATTCAGAGACAAGTTGTGCCGAATAGAATTTTGCCATCCTGCGTTACTCTTTCTATAAAAAGGAAAATTGTTCTCCACATACTGGTATATTTGACTCAGGGATAGTTTATTTTCCGGAGCATTTTGTATAGCCATAGCAATAAGGGCTGAATAAGAAAATGGAGGCCTCACAGGCTTCAGAAGTTCCTTCTGAGAAGTCATGGGTGACAAAGCAAAATCCGGACCACTGAAACTTGATGAATTTGGCATGAATTGTCTCTGAGATGCATAAGAAGGTGGAAAATATGAATTTGGGTTGTTCACATGTAAATAGCTAGGAGTATTGTTGACTCCTGGCCCATGAAGACATGAATAGGAGTTGGTTGAAGACTGATAGTCCCCAATTCCATAGTTGGTCTCCATTGGCATTGGATGTATGTTCTGCTGGTGGTACATGCTGAAGTTTTCACTGTATACTGCCATGTCTGTTGTCTCCTTGGCACTTTTTGGATGAGTTTGTTGAAGGCTTGTAGATCTCTGATGAGCTGGAAGATGAACTGAGTCCTTAATTTTCTTCGGCACCTTCACACACTAAAGTCTTTCTGACAACAGGTACCTAATGGATTTGGAGTGCTGTCTTTATACTTCTCTGCAGTAGTGATCCTTCCTGCCCAAGGCCAGTGATTGGTTTGCTTTCACATATTTGTTTTTTTTGTTCCCAACAACCAGTTGGGCCAGTCAATTGAAAGACAGAGGTGTGCAAACTGAAGAACTGATCACCGAAAAGGCACCAGAGAGGACAATCTGTCTTTTTTTTCATTTCATTGTTCTACTTTTGGAAGTGCATTGAGCAGCAAGGTAGTGTGCTGGTAAAAGGGGAAAAAAAAAAAAACCTCTTTTAAATCTTCTTCCTGAGCGAGTGTGAACGAGCTGAGTGTGACCTGAGTGTAAGTGCGAACTGTGGTAAGTGTGTGACTTGAAATTCAGTGACTTTAGATTCAGGGAGTTTCCAAGGGAGGTCTTACTGAATTGCTGTTATATTAATTCTTTTTTTTTTTTTTTTTTTAATTAATTTATTTTTGCTTATCTTATTGTCTGGTGCAATCCCCATTAGGATGTGCTCCACTATTGCCAATGCCATCCAGTGCACGTCTTGCCGCATGTATGAAATCCTTGAACAGCCGGTCGAGGGTGCATACTGCTGTGCGAGATGTGAGCACGTTGTGCATTTGGAAGCCCAGATACTGGATCTAAATGTGCAGCTGGCAACACTGAGATCCATAGACAATATGGAAAGGAGTCTTCTGCTCACTGAGCAGACGCTCAATGGGATAGATGAGGGGGGGATGCTAGGTTGGAGCTGCAGGACAATGAAGCAGCTAGCTGGGTGACAGTTAGAAGGCAGGGTAGAGGGAAGAGCACCAGGGAGGCTAGTCCTGATCTGGCACACCCCAATAAGTTTGCTAAGTTGGCAGATGAGGGGAGTGTTAGTGCAGGAGTAGCACTGCTGCAGCAAGGCATGTCCTCTGAAAGCTGGAGGAGTGTCTGCTCCAGTAAGGGGGGAAATAGGAGAGCAGGGCAGGCCAGACAGGTTCTGGTAGTGGGAGACTCAATTATTAGGGGAACAGATAGGGCAATCTGTCACAAAGACAGGGATCGTCGAACGGTGTGCTGCCTACCTGGCGCTCGAGTCCGACACATCGCTGATCGGGTTGACAGATTACTGGGAGGGGCTGGTGAGGATCCAGCGGTCATGGTGCACATTGGCACAAATGACAAAGTTAGAGGTAGGTGGAAGGTCCTTAAAGATGATTTCAGGGAATTAGGCTGTAAGCTTAAAGCAAGGACCTCCAAGGTGGTATTTTCGGAAATACTTCCTGTACCACGTGCCACGCCAGAGAGGCAACGGGAGATTAGTGAGGTTAATAAGTGGCTCAGGAATTGGTGTAGGAAGGAGGGGTTTGGGTTCCTGCAGAACTGGGCCGACTTCTCAGTTGGCTACAGGTTCTACGCTAGGGACGGGCTGCACCTCAATGGGGAGGGTGCAGCTGTGCTGGGGGAGAAAATGGCTAGAAGGTTGGAGGAGTGTTTAAACTAGGGATGGGGGGGGAGGGTATTCCTTTTATAGGAGGGGAAGACAGTGCAGATAGAGACCTGGGCACAAATAATGACATTGGGGGTGGAGGTGGCATGGGGGGTGGGGTTAGAACAGTTAATAATTTAAGAAAGAATAGAGGTACAGAGAGATACATAAAGTGCATGTATACTAATGCCAGAAGTCTCGCCAACAAGATGGAGGAATTGGAGTCAATGTTGTTGGAACATAATTATGACATGGTGGGGATATCTGAGACATGGCTGGACGAGAGCCATGACTGGGCTGTTAATTTACAGGGCTATAGTCTGTTCAGAAATGACCGTACAAATAAGCGAGGGGGAGGCGTGTGTTTATATGTAAAATCATCCTTAAAACCCATCCTTCGTTATAATATATATGAATCTAATGAAAATGTAGAGTCCCTGTGGGTAGAGATAAGGGGAGGGGGGAAAAATAAATTACTGATAGGGGTTTGTTATAAATCTCCAAAAATAATGGAAGCTACAGAGAATATCCTCATAAAGCAAATAGATGAAGCAGCGACTCAAGGAGAAGTCATTATTATGGGGGACTTCAACTACCCTGAAATACATTGGGGGACCGAAACCTGCAGTTCCAGCAAAGGTAATAGGTTTCTGACAACGATGAGAGACAATTACCTTTCACAACTGGTTCAGGACCCAACAAGAGGGGGGGCACTGCTAGACCTAATATTAACCAACAGGCCAGACCGCATATCAAATGTAAGGGTTGAGGGTCACTTGGGTAATAGTGATCACAAATTAATAAGTTTTCATGTATCCTTTAATAAGATGTGTAGTAGAGGGGTTACAAGGACACTAAACTTCAGGAAGGCAAATTTCCACCGGATGAGAGATGATCTTGGTGCAATTAACTGGGACGATATCCTGAGACATAAAAATACACAAAGAAAATGGGAGACGTTTATTAGCATCCTGAATAGGACCTGTGCACAATATATACCATATGGGAATAAACATGCGAGAAATAGGAGGAAACCACTATGGCTAAATAGAGCTGTAAGGGGCGCAATAAGAGATAAAAATAAAGCATTTAGAGAATTAAAGCAAGTAGGTAGTGATGAGGCATTAAATAAATACAGAAGATTAAATAAATTCTGTAAAAAGCAAATCAAGACAGCAAAGATTGAGACAGAGAGACTCATTGCCAGAGAAAGTAAAAATAATCCCAAAATATTCTTTAACTACATAAATAGTAAGAAGCTGAAAAATGATAGTGTTGGCCCCCTTAAAAATAGCCTGGATGAAATGGTGGATGAGGATGAGGAAAAAGCCAATATGCTAAATGACTTTTTTTCAACAGTATTTACACAAGAAAATCCCATGACGGATAACATGATCAGGGTTAAAAATTCTCCATTAAATGTCACCTGCTTAACCCAGCAGGAAGTACGGCGGCGTCTACAAATCACTAAAATTGACAAATCCCCGGGCCCGGATGGGATACACCCCCGAGTACTGCAGGAATTAAGCACAGTCATAGATAGACCACTATTTTTAATCTTTAAAGATTCCATAATAACAGGGTCTGTACCACAGGACTGGCGTATAGCAAATGTGGTGCCAATATTCAAAAAGGGGACAAAAACTGAACTTGGAAATTATAGGCCAGTCAGTTTAACCTCAACTGTGGGTAAAATCCTGGAGGGTTTTCTAAGAGATACTATACTGGAGTATCTGGAGAAGAATAACCTTATGACCCAATATCAACATGGGTTTACAAGAGACCGTTCCTGTCAGACTAATCTGATAAGCTTTTATGAAGAGGTAAGTTCCGGACTGGACCAAGGGAATGCAGTGGACATGGTGTACATGGACTTTTCAAAAGCTTTTGATACGGTGCCACACAAAAGGTTGATACATAAAATGAGAACAATGGGGATAGGGGAAAATATGTGTAGGTGGGTTAAGAGCTGGCTCAGGGATAGGAAACAAAGGGTGGTTATTAATGGAGCACACTCGGACTGGGTCACGGTTAGCAGTGGGGTACCACAAGGGTCAGTTTTGGGCCCGCTTCTTTTTAACATATTTATTAATGACCTTGTAGGGGGCATAGAGAGTAGAATTTCAATATTTGCAGATGACACTAAACTCTGCAGGGTAATTAATACAGAGGAGGACAATTTTATATTACAGGAGGATTTATGTAAACTAGAAGCTTGGGCTGATAAATGGCAAATGAGCTTTAATTGGGAAAAATGTAAGGTCATGCACTTGGGTAGAACGAACAAGTTGTATAATTATGTGCTTAATTGTAAAACACTGGGCAAAACAGTCACTGAAAAAGACCTGGGTGTATGGGTGGACGACAAACTCACATTTAGTGGCCAGAGTCAAGCAGCTGCTGCAAAGGCAAATAAAATAATGGGATGCATTAAAAGAGGCATAGATGCTCATGAGGAGAACATCATTTTACCTCTATATAAGTCACTAGTGCGACCACACTTAGAATACTGTGTACAGTTCTGGTCTCCGGTGTATAAGAAAGACATAGCTGAACTGGAGCGGGTGCAGAGAAGAGCGACCAAGGTTATTAGGGAACTAGGGGGTCTGCAATACCAAGACAGGTTATTACACTTGGGGTTATTTAGTTTGGAGAATCGAAGGCTTAGGGGTGATCTTATTACAATGTATAAATATATGCGGGGACAATACAAAGACCTTTCTAATGATCTCTTTTTACTCTTAGACCTGTGACGGGGACAAGGGGGCATCCTCTACGTCTGGAGGAAAGAAGGTTTAAGCATACTCACAGACGCGGATTCTTTACTGTAAGAGCAGTGAGACTATGGAACTCTCTGCCATATGATGTTGTAATGAGTGATTCACTACTAAAATTTAAGAAGGGACTGGATGCCTTTCTTGAAAAGTATAATATTACAGGGTATATACACTAGTTTCCTTAATATTGCGTTGATCCAGGGAGCTAGTCTGATTGCCGTATGTGGAGTCGGGAAGGAATTTTTTTCCCCAATGTGAAGCTTACTGTTGCCACATGGGGTTTTTTTGCCTTCCTCTGGATCAACATGTTAGGGCAAGTTAGGATAGGATATGGGTTGAACTAGATGGACTTAAAGTCTCCCTTCAACCTTAATAACTATGTTACTATGTTACTATGTTACTTAACAATGCAACTATGTTACTGCATTTCAAGACTTTTTTTTCCTAACTTGGATTAAAACTGTGAAATAAAAGCAAAAAAAAATGATGCTGATAAAGGCAAGTTATTCCCATGAACTGCACGAATCTCAAACACCTTTCACTACCTTTTACAATGACTATAATGTATAAAAATACAAAATTAAACATTGGTTAAGTAGCTAACCTTCTTGAAATTCTTTAAGTATGAGTAAAATCAGCTATTATTCTAATAACTAGCAATAACAATAAATTAAAAGAAATAAGTACAATAATGTAAAAGAATTTTAAATAACACAGCATAACAATAATTTCTCTAAAACAAATTTTTTTGTCTTTTTTTAAACAATTAAATTAAAGAAATGGTTGAAATAATTAAATGTATAACAATAAGACTAGTATTGCCTGCATCATTGTGAATTCATGCATCACCTGCCCACGTTTCAGTGTACTTGTAATTTTCTTTTTTTTACATTTTCATCTACCATACAACATTTAGTGAGCCAGTTAAATATAGTAATAAATTCTTCAATAAGAAAAACCTTTTTGTTTTATAACGTCACTCAAGATGCAAAATTATCAAATATCTACTCTATGAAATTGACATTCCAGCTTTGATCAAATAAAATCTACTTTGATCATAAGAATCTTTTTTTTGTAAGCTTAAAAAATATAGATTTTGTTATTGGACAACTAATCTATTAACAATATATCATTAAGGCTACTTTCACACATCAGGTTTTCGGCGTCAGGCGCGATCCGGCGTCATGCCGGAACGCCGGATCCGGCAAATGTTTAGTAAAACCGGATGTGACGGTTCATCCGTTTTTCTATCCGTTTTTTGACGGATTACGCCGGATCCGGTTTTTAAAATTGACCCTTGTGGCCTTCCGAACGGGATTGGCTACTGGAAAACTATATATAGAGTGTTCCTACAGCCCTTCTTTGACAGGTTGTCGAGGAGAAAGTGCAGGTTGGAGAGAAGAGCAAGTTACTGGCGAAGATGGATGTTGTGATTGGAAATATTTTGAAGAATTTGGCGGATTTTATAGCGGAGGCGAATCGTTTGAGGGTGATTGTTCTGGAGAAGGAGAGAGCGAGACAGCAGCGCATCAGGCATCGTAGACGACGTTTGTGGATCCACCCCATCACAGCCAAGAGAATGACGCGTGGGGTTTATTCTACACTCTGCATGGACCTTCGACGAAACCCGGATAAATTTTTTGGATATGTTCGGATGAAAATGGAGAATTTTGATTACTTGGTGGAGCGCATTGCACACCTCATAAGAAAAGCAGACACCTATTGCCGCTTCTCTGTTTCACCCGCAGAGCGTCTGATGGTGACTTTAAGGTAAGCCACATTTATTGGATGTGATCGCATCAGAGCACACTTTCACTGCAATCTTGTTGGTGGTAGTTTGTATCTCCAAGTGTTATAGCTGAGTTTTGGTATGTAATGCTGTGATTTTAAATTAATTGATTGTTTTTTAATTCCCCACAGATTTCTTGCAACTGGAGAATCCCTTTCGTCACTGCATTTCCAGTACAGACTCGGGATTTCCACCATATCAGGAATAGTGAAGTACACATGCCGTGCACTGTGGGACTCCTTAGCTGAAGAGTTTTTACCAGAGCCCACAACAGAGAGGTGGATTGAAATTGCTGACAAGTTTCAACAGATATGTCAGTTTCCCAACTGCTTGGGCGCTGTGGACGGGAAACATATCCGCATTGTAAAGCCAGCTGGATCGGGATCGGAATATTTCAATTACAATAAATATTTTTCAATTGTCCTCATGGCCATCGCTGACGCGGAATACAAATTTATTGCTGTGGATATTGGGGCCTATGGCCACTCCAATGACTCTCAAGTTTTCAAACTGTCTGCCATGGGGCGTAAACTGTATGGAAACACCTTCCAGTTCCCACCCCCTAGACCGCTGCCGCAAACATCTGGTCCACCTATGCCATTTGTCTGTGTAGGGGATGAAGCCTTCCAGCTGTCAGAACACCTTTTGAAACCATACTCTAGCAGAGGATTGACAAGACCAAAACGCATTTTTAATTACCGCCTCACAAGAGCAAGAAGAATGGTTGAATGTACCTTTGGTATTCTGACAGCCAAATGGCGGGTCCTTTTGACTGCGATCAACCTCAAGACAGAAACTGTTGACGAGGTGATCAAAGCTTGCGTGGTACTCCACAATTTTGTTATCTGCAAGGAACCCATTTCCATTGAGGACACCTCTGAAGAAACCACCTTGCAAGATTACCATGACATTACCACTAGAAGTTCTGTGACGGTTTCAGTAATGAGGGACAATTTTGCACTATACTTTATGTCACCTCAAGGCAGAGTACATTGGCAGGATGACAGAGTGTGAAAGATTTGTGCCCTAACCAAACTTGTGTACCTTCTGTACCAACAGTATATACCTTTGCCAACCAAAGTTGGCTATCTTGTCATGGTCTCTATTTTTAGCTTTAGGCCACAGGTGTGTACCTGGTTGTGTTTTATGCAAAGTATTTCACCTTTTAACAAAAGTTGTGTACATTGTTATGAAATCACCAACAATAAACACAACTTTTTAGGTGAAATACTTTGCTTCAAACACAACCAGGAACACAACTGTGGCAAAAAGCTAAAATTTACCCACAGTTATATACCTGGTTTTGAATACCTTTTTACCTTTTAAATACCCTTTATTTAACCTTTTTTTTAAACATATTTCGCCGCAGAAAGAAATGACAGACAACCAGTGTAAACAATAATTTAACTTTTATTTAAAATATTTTTTTGTTTGTAAACTGTTTTTAAAGTTAAAAAAACTTTTTTAATAAAGGTTTGAAAAAAAACTGGGCATTTTTATTACAAAACACATCATAAATCTGTGTAGTGTGGTGTGGAAATACTGCTGGAGGGGCTGCGGGACACTTCGACACTGGGAGTGTGGAGAGAGGATTGGGATCGTGGTGGGGAAGGAACAGTTAGAGGTGATGGTGTGGAAAAAGCTACAGAATGGGTGGACATGTGGGAGGCAGAAGAGGTGGTGGGCGGTGGAGTAGAGGGTTGGGCAGGGACTGTAGGAGCAGATGATGTTGATGGAAAGTTGTATGGGGAAGGAGTTAGGTACGGGGAAGGAGTTTGGTACGGGGAAGGAGTTTGGTACGGGGCAGGTTGCTGGAAGTGGGGAGATGTCTGGTACTGGGGAGGTTGCTGGTACTGGGGAGGTTGCTGGTACTGGGGAGGTTGCTGGTATGTAATAGGAGGGGGAGGATGGAAAGTGGCTGGAGGGGGTGCAGATGTAATAGGAGGGGGAGGATGGAAAGTGGCTGGAGGGGGTGCAGATGTAATAGGAGGGGGAGGATGGAAAGTGGCTGGAGGGGGTGCAGATGTAATAGGAGGGGGAGGATGGAAAGTGGCTGGAGGGGGTGCAGGTGGAGGAACTACAGTGGTGGGAGGTGGAGGTTGGGAGGTAACCTGCTGTAGAGCACCGTGGCACAAATGCATTGCATGCATCTGCTGGGTAGGAGATAGTGTTGCCATGCGCTCCACAACAGACCTGAAAAAGGTGTGGTTTGGCGAAGATCTTGCTTCTGAATGCATGGTTTGCAGAAGTGTCTTCACCTCCAGAATGCTGGAGTTGATCTGCTGAAAGCCTGCGGAGATTTGCTCTGACAAGACTTTTAGACAGTTCTGGAAAGATGCATTCAGATGCAAGAACTCTGGCGCATAACTCTTTTCCTGACCCCTCTGCCGCTGCCGCCCAGTACCCGCAGGTGTACTAGAGGTGGCAGGGGCAGAAGGGTGGGGTAAAGGGAAAGCGATCTCCTCACCAGCAGCTTCATGTAATGTAGGCGGCCATGATGCTCCTGTGCTGGTGGATGGGACAGATGGGTCGAATGTGTGGGAAGGCTGGGAAGGTGCAGATGTACCGGGGCGGTCGAAGTGTCCCTCGGTGCCGGTCTCCTCAGGGATCGCCTCAGAAGGGTCCAATCGTGCAGGCTCCCGAGTGCTGCTCACCATGCTGTGGAATAAAGAGAAAAAAAAACAATTAAAATAGTGACATGGTATGGCCCTGGCTGAAAAAAAAAAGTTACATCTAAACATTTTTTTGTCACATGTGGTGTGTAATATTTACCTTCTGGTGAGCATTGTCTCCCGGAGGAACGACAGGGCTCGTGCGTACTTGTACTTGCTCCTGCGTCCTCCAGATCCACTCAGGGCCCGCATCTCTTTATTGAACTCCTTCTTGAAACGATCCCTCACAGACCGCCACCGCTTCACAATTCTCTCCCCTGAAACGAGAAAGGACAAAGTGGTTAGTATACAACATCAGTGTTTCCCAAACTCCAGTCCTCATGGTCCCCAGGGGTCATGTTTTCAGGATTTCCAAAGTAAATAGAAATCCTGAACACATGATCCGTGGGGACCACGAGGACTGGAGTTCGGGAAACACTGGTTTAAATCAAGCAACCAGTACTGTATATACTTACGCTCTTTAATCTGGGCCCGAGCTTCGAGGTCCTCCCAGCGGTCCACAAGGAGCGAACAGATTTCCTCCCAGAGTCGTCGGGTAACGATCAGGTCAGCGTGGCGGCGGTCAGCCATATTCCAGAGCGGCTCCCTTTCTCTGACAAGATCGATGAGGCGGTCCACATCAATCCCTCCATCCTCACCGTCAGAGTCGGGAGCACGCTGTGAAGGCTGTTAAAGAAAAAGACAAAAATAACATAATTAGCCTCCACAAAAGAAATGAAATAAAAAGTGCAAAAAAAACAAAGCAAAAATATTTATACTTACACGCTGGTGACCGCCGCGTTGCTGTCGCCGACGACCCTGGGAGGCACTGCGAGGACCTCTTGGCCGAGCACCAGATTGGGAAGACTAGAGAAGAAAACAAAAAATGTTATGTCTTTGGATGTAGGCATTTGTTTGCTGTGTGTGGTCTGCAGAACATTGTTTTCTATGTGTTGTGTGTAGTGTGATGTTGTGTTTCTGCGTTTGATGCAAAAAACTTACCAATTGTGAGCCCACTCCAAGTGTCTGTCCACCCCTTCCTTCTTCTTCTGGGAGCTCCTCTTCATCTTGTGATTCCTGTTTTGAAATAAAAGGCAATGAATAGACATATATTACAGAGATGATGGATTTTGGAAATAAAAACTTACCGTCAAACGCTGACGATGCGAGGGAGGGCTCCCAGAAGAAGATGTGCTGTCTTCCTCATGGCCAGACTCCATGGCTGTGGGTGGTGTTTCTGCTGCTGCCATTGCTGCTGCTGCTGCTGCTGCTGCATCTCTTGGGCGGCTGTTGAATAAAGAGAAACAAAGGGCCAATGAATATCTTGATATTCCATAGCCCTAGTTTGGAGGAATCAGGGATTTGATAATTACCGTCTCTCATCTGCTGCTGGACTCCCCTCCCGTTGTTC
The DNA here is from genome assembly GCF_039654945.1 of Dendrobates tinctorius. Classification (NCBI taxonomy): domain Eukaryota; kingdom Metazoa; phylum Chordata; class Amphibia; order Anura; family Dendrobatidae; genus Dendrobates; species Dendrobates tinctorius. Next base: position 3,264,017 of record NW_027362000.1, on the reverse strand, counting down.
AGCATGCTGCTCCATTTGGGGTGGTGCTGATGGTGCTGCTGCTGCAGATGTCTGCTGCCTTCTCCTGCTCCTGGTTCTTGGCTTGGGTGGCATGTTGGGTGTGGCTGAGGGTCCCACTGTCTTGCTTTTATATATGTCTTGTGGGCAGAGCTACTGAGCATGCTCAGACCAAAGAAACCGGATCCGGCCGCCGGATCCGGCTATCGCCGGATCAGGCGCATTGCGGCGCTCATAGGCTTTCATTGTATGAAAAAGCCGGACACGCCGGATCCGGCGTGTCCGGCTTTTTCGCCGGAGACAAAAAACGTTACAGTAGCCGTTTTTTCCAGACGCCGGATCGCGTCACATTGCCGGATCCGGCGAAAATCGGATGAAACGCATGGCCATCCGGCTCGATCCGGCTCTAATGCAAGTCAATGGGGGGGAAACCGGATCCGGCATTGCATTTCGCCGGATCCGGTTTTAGTCAAAAGCGCCGGATCGTGCCTGACGCCGAAAACCTGATGTGTGAAAGAGGCCTAAAGCACACTTTACTGTGAGATATTCATCAGAAGAATTTAATATGGAATTTTACTTTTTTTACATAACCATGTAAAATATATGTTAATTAGCTTTTAATATATGATGTTTCTTCACTTTTTTAATTTTAAGGCAAACAATCATTAGCAAACATTTAAAAAAAGTGTTTCCTTAGAACTTGTATAAAGACAACATCTCTGCACCATTTCTGCATCTCTTGTTAGGAAAAACTCAGCTGCAAAAACATACGCTTTTTGGTGCGTTTTTGATTGATTTGAGTGAAGTCAATGATGAAAATTGCAGGGAAAAAACGCAAAATTGAGAAGCTACAGATTAATTTATGATTACATTTTGAACAAATTTTTTGATGGTTATATATGAAGGAAATGTACTCCAGACCTCGGAATAGTCTATAGATGATCAATATACAGTAACAGTGGTAAGATTTTTTGAGGGTTATATATCAACTCAATGTACCCAAGAACATGTAATGCTGTATGGCTGAGAAATGTAACCCAGCAAAATGTTTTAATTTTTTTTGAGTCTTACATATTATAAAAATGTACCCCAAAACACCGAATAGTGTATGGTAAGAAATGTTAACAGAAGCAAAATTTTCAAACGCTTTTATGTACTGTTATATATATATATATATATAGCTATAATGTGACAGGAAGCACATAATACTGAGGAGTGTCATCCATAGACCCCTAAAAGGCAACAACTGGTGGGCATCATTAAAATATTGAATATTGCAAACACTTTATGTACTGATGTCATCTGGTGGTTTGGAAAAGAGTAGACTTGTACAGACTATGTTAATTTTTTTGAAAGTGAGGATGTCTGCATTCCCTGTTGACATCCAAAAATGATTGTCTTTTATGACCCCCACGGTGACACTAAAAACCCGCTCAGACAACATGCTAGAGGCAGGGCAACACGACATCTCATGTCAGATGTCCAATTTTGAGACCAAATAGTTAAAAGTCACAGAGGAATTAGGGAGTACTCTGGTTCTGTAGGCCAGTTATTGCTTGACGATCCTTAAAAACTTTTCCCTCCAAGTAAAAAATACCCCATCATCAGTCCCTGGGTGCTGGGCTAGTGTCATGAGATTGGCCCATGCTTTTGAAAGTATACTCCTGCCTCTGCTATGTGTCTCCCAGGCCTCTCTTCCTTGTTTGGGCAAGGAAACTTACCCCCTGCCACTAGTGTTGTCTGATGTGAGTTTTTCAACATATTTTCAACAATGATCTTCTGGTATAGCACCATTTTAGAAGACCTCAGGAAGAAGAGATGCAAAGTTCTCCTTGTAGTGTGGATATCACAGGGTGAAAAACCAGTACTCTTTTATGGCCAACATTAATGTAATGAGAGGGTATCGAGAAAGATACTTCCCTGTCTCCACCATGATGATGGCTCTTCTTTTCACTCTCTTCCTCCTCATTCCCATCCTCAGCCCATCCAACTAGGAGAGATGGGATGAAGGTTGTGTGGCTACTGGCCTCTTTTGCGCTAGCCACCAGCTCCTGTTCCTCCTCTTCCCTGTCCTCAGCATCCACATCCTGCCTGATACCCAATCCCCTCTGAGCAGATGAGGCTGAGCTGGCTACAATCTCTCTATGATATGTCCTCCTCCATCTTCAGCTGTTCCGCATGCAAAGGTTCATGTTTAATTGTGAGCAGTGACAGTTTAAGTAGACACAGAAGCGGGATTGTTGCACTGACTATGGCATCATCACCGCTCACCATCTTTGTGGAGTCCTCTTAGAAAACCAAACAAATGTCAGACAGCCATGCCCAGGAACTGGTGTACAAGGTTGAGGAAACCATCATAAAAGTAGCAACAGTAATCCTCAGCATCGGGAGCAGGGTGTAACTCGGCCCCAGCCTCCACAGTTTTCACCAGGTATGCCATCAGGGAAATGTAGCATCCCTGCCCACAACCACTTGTCCACGTGTCAGTCGTTGAGTGGACAATGCTATAAATGCATTGGTAAGAGCAAAGGCAATGTTCCTAGACACGTACTGGCACAAGGCAGGGATGACACATCGGGAGATGTGGTGGCTGGGGACAGAGTACCGAGGGATGGCTGTCACCATTAGCTGGTGGAATTCCTCCATGGCTACAATCCTAAATGGCAACATTTCCATGGTAAGAAGCCTGGAAATGTGCCTGTTTAGCATTTGGGCCTGTGGATTGGTGGCTGGGAACTTTCTTTTTCATTCCAAGTCCAAGGGTAGGGACAGCTGAACGCTGTGCAGGGACAAAGACTTGAAAGTTCCTGATAATGGTAAGTCAGACTGTGCAAAGATAGCTGCATGGCAAGAGGCATCTGCATCAGTGTTTCGTACAGGAGATTGAGGAGCACCTAGCACAGGGGAAGGTGTAGTGGTGTCACCCAATAGCACCAATTGAGGACAAACGACATTCGGCCTGAGTCTGGTGCCTGATCATGCTGGGGGTGGCGTTCTTAGTGGTCAGGCCCCTGCTGATCTTGGCTCGGAATAGGTGGCAAGTGGCCATTTTGTTTGTTTGGGAACACCTAACTCATTGACGAAGATATTCAGGAGTGTCCATGCTATGCTGAACAGTTTCCTGCTTTCTCCCTCTGGTCACTCTCTGCCTCTTCCTGTCTGTTTCGGGGCTGCCTTTCTCTCCCCCTTAGCACTGCTAGCCTTGCTCTGCATGACAGCTCCCAGGCTGGCTTAGGGCCCCGTCACACATAGCGACTCACCAGCAATCCCAACAACGATATGAACTTGTCAGGATCACTGGTGTGTCGCTACATGATCGCTGGTGAGCTGTCAAACAGGCAGCTTCACCAGCGATCAGCACCAGCGACGCCGAGGGAGCATGTCGCTGTGTACCTTAGATACCAACGCGCTGGTAAAAGGAGCTGGTAACCGAGATAAACAGCAGGTTTCTAAGCACTGCTGTTTAACCTTGGTTACCAGCTTCAGCTCGCTGATCGCTGGTCTCCGATGCGTGCTGGCCAGTGGGAGACCAATGATCAAAAAAATGTCCAGGGCTTTTCACAACAATCAGCAATACCAGGCAGGGGGCCAGTTGCTGATAGGTGTCACACACAGCGATCTCGCTGGTGAGATCGCTGTTGCATCACAAAACTTTTGACTCAGCAGCGATCTCTCTAGCGAGATCGCTGTGTGACGGGGGCTTTAGTTACTTTGTCATCCACCACCTTGTCTTCTACCACCGCACCCTGATCCTCCTGACTTTGTGACTTAACAACATCAAGACAGCAGCTGTGTCTCATCTTCTTTCTTATCCAAAATTGGCAAATCCACACTTTCATATTCTTGTGACCGTGGCTGCTCTAAGTATTTTGTATCACTAAACAGCATGCCCTCCTTTTCCTCTTGAAACATGCAGGTTGAGGCTGTGTGCACACGCTGCGGATTTTGCTGCGGTTCTGCAGCGGTTTTGGCCGCTGCGGACCCGCAGCAGTTTCTGCTGCGGTGTACAGTACCATGATTCCCTATGGGAATCAAAAACCGCAGTGCAGACGGTGCGGAATTTTCCGCGCGGATTATCTGCGGTTTTCAATCCGCAGAAAGAATTGACATGTCAATTCTTTCTGCGGATTCCCCTGCGGTTTGCCATATCCTCCATTGAGGAGATGAAAAACCGCAGGGCAAAACCGCAGAGCAATCCGCAGGTAAAACCGCAGGTATTTTGACCTGCGGTTTCACCTGCGGATTTTACAAAATCCGCGCGGATGAATCCGCACCTAATCCGCAGCGTGTGCACACAGCCTGAGAGTGCAGAATCAAGAAAAGCTGTGGTAAAAGGCTCCTCGGAGTGTCCTAGTGTGGGATCACTAGTCTCCTGAGACTCAACATGGTGAGAGGAAGGAGGATTAGATTAAGTGATCCAGACTTTAGGCTGCTGAGACTGGACCGTGTTTAGGCTGTGTGCACACGCTGCGGAAAAGGTGCGGATTCATCCGCGCGGATTTTGTACAATCCGCAGGTGAAACCGCAGGTCAAAAGACCTGCGGTTTTACCTGCGGATTGCTCTGCGGTTTTGCCCTGCGGTTTTTCATCTCCACAATGGAGGAGATGGCAAACCGCAGGAGAATCCGCAGAAAGAATTGACATGTCAATTCTTTCTGCGGATTGAAAACCGCAGATAATCCGCGCGGAAAATTCCGCACCGTCTGCACTGCGGTTTTTGATTCCCATAGGGAATCATTGTACTGTACACCGCAGCAGAAACTGCTGCGGGTCCGCAGCGGCCAAAACCGCTGCGGAACCGCAGCAAAATCCGCAGCGTGTGCACACAGCCTTAAAGTTGTGGTGCTGCCAAGCCTGCTGGAAGCATTTTTGCTATCCAGCTGACCACCTGTTTGCACTGCTCTGGCTTCAGAAGTGGTGTACTATGCGTCACTGAAAAGTGGGACATGAACATGTGTCATGCATGGGCATGTTTATTGTGCTCCAGAAAAAGGCACTGTCGCACCTGCTCCATGTCCTCAGCATTTGCGTGCATCATCATCAGCATTTCCACTTCTCTTTCCCTTAACATAAGCTTTACACATTTTGTAATTGCTAGGTCTATTGAAACTAAGTTTATTTTTAGTAACAGAAAAAAAATTGTTACCTGCAGCAATCAAAGCGTTTTTTTGTCTACTTCACCGTAATGAAATAAAAAGAAAGCAAAAATGTATGAATTAAAAGCAAATTCAATCAAGAAAATTTTTTTTTTAGTTTTAGAGATCTCAGAAATATTCACAGACCACGTTACACTGTAGGGCTGAGAAATGGAAGCCTTCAAAAAATGTTAAAGCTTTTTATCAATTTTTGAGATCACACAAATGTTCACAGACCACATAACACTGTGGGACTGAGAATGGAGGCCTACATAAATTTGAAAAACTTTTTATCAGCTTTAGAGCTCACAGAAATGGTCACAGACCGCGTAACACTGTAGGGCTGAGAAATGGAAGCCTACAATATTTTTAAAAGCTTTTTATCAGTTTTAAACATCACAGAAATGTTCACAGACCATGTGACGATGTAGGTCTAAGAAATGGAAGCCTGCAAAATTTGTAAAAGCTTTTTTTTCAGTTTTAGAGATCACAGAAATGTTCACAGACCATATAACACTGTAGGGCTAAGAAATGGAAGTATACAAAATTTTTAAAAGCATTTTATCAGTTTTACAGATCACAGAAACGTCCTCCACACTATGGAATAATGTATGACTGAGAAATGTAGCCAAGGAAAATGATTCAACCATATTTGGGTTTGTTATATGACACAAAAAGGATCTCAAAGCACATACGTGATGGAGCAAAATATATTCATTTTTTCAGCCCCCACAAGTAGAATGCAGCTATATATTTGCCAAGGGACTGTACAGGCCTAATTCCTATCTGCAGACTGGATTCTGTCTTTCTCCCAGCTCCTGCAACTCTTTCTCTTTCTCACTATGCTAAATGCAGATTGCATGTGATGAAAACAATTAGCTTTTAGAAGGGCGGTTCACATTATGGCTCAGGTTCAGCACCAGGATCTACACTACTGGCCTTTGATTTTTTGGACTGTGCACACAGGCCTCGACAAGCACTCTCTCCCGCCAATGCGAAGTATCACGGAGCTGTGCAATGGCGTAAGGGCCAATTGGGCGGTGCCTGTACTTTAATAATCCCTGGTTATGTCATACGGCCAGTCAATCACAGTACTGCCACAACCAAGATGCCTATGACAGTGACTCACAGGCAATCCCCGCATGCTTATTGGCTGCATAACAGGCTCCAAAGATGTGGGGCGGGGATACAAGTTTTATATTGCACACCGCCCATTGCTTGACGAGCACTGTGATACTCGAGTGATAGCAGAGAATCACCGAGCACGTTCGCTCCTCCCTGATAAACACGCAGCCTTTAAATTTGACACTGTACATACTAGAGTTTTTCCAGCTCTGTCAGGTTTTGTTGCCTTTTCTGGCCACAACAGCTTTGTATCTTGTTTGCAAAAACACCAGAACCATGAGAGAGGCCAGCCACTATTATAATGCAGCCATATTCTCTTCTTCCATTTAGCCTGCCTCATAATAAATCTAGGGCACTCTGGACTGAAATTTATCTATGAGTAAAAATAAAGAAAAATGAATAAGATGAAATAAGATAAAAATAGTCATACAATTAAAGACAAATACGTTTGGCTTACAAGAATGACATGCAAAGACATTTAAAATATACATAAATGCAAAATAATTATCAATGACATGAAAATGTTAAGAGAAATAATTTTGTTTACAATAATGACATGTAAATGTATTTTAAAAATACGCGTGAGAAAAAGTAAAAAAAGTAAAATAGAAAGCTATGTAAAAAATATAAATTCTAAAATTAAAGTGAAATGAAATCAAATCCAAAATAAATTTGGTTTGCAATAATTACATATACTGTTAAGAAATGTTTAAAATATAGGTAAAAAAAAAAATATATATTTAAATAGTACATGTAAAAACATTACAAATAAAAGGTCAAATGGTAAGAAAATGAAATTTATGTTATATGCATTAACGTTGCATTGCCCTATAACTTTGTGTTATTAATAAAGTCTAGATTTTTTTTATCAAATATATATAAAATATTAACACTTGTCACAAAAGTAGCAGTGAAGTAGAGATCGTAATGTATTTTTTCATACAAGTTCTGATATTGCTACTTCTATTATTACTGGAAATGAGTGAATCAGTTTGATGCAAATCAAATCTTGAAATTTCAACAAATTTTAAATCATTTAATTTTTTTTAATTTGATTTAAGCAAATACAGAGAAACAGTAGCCGGCCAGCTGCAAATTTACTTTGTTACATAAAAAGTAAATTAATATTCATCTGACCCTTACCCGGTTGGGGTTGTGCAATGAGAGGTGAAGGCCTGGTTACTATAATTTTTTTTATTATTTTACCTATGTGTATGATGCTGAGAGATGGAGTGACCGCCGAGTATAATAATGTACCGTATATACTCGTGTATAAGCCGAGATTTTCAGCCCATTTTTTGGGGCTGAAAGTCCCCCTCTCGGCTTATACACGAGTCATATACCGGGGTTCGGCCGGGGAAGGGGGAGCGGGGGTGTCAGATGATACTCACCCTTCTCTGCAGCTCCCCTGCTTGTTACATGTTGTCAGCGCTGCTCTCTTCCTGCTTCAGCTGTCAAATGGCACCCGCTCATTAAATATGCGCATATTTAATGAGCGGGTACCACGTGACTGCTGAACCAGGAAGAGAGCAGCGCCGACAACATGTAACAAGCAGGAGCAGGATACAAGCGCCAGGACCCGGTGAGTATGAACGGGGGGTTGGGAAGCATAGTTACCTGTCCCTGCGCTCTGCTGTCTTGCGTCCTCTGCAGTGACATTCAGGTCAGAGAGCGCTATCGCTCTCTGCCTGCACAGTCACTGCAGAGCGCAACGCTGATGAGCAGGGGGCAGCGACGGAGGTGACTATACAGGTTTTTTGCTTTTTTTTGTAAGGGAGTCAGGGGCAGCAGCAGCATAACAGGGGCCACTCACTGTGCAGCATAACAGGGGCCACTCACTGTGCATCATAACTGGGGCCACTCACTGTGCAGCATAACAGGGGCCACTCACTGTGCAAATAACTGGGGCCACTCACTGTGCAAATAACTGGGGCCACTCACTGTGCAAATAACTGGGGCCACTCACTGTGTAGCATAACTGGGGCCACTCACTGTGCAGCATAACTGGGGCCACATACTGTGCAGCATAACAGGGGCCACTCACTGTGCAGCATAACTGGGGCCACTCACTGTGCAGCATAACTGGGGCCACTCACTGTGCAGCATAACTGGGGCCACTCACTGTGCAGCATAACAGGGGCCACTCACTGTGCAGCATAACAGGGGCCACTCACTGTGCAGCATAACTGGGGCCACATACTGTGCAGCATAACTGTGGCCACTCACTGTGCAGCATAACTGGGGCCACTCACTGTGCAGCATAACATGGGCCACTCACTGTGCAGCATAACATGGGCCACTCACTGTGCAGCATAACTGGGGCCACATACTGTGCAGAAAAGCTGGGGCCACTCACTGTGCAGCATAACTGGGGCCACATACTGTGCAGCATAACTGGGGCCACATACTGTGCAGCATAACAGGGGCCACTCACTGTGCAGCATAACAGGGGCCACTCACTGTGCATCATAACAGGGGCCACTCACTGTGCAGCATAACAGGGGCAACTCACTGTGCAAATAACTGGGGCCACTCACTGTGCAGCATGACTGGGGCCACTCACTGTGCAGCATAACAGGGGCCACTCACTGTGCAGCATAACAGGGGCCACTCACTGTGCAGCATAACAGGGGCCACTCACTGTGCAGCATAACTGGGGCCACTCCCTGTGCATCATAACTGGGGCCACTCACTGTGCAGCATAACTGGGGCCACATACTGTGCAGATAATTCGGGCCACTCACTGTGCATCATAACTGGGGCAACATACTGTGTAGATAACTGAGGCCACTCACTGTGCACCCTCGGCTTATACACGAGTCAATAAGTTTTCCCAGTTTTTTGTGGCAAAATTAGGGGGTCGGCTTATACTCGGATCGGCTTATACTCGAGTATATACGGTACATCTAATTTGTACTGAATTAATTCTATGCTAATTGCATTTCCTGGCTAATATTGAGTGAGCTGTCGAATTAGAAATTCGGCAAATTTCTCCATCACTAATTACTAAGTGAATAAACATTGAGGTGGAAACCTAAAAATGAGGTCATGATGATTTTATTGTGCTGCTACTACCAGTAATGATAATATAATGAATGTTAAAATCGTGAAAGGATTGTAGTGAAGTTAATTTTCCTCTTCTGTTACTATTTTTATTGTTACAGTTTTTTATTAACAAATTCCTAATATTTTTACATGATTTTCATTACAAGTGGAAATTATCTGATTATAAAGCAGGATGGCTTTCAGCTCATCAGAAGAGTTGAGTTTTGTGGAGCAGAGGACACATGGGGGTCCCTCCTGCTAATACTTCCACATTCCTACATGGGACATAACGACTTGTGACTTTCCCACCCATTTCTTTGCGTTTGTTCACAATACCATTGTTTGCTAATGCATATTTTATGTAAAAGAGATTTCTTTAAAGGGAATGTAGCAAACCCAGATTTCACCCAATCTCTAGAGGGGCCCATTAGATAGTGTCATCTGGAACTCAGTCAGTTTGTAATTACTAAAGTAAAAAAAAATCATCCATACAACCAAGGAAAAGTCCATTGTGATCAGGATCTAAACCTCGAATATCAGGCGATACTCCTACGCATAATATCTATTCCCAATGTTGTTTTATTCTCTCATACAACCAGGTCCCCTTCATGCCCGGAGCTTTTTTTGGTTTTGCGTTTTCGTTTTTTGCTCCCCTTCTTCCCAGAGCCATAACTTTTTTATTTGACCGTCAATATGGCCATGTGAGGGCTTGTTTTTTCTGGGACGAGTTGTAGTTTTTTATTTTACCATGTCGTGTACTAGAAAATGGGAAAAAATTCCAAGTGCGGCGAAATTGCAAAAAAAAGTGCAATCCCACACTTATTTTTTGTTTGGCTTTTTTGCTAGATTCACTAAAACTGACATGCCATTATGATTCTCCAGGTCATTATGAGTTCATAGACACCAAACATGTCTAGGCTCTTTTTTTTATCTAAGTGGTGGAAAAAAATTCCAAACTTCGCTAAAACAAAGAAAAAGATATCGGCATTTTCCAAGACCCGTAGCGTCTCCATTTTTCATGATCTCGGGTTGGGTGAGGGCTTATTTTTTGCATGTAAAGCTGACGTATTTAGTGATACCATTTTGGTGCAGACACAATCTTGTCATCGCCCGTTATTGCATTTCAATACAATGTTGCGGCAACCAAAAAAACTTAATTCTGGCAATTTGAATTTTTTTCTCGCTGGGTCGTTTACTGATCAGGTTAATCTTTTTTTATTGATCGGGCAATTCTGAATGTGGCGGTACCTAATATGTGTATATGTGATTTTTTTTTATTGTTTTATTTAGAATGGGGCAAAAGGGGGATGATTTGAACTTTCATATTTTTTATTTTTTATATTTTTAAACACTTTACTTTTGACATGCTTCAATAGTCTCCATAGCAGGCAAGAAGCTGGCACAACTCCATCGGCTCTGCTACATAGAGACGATGAGCAGATCGCCTCTATGTAGCAGAATTACTGACTTGCTATGAGCGCCGACTACTGGGTGGGGCTTATAGCAATTCGGCACTGTCAACCATAGAGGTCTCCAGGAGATCTCAGGTTGTCATGCCGACACACCGGTGACCTCACGATTGAGCGCATTTCCGGCCAGATGGCCGGAAGTGCCATTTAAATGTGGCTGTCAGCGTTTGACAGTGGAATTTAACTTGTTAATAGTCATGTGTGGATCGCAATTCCACCCACAACTATTGCGGGCACATGTCAGCTGTTCAAAACAGCTAACAAGTCCCAAAAAAGATGTGGGTTCACCGCCATCATCCACATCAAAGCAATGGATGCCATCATCGGCGTAATTGTACGCCCGATGTCGGTAAGGGGTTAGATGGTTCTCTCTTGACATCCAAGGTTATAGTTGACAGTTGAATTTGTATGAGGACCTCTCAACTCTTTCCTAATAGAGGATGTTGGGGAAATAATGATCAGACAATTTGAGTTTAAAAATCCAATCCCTCTGTTCTCAAAGTTACAATTCTCTTCTCGTAGAGAACAGGGTATGCCTGGCCCTTGCATAGGTCTAAAGGGCATTGTAACCAGCTGTTGAAATCGTGCTGGTGGTGGTACTGCTGATACTGGTGGGGACCTCCACATGACTGGTTCCGGCCGGGGTGTATCAAATCAAAATAGTACAGCTGGCTGAAAGACCTGGGACTTAACTTGGAGGCAACTTGGACTTTAGGCTTCATGACTGAAGAGTGATGCCCCGAGGTGCCTGTTGTGGTTGGGTCATCTGAGTCATCATCGATCTTACAATGTAAACACAGGAACCATTTAGACATTATTGATAAGCCCCTTTTTGGCTTTCAGATTGTACATAAATACATGGTTATTATATGGACACAACTAAAAATCACGCTTTCCAAGCTGTGTTTATCAGAGTCCCATATGTAAAAAGGTGCCATTTGGCCAACAATCCAAAAGGAATTCTTAACAGGAAAAGTTGAGTTCAACACAGACAAACGTTTCATTCTTGTTGTGAAATATTCTTCCACAAATATGTTCCTGAACTGTTTGGATGGCTAGCTTTGTTTCAAACATGATCCATGGACAAATAGTCTTCTAACAGGATTTAGTGTGATGACTAGAGTTGAGAGAAACGGGTCGGTCAAATTCATAAGTCGCCAACTTTTGCTAAAGTCGGGTTTCATGAAACGAAACCTGACCATAGCGTGAGGTTGGCCATGAGGTCGGCGACCAGAGCACCAAAGTCGTGTTTCAAATGATGCTTCCAGCGCCCTTTTTCAGCCAATGATGGAGGACGCACACTGTGGGCAACGCGATGACATGGGCAACAGTCACCACCATCTTTGAGAAGGGCATGCAAGTGATTGGCTTGCTTTGTGTGGCATCACAGGGGCTATAAAAGGGCGTGCACGCCGACTGCCATCTTACTTCTGCTGATCTTAGCATAGGGAGAGGTTGCTGCTGCTGATTCTGAATAAGGGAGAGCGTTAGGCAGGGAAGAAGAAAAAAAAACTGCCTCTGCTGGTAACGATTTTCACTGTACAACACAACAGTTTGTGTGCAGTGACAGGGGAGGCTATATTTTTTGTGCATCAGCTCTGTTGGTTATTAGGCTGCCTTATAAGGCTCCCTGATAGCTGCATTGCTGTTTGCACACTACTGTGCAAACTGCTTTCTTAAAAGCAAAAATACTTTTCTTCCTCTTTTCTGCACAGTTACCAAGAATTCATTTTTCCACACTTTTTTTTTGTGCAGCAGTCCTGCTTATTAGGCTGCCTGCTGCCATACTTGGACTGAGAGCATCATTGTCAGCCTCCTAAAATCTCTAGGGAGATTCAAATTCTCCCCAATACTATATACACCTTGTACCTTGTCATACACCAGCCAATTTCAGCCTGTTAAATTGAGGTGTAATCTATAGTGGGCCTGGGATAATTGTTCAGCCTCCTAAAATCTCTAGGGAGATTCAAATTCTCCCCAATACTATATACACCTTGTACCTTCTTATACACCAGCCAATTTCAGCCTGTTAAATGGAGGTGTAATCTATAGTGGGCCTGAGATAAAAGTTCAGCCTCATAAAACCTCTAGGGAGATTCAAATTCTCCCCAATACTATATACACCTTGTACCTTCTTTTACAGTACCATATAGCTGGTGGTATTTTGGGTACATTTTCCCAAAAATGAGGAAGTATGGTGGAAGAGGCTGTGGAAGTGGACGGGGGTTGCCAGCTGGTACTGATGGTGGTGGTGGTGGTGCATCTGCTGGTAGTTGCAAAAGCACAATAACACCTAAGGCAGGAGGTGTTGAGCCTGCGTCATCGTCTGGCACCACAAGGCCTCGAAGGCTCCCTTTTCTGGTAGTAGGTAAACCGCATTTAAAGCCGGAGCTTCAGGAACAAGTTTTGGCTTACATTGCTGACACAGCCTCAAGCTCTATCGCCTCTTCTTCTGAAGTTTCAAAAAATGCAAGCACTGAGTCGTCAAGTGCTGGCTCCTGGTCAGGAAGAACCCCTTTCCTTGTGTCCTTCACCCTCACCAAAAGTGAATGATGTAGCAGGCCACACTTCACATTAGTCCATGTAGCTCTTTCTCACATACCATGCCTGGGTTATCAAGTCAAATCGTGAATTCCACAGTCCAAGATGAATCTGACATGGAGTGTGGGTCGCCAGCCAGGGCAGTGGGGTTAATCGGTGGTGACCCGGTCCGTGGCCCTGGACGCCCATGCAAAGGGGTGAATAACGTTTATAGGTGTGGTTTCTGATCAGATTGATCAGCGCTGCAGTGTCGCTTCTCTAGGACAGATGTTGTGGTGCAGCTAAGCTGTAGAACCCCTGCACAGGTAGGGCCATAGTCGCAGGGCAGATGTAAGAGTTGGTAGATGGTGTGCAGTGCAGGATGTAGCAGAGCCGTGCGCCAGGCGCAGGAGAAAGATGACAGACACAGTCGTGCAGTTCCTTTACCTGTACTTGGTAAGTGCCTTCCAGGTCCCAGAGTACAGTTGGAGAAGGAGTTGGTTAGCCTGGATGCAAATTAGGAATTATCTCTCTGCAGATAGGTAGTGTGGCCTCCATTCTAGCGCTTATCTGAGGTACTTGCAGTACTGAGTTCACTGAAGTTCCCCCTGTTGACTCTCTTTTGGAACTTTCTCGTATGGCAGGCAGCCATAGCCTTTTCCTTCTGGCTCACACATGTCACTGCTGGGGCCTCTGAGCCTTTGTTGGGAACAGAGCATTTACAGCTGCTACTTCCTCCGGTTTCTGCTGCAGGACCGTCAGTGGCCCTACAAACTCGGAGACCGGAATCCAGACCATGCGCTCCAGCTAAGAGTGAGCCTTAACTCTGCTCATCCTCCAGCTCCTCTTCTCATGTCCACACACTTCCCCTTCCCTTCACAGACTGCCCTAACTTCCCTCCTCCTGACCACAGAGAGCAGCTCCTCAGCAGTCAGGTTCAGAGCTCTCCCTGCTGGCCTGGAGTGGGAACTGTGTTGTGTGTTGGTTTAACTGCTAGAGAGATCCTTCATTGCTCTCAAGCATGACATCACACTCCCTAGGAGGAAGGTAATGCCACTGTGGCGACTGTACTCCTGGGGGCGCCACAAGTGCACTGATGCCCAGCCATCGCTAGATGATTCTGCTGGTACATTGACCCAGACCACTACATTCCCCTCGCACTCTACACAGCCAGAATCTGACCCTGATGAAACTCAGGTTCCCCTTCCCGCATAGTATACCACCTTACACGGTGACAAACAGGAAGGTGCAGATGAAAGTGCAGGTTCCGTGAGCAGGTGGGGGGCAAACTCATGGACAATGGCACTGGCACAGGGCCCCTCATAGTATGCTAAAGTGTCTCTGACGGTGGGAGGGACCACCCGCCGTTAGACACACCACCATACTATGAGGGGCCCTGTGCCAGTGCCGTCGCCAACGAGTGGGCCCCCCCTGCTTGCTCAGGATCACAGCACTTGCAAAGTTGAAATACTTACCTCTCCCTGCTCCACCGCGTGACGTCTTCCGCGTTTCCTGACAGTGACATTCTGGTCAGAGAGCGCGATGACATCACGTCTGTACACCCTCTGCCTAAACAGTCCAAGTGCAGAGAGATGGAAGATGGGGACAACAAGGGGTCCAGAGTACAGGAATTCCCTACCAAGGAGACTTATTTAATTGTTTTAAAGGTTGGGAGCAATTTTTGGGGAGCACTATACTCTGGAGAATGATATATGGGGCCCACCATACACTGGAGCATTCCAAAGGTGGACATCAGACACTGGAGCAGCATTTACAGGGCCCATTATACACTGGAGCATTAGAAATGGGGCCCAATATATATGGTGCATTGTTTGGGCCCATAAGACACTGGAGCATCATCCATGGGGTCCATCATATACTTGAGCATTGTAAATGGGGCAGATTATATATGGAGCATTATTTGGACCAATCGTACACTAGAGCATCATCTGTGAGGCCCATCATATGCTGGAGCTTTCCCTATGGGGGACATCAGACACTGGAGCAGCATTTACAGGGCACATTATACACTGGAGCATTAGAAATGGGGCCCATTATATATGGAGCATTATTTGGGCCCATAAGACAGTGGAGCTTCATCCATGGGGCCCAACATATACCGTAGCATTATGTGGAGCTCATCATATACCGTATCGATCATTATATGGGACCAATGATTCTGTATGGAGAAATATATGGGCCTCATTACTCTGTATGGCGCACTATGCGGTGGCTATAATACTGTATTGAGTAATATATTGTCCGTTTTTGGAGCTATTGGAGAATTTAAAATGGATATCAGTCATATGATGTAAGAAGTGAAGTATTTTTCATTGTACTATACCGCTATTTCTCTGCTGTATCAGAGGATCATGAATTGTGGCATGTGTTAAAGGAGCCCAGTGACACTCTTTGGCCCTGGGCCCATGAAAATCTGGAGCCAGCCCTACCTACCCCCCCACAACTTTAGCCAAATAACCCCCAGTTTTCAATGCCTAAATATTATTATGAAGTAAATTAAGGTTGACAAGCTTAAGTAATAAGAATTGATGTTTTTTGCATTAAAATGGGCACTGTAGATGTTTCCTGTCCTCCTCTCACTGCCAACTTTTCTTCCCCATTGTCTTGCATTGGGTTTCGTGTTTCAGTCGGCCTTCAACTTTTCACGATAATCAGCCGATTGTGTTCGACCAGACTTTTGCGAAAGTCGGGTTTCATGAAACCTGACTCGACCCGAAAAAATGCAAAGTCGCTCATCTCTAGTGATGACCGTAGTAATGAGCATCACAAACTATGAAGATATTTGGAAACTCTCTTAACAAAATGTTGGATTGGTTACAGTAAAAAATTATGTTCCAGTAAATACACAAGCTTTGCTTACAGGGCAAATTTATACGCCTGTTGTGAGTTCATTTTTCCCTTCACCAGTGAGGTTTGATGAACTCCCTCTTCTGGCGAAGGAAGGTAGTGAGGCTGATTACCAAACAGCTGAGCAGGTAGATGATGACTGGGTCACAGGAACTGATGACTGGATATAAGGCAGCCGACGCCCTGCTGCCTTGCTGGTGATTTTCCTGCTGGATTCTTGGAGACCAGTCTGATTCCTGCTTCTCAAAGCTAAGTTTTTTGCTCTGCTTCTTGTACACTTTAGTTTTGGTTTTGTTTGCCTTGTTTTTTGGAGTTCAGCCATCCCCGGCCGGGGGTGAGCTGAATTCCATTTTTGTCTCTGATCAGTTGATCTCTGGCTCTGTCTTCAGAATATAGCTGAGTGCTGATATAGTCTTTTTTGAAGCCTAGCGACTTCAGGGACTGTTTTTCCTATTAGTCTGTTGGTACATTTTTGGATAGGGTTTTTGCGGATTGCAGACAGCGGCTTTTCTGTCCTGTCCTATTTAGTTAGCTTGGGCCCCATCATTTGCTCAACCTATCTTTCTATCTGTGTTAGTGTTTTTCATCTTGCTTCACAGTCATTATATGTTGGGGGCTGCCTATTGCTTTGGGGTCTGCTCTGGGGCAGTTTAGATTTCCCCTTTCTGTCTTTAGGCTAATTTAGTTCTCCGGCTGTGATCGAGGGGTCTAGGGCACCGTAGGAACCCCCCACGGCTACTGCTAGTTGTTGTGGATAGGTTCAGGGGTCTGCAATCCGATAGCTGCCAACTTCTCTGGTTTTCTGGACTTAGCTATTATTTTTGTTTTTTCCTCCTTCGGTGACTCTTTCATAACATATGCCGTTATATTAGCCCCGAACTGTGACTAACACGTGACGTTGCCCTTAGTGATATTTGCCATCCAAGTTGTTCACCGTGATTTTAGGGTTTAGCCCTGTGGTTGTGTATTGTGTAACCGTGTGTGTAAACTTAAACATACAAGTACAATACAGGATTCAAAAACATGCCTGGTTTTGCTACAAGCATAGAACTGAGGAAAATCTGGGAATGCAAAAGCCTTCACAAATTTACACGGAGTATAGTGATGTTAAGACTGTGAAGCAAAATAACTTTCTGGTTGACTTCCATAATTGGTCCAAGGAATTCCACCTGCTAGAAGTAGACATTTTGCCTTTTTTGGGCAGAAGTGCTTGTGCCAGGGAGGGGATGAACTTCACTGCTGTATTGGTTTCCAGCGAACCTCCATCACCATGTCACAATATGTGACTGGCCCTGCGTGGCGCGACCCGACGAATGGTCGGTCACTAAAACAGCAAGACAAACAATAGGGAATGGGGAAATGGACACCTCCTGCACTCTCCTGAGGCTGTGCCCTGGTCTAACCTGACATCCCTATACGGCTTTTTTCAAACCGTCGCCGAGCAGGATACCTCAGCCCTCAATTGTACTGCACCTATCCTTCAGTAGGATATTGGCAAGTGCTGACACTGGTCCCACCACTGCACTATTACAACACCAAGGGAAGAAGTGACAGACATGGTAAAACAAACAACACTTAGCTTTCTCTGCTGTAATGCACCGAACAGCAGAGTAAGGCACCCGAACACAGCATTCAGCTGAAGCACCACTGCACCAGAAAGCTCCTATCTTCTGAACGGTTGGTATCCGAAAGGACCTGTATAACCAACAGTTAGTTGATGCACCAGGTGACCTTTTAAAGGAAGGTGGGAGTGGTCATCTCTTGCTTCAGCATACTCACCAGCCAAGTAGTTACACCAGCGGCCACCGGGGGGAAAAATGATATTAACCCCTGATGGCCTGAAAGGAAAAAAGTTTATATGTGAGGATCCAGATCTGACATTGATCCAAAAATGAATCGTAACACACCGTTTCACCAAATCCACTATCAACAAACCTATGCCGGAAATCAATGAACATCCAAAGAGGCACAAAAATAGACAATAAGGGCTGAACAAAATGTATACATATATGACCTTTAACAGTAAATGAATGTGGACAAACCATGAGTAAACTAAAGTAAAGGGAAATCAAACACAAATCTTAGTTTGCAAAGCGACAGTGGACCAGACTGACAACACAGAGGCCTGAACCTGGAAGAACTAATATTCTTTGGTGACGGTTCAGAAAAATATACACTTGACCCAAAATGTATAATGTTCAAGATATTAATACTGTGAATAATATGCTGACACAGACAAAATGTGCAGCCGCCATTATTTTTGTGGACCATTATTCATGATGTCACAGTTATCGTGAAATGCTTCAATAAATGTAGTGTGTTTTGGCAGCAGCAGGAGGGTATTGAAGGCTGACATCTGATAATGCTTGGCTGGCACGGCATGTGTCAGTCACTTGTAGCAGGATAACATCACATGTTGTGTGTTACGAGATGCTGCAGCGCTTTTGGTTGATTAACTGATTTTTGAAAGAAAAAACATTATCCACATGATAATGTTTTTTGGTTTTGAGCAGTTTGAGGGGTGCAGTTTTTAAATTGATGTCACTTTTGGGTATTTTCTGTCATATAGGCCCCTCAAGGTCACTTCAAATATTGTGTGATCTCTAAAAAAATTGGTTTTGAAAATTGTTTAAAAAAAATATAAGTTTTCTTATTAACTTTTAACCCTACTAACGTCCTAACAAAAAAATGATATTTCAAAAATGATGCTGATGTAAAGTAGACATGTGGTAAATGTTACTTTTTATTTTTTTTATGCGGTATAACTCTCTTGTTTAAGGCATAAAAATTCAAAGTTTGAAATTTTCATTTTTTTTTTCACATTCTCTTTTTAATATTTTCGTAAATAACCACTAACACGAAGTACAAGATGTCACAAAAAATTCTCAGAATAATTGGAATATGTTGAAGTGTTTCCAGAGTTATTACCTCATTAAGTGACACTGGTCAGATAGGTGAAAACATGTTTGATTGTGAAGGGGCTAATCCCTTCTCAGAGACAAGAAGCCGAGAATAAAAAGTTCTTGAAGCAATGTGAAGATATTTATTGTTACACGCTGACTCACAATTGAGAACACTTTCTCTCTCTCCTCCTTCCTGTCTGGAAGCAAAAGCAAAAGTGTTTTGTGGGTCTAAGGGCAAAACAGTGTAAATGGTGGAGTGTGTAGTGATAGACTGCAGAGCATGCCGAAAAGTCATCTTACCGTGCTACTAAATTATTGGAAACACCAAAAGATCCAAACAGAGTATAATCCAAAAAATGTAAATTTTTACTCAAAAAAACACAAATGAAAATGTATCATAAAACAGAGGCCACTATTCCACAAAAACAAGACAACAACACTGGCAGATGCATAAATACCTATGCAAAAATAAGAAATATTTTTTCAACTCTCATGCAAATACATTACAATATTAATAAACTAATAAATCCCATATTAAGAATAAAGTGGCATGTGCATACAAAATTAATATGCCTGGTTATAAATGCATGTGCAAAAATACAAATTTAACAAGGTATATGTGCAATAAATGCCGTGTGCAGAAAAAGATAATTAGCATACCCAGCAAAGTGGATTACATATAGGCTAAACACCAAGTAGTCATGGATGAAAAAGGGGCTAAATATATCACATGTAAAGCAACATTTGCAAAGAGAACTTACAAATAGCCAGTGGATGTCCAACCACTAAAGTTGAGCGACTTTTGGTTTTTTAGGGTCGCGTTTCGTTTCGTGAAACCCGACTTTTCCAAAAGTCGGGTCTAGCAAGATCGTCCGATTATAGGGAAAAATCGGGGTCGTCCCGAAACACGAAACCCAATTTAAGTCAATGGGGAATAAAAGTCAGCAGTGAGAGGAGGACAGGAAACACACCTACAGTGCCCATTTGAATGCCAAAAGCATCAATTCTTCTTTCTTAAGCTTGTCAACCTTAATTAACTTCATAATACAAGTTACGCACTGAAAAATGGGGGTTATTTGGCTACAAACTGTGGGGGGGGAGGGCTGGCTCCAGGTTTTCATGTGCCCTGGGCGAAAGAGCGCCCCTTTAACACATACCACAACTCATCATGCTCCGATACGGCAGAGAAATAGCGGTATAGTACAATGAAAAATACCTCACTTTTTACATCTCATGACGAGGCCCATCTATTTCTCCATACAGAATCATTGGTCCCATATAATGTTTGAAACAGTATATGATGAGCTCCACATAATGCTACAGTATATGTTGGTCCCCATGGATGAAGCTCCACTGTCTTATGGGCCCAAATAATGCTCCAAACATAATGGGCCCCATTTCTAATGCTCTAGTGTATGTATAATGGGCCCTGTAAATGCTGCTCCAGTGCCTGATGTCCACCTTTGGAATGTTCCAGTGTATGGTGGGCCCCATCTATCATTCTCCAGAGTATAGTGCTCCCCAAAAATTGCTGTCCCAACATTGAAAACAATCAAATAAGTCTCCTCGCTAGGGAATCCCTGTACTTGTCTGGACAGGTGCTGTAGCTTGCTTAACAGCTCGCCAGCCGTTCTCACGCCCAGTATGGATTACACGTGATTGCACAAAGGTGAGAAAGGGTACCGTATCCCCAGATAACATGTATGGATAGCGTACACATTCAAAATATATGTCTCAGGAGGCAGGCTCAGACGGTGTTAGGCCCAGTATGGATTGCACGTGATTGCACAAAGGTTAGAAAGGGTACCGTATCCCTGGATAACATGTATGGATAGCGTACACATTCAAAATATATGTCTCAGGAGGCAGGCTCAGATGGTGTTAGGCCCAGTATGGATTGCACATGATTGCACAAAGGTTAGAAAGGGTACCGTATCCCCGGATAACATGTATGGATAGCGTACACATTCAAAATATATGTCTCAGGAGGCAGGCTCAGACGGTGTTAGGCCCAGTATGGATTGCACGTGATTGCACAAAGGTTAGAAAGGGTACCGTATCCCTGGATAACATGTATGGATAGCGTACACATTCAAAATATATGTCTCAGGAGGCAGGCTCAGATGGTGTCAGGCACAGTATGGATTTGACGGCCCAGATTACACAGCGGAGGAGCAGGGAGAGGTAAAGATTGCAAATGCTGGGGCCCTGCCCAAGCAAGGGGGGCCCACTCGTGGGCGTCGGTACTGGCACTGGGCCCCTCATAGTACAGCGGTGTGTCTGACGGCGGGTTTGCACCACCACCGTCAGAGACACTTGATTGCACTATGAGGGACCCTGTGCCAATGCCCGCGCCCAAGAGTCGGCCTACCCACCTGTCCAGGGCAACGGCACTCGCACGGTGTCGTGCGGTAGGTGGTGACCCCGGCCATGGGGGGGAGGCAGCACAGTTAGGGAGTTTTAGAAAGTGGCATATGTTGATGTTGGACATTCAGCTGATGCAAAAGGCGAAATAGGTGAAGTACCAGGAAGAGGTGGACCAAAGCAAGCCATTTTTCTGTCACCCTATGTGTCATCAGGGGAAGGTGGGACAAAATCCTTGGAAACCCATGCGTGGTTCATTTTAATGAAGGTTAGATCATACACATTTTGGGTTGACAGACGGGTCCTTTTTTCTGTCAGGATTGATCCAGCTGCACTGAAGACTCTTTCCGATAGCACACTTGCAGCTGGGCAAGCGAGCTCCTGTAAGGCATATTGGGTCAATTCAGGCCAGGTGTCCAGTTTAGCGGCCCAATAGTCAAAGGGGAATGACCTGTGTGGGAGAACATCGATATGGGAGGAAAAGTAGTTTGTTACCATAGTTGACAACTGCTGTCTCCTGTCACTTTCCATCGATGCAGTATTACCAGTTGTGTGAGCGGTATTTGAAAAATCAGTCCACAACATTGTCATGAAACCCCTGTCTCCAACGCCACTTCTGCTGTGTGCACCACGAACACCTCTGCCAAGCTGCCCCCGGCCCGTACGGCTCGTGTGAGAACCATCACCGCTGCTGTGTGCTGGGAATGCCTCAAGCAACCGATTTACCAGAGTTGCTTGTTTATTAGCCAATATTAGGTCAAGGTTCTCCTGTGGCATGATGTTTTGTAATTTGCCTTTATAGCGTGGATCCAGGATGCTGTATGGATAGCGTACACATTCAAAATATATGTCTATACAGCATGAGGCAGGCTCAGACGGTGTTAGGCCCAGTATGGATTGCACATGATTGCACAAAGGTTAGAAAGGGTACCGTATCCCTGGATAACATGTATGGATAGCGTACACATTCAAAATATATGTCTATACAGCATGAGGCAGGCTCAGACGGTGTTAGGCCCAGTATGGATTGCACGTGATTGCACAAAGGTTAGAAAGGGTACCGTATCCCCGGATAACATGTATGGATAGCGTACACATTCAAAATATATGTCTCAGGAGGCAGGCTCAGACGGTGTTAGGCCCAGTATGGATTGCACGTGATTGCACAAAGGTTAGAAAGGGTACCGTATCCCCGGATAACATGTATGGATAGCGTACACATTCAAAATATATGTCTATACAGCATGAGGCAGGCTCAGACGGTGTTAGGCCCAGTATGGATTGCACGTGATTGCACAAAGGTTAGAAAGGGTGCCGTATCCCTGGATAACATGTATGGATAGCGTACACATTCAAAATATATGTCTATACAGCATGAGGCAGGCTCAGACGGTGTTAGGCCCAGTATGGATTGCACGTGATTGCACAAAGGTTAGAAAGGGTACCGTATCCCTGGATAACATGTATGGATAGCGTACACATTCAAAATATATGTCTCAGGAGGCAGGCTCAGACGGTGTTAGGCCCAGTATGGATTGCACATGATTGCACAAAGGTTAGAAAGGGTACCGTATCCCCGGATAACATGTATGGATAGCGTACACATTCAAAATATATGTCTCAGGAGGCAGGCTCAGACGGTGTTAGGCCCAGTATGGATTGCACGTGATTGCACAAAGGTTAGAAAGGGTACCGTATCCCTGGATAACATGTATGGATAGCGTACACATTCAAAATATATGTCTCAGGAGGCAGGCTCAGATGGTGTCAGGCACAGTATGGATTTGACGGCCCAGATTACACAGCGGAGGAGCAGGGAGAGGTAAAGATTGCAAATGCTGGGGCCCTGCCCAAGCAAGGGGGGCCCACTCGTGGGCGTCGGTACTGGCACTGGGCCCCTCATAGTACAGCGGTGTGTCTGACGGCGGGTTTGCACCACCACCGTCAGAGACACTTGATTGCACTATGAGGGACCCTGTGCCAGTGCCCACGCCCAAGAGTCGGCCTACCCACCTGTCCAGGGCAACGGCACTCGCACGGTGTCGTGCGGTAGGTGGTGACCCCGGCCATGGGGGGGAGGCAGCACAGTTAGGGAGTTTTAGAAAGTGGCATATGTTGATGTTGGACATTCAGCTGATGCAAAAGGCGAAATAGGTGAAGTACCAGGAAGAGGTGGACCAAAGCAAGCCATTTTTCTGTCACCCTATGTGTCATCAGGGGAAGGTGGGACAAAATCCTTGGAAACCCATGCGTGGTTCATTTTAATGAAGGTTAGATCATACACATTTTGGGTTGACAGACGGGTCCTTTTTTCTGTCAGGATTGATCCAGCTGCACTGAAGACTCTTTCCGATAGCACACTTGCAGCTGGGCAAGCGAGCTCCTGTAAGGCATATTGGGCCAATTCAGGCCAGGTGTCCAGTTTAGCGGCCCAATAGTCAAAGGGGAATGACCTGTGTGGGAGAACATCGATATGGGAGGAAAAGTAGTTTGTTACCATAGTTGACAACTGCTGTCTCCTGTCACTTTCCATCGATGCAGTATTACCAGTTGTGTGAGCGGTATTTGAAAAATCAGTCCACAACATTGTCATGAAACCCCTGTCTCCAACGCCACTTCTGCTGTGTGCACCACGAACACCTCTGCCAAGCTGCCCCCGGCCTGTACGGCTCGTGTGAGAACTATCACCGCTGCTGTGTGCTGGGAATGCCTCAAGCAACCGATTTACCAGAGTTGCTTGTTTATTAGCCAATATTAGGTCAAGGTTCTCCTGTGGCATGATGTTTTGTAATTTGCCTTTATAGCGTTGATCCAGGATGCTGGCCAACCAGTAGTCGTCATCGTTCATCATTTTGGCAATGCGGGGGTCCCTTTTTAGGATCCGCAAGGCATAATCTGACATGTGGGCCAATGTTCCCGGTGTCAATGATGCACTGCGAGTGCTGGGTGGAGGAGCACTTTCTGGCAAATCCACATCCCTCCAGTCACGCACAAACCCTGTACCAGACCTTGCCACGCCAACATTTTCACTTGCCCCACGAGATGCATCCTCCTCCCCTAAGTAATCATCCCCATCATCCTCCTCCTCCTCCTCTTCTTCCTCCACCTCGTCCAGGAGAGGTCCCTGAGCAGACAATGGCTGAATGTCATCAAGGATTCCCTCCTCCTCTTCCTCCTCATCAACATTGGCTGCAGACGCCTGCTCCTTAAGGTGCGTCAAAGTTTGCATGAGCAGACGCATAAGTGGGATGCTCATGCTTAGGATGGCGTCGTCTGCGCTTACCAGCCGTGTGCATTCCTCAAAACACTGAAGGACTTTACAAAGGTCTTTCAGCTTCGACCACTGCACACCTGTCAACTCCATGTCTGCTCTCAAAGTGCCTGGCCGTGTATCCTCCCACAAATGCATTATGGCCTGCCTCTGCTCGCACAGCCGCTCCACCATGTGCAGGGTGGAGTTCCACCTTGTTGCAATGTCGATAATGAGGCGGTGGTTGGGAAGGTGGAGCAATCGCTGCAGCTTCTGCATACGAACGGAGTGTACAGGTGACCGGCGGATGTGCGCGCACAGTCTTCGCACCTTCTGGAGCAGGGCTGTTAACTCCGGATAATTTTTGAGGAAGCACTGCACCACCAGGTTCAAGGTGTGAGCCAAGCAAGGTATGTGGCTGAGTTTTGAAAGGGCTATGGCTGCCACAAAATTACGGCCGTTATCACTAACTACCTTGCCTACCTCAAGATGTACACTGCCCAGCCATGACTCAGTTTGTCGCTTCAAGTACTCGGCCAGCACCTCGGCGGTGTGTCTGTCGCCCAAACACATCATCTGCAACACAGCCTGCTGACGCTTTCCACTAGCTGCTCGATAGGGGGACACATCGTGTGCAACAGTGGCAGCTGCAGATGGAGTGCTCGTACGACTGCGCTCTGTGGACGAGCTTTCGCTTCTGGAGGAGGTGGAGGAGGAGGATGGTCGAACGCCTACAGCCAACTGTTTCCTATACCGTGGGCAAGGTAGCACTGTCCCACCACCGCTGTCCCCTGTGGACCCTGCATCTACCACATTAACCCAGTGCGCAGTGATGGACACATAACGGCCCTGGCCATGCCGACTGGACCATGCATCAGTTGTGAGGTGCACCTTTCCGCTCACTGACTGCTTGAGTGCATGGACAATGCGGTCTTTCACATGATGGTGGAGGGCTGGGATGGCTTTGCGAGAGAAGAAGTGGCGACTGGGTAGGTCATAGCGTGGTACTGCATAGGCCATGAGTTCGCGGAAAGCTGTGCTTTCCACCAACCGAAAGGGCATCATCTCAAACGAGATTAGTTTGGCAATGTGGGCGTTCAAACCCAGTGTACGCGGATGAGAGACTGAGTACTTTCTTGACCTACTCATAGTGTCTGGGAGGGTGAGCTGGTCTTGAGAGCTGCATATGGTGGAAGTAGCGGTGGACAGGGCGGACTGAGAGAGGGTTGATGATGGTGATGGAGTTGGTGTTCTTTCTGATGGCCTAGAATCAGTATTTCGTTGATATAACAGTGGGATTCCCTGACTGCTGTGGTTTGCAACGACACCTCAACATTTGCTGCTGTGCTAACCGGTGGGCTTACAGTGGGGGAAACAATGTAGCGTTGCTGACTACCTTCGTTGTGATCAGTTGCACATGTGGCACTTGAGGTTTGGTGTTGTGTCCACGCTTGCAAGTGCATGCTGGTTAAATGTCTAAGTATGCAACTGGTATTCAAAATTTTTCAGATTTTTCCCTCGGCTAAAGGTCTTTGCGCACTTCTTACAGATAACCTTGGCCTGATCATGAGGATTTTGTTCAAAAAAGTGCCACACTGCACTCTTCCTACTTTGGCAGACATTTTGCGGCCTAGCACGCTGTGATCTTTTGACCCTCTGGACAAGCTGACCAGCAATTCTTTTGATGTTTGGAACCTGTCTTTGGAGTGCTCCGGGCCTGCCAGATAACAGCTGTTGCGATGTCGATGTCTGCTGTGGATGCTCCTCATCTGAGCTATTGGAAGCAGCACCCTCTTCCCCCAATGGATGCCAATCTGGGTCAACAACTGGGTCATCCATCACCTCCTCTTCTATGTCATGTGTACCTTCCTCTGTGTCACCGTGTATGGTGGTATAGCGTGCGGGAAGGGGCACCTGAGTCTCATCAGGGTCAGAATCTTGGCCTGGGTAATTCACCATTTGACTTGATAATCCAGGCATGGTATGTGAAAACAGCTCCATGGAGTAATCAGTAGTATGGCCTGCATCATCCTTCAATCTTGGCTGGGGTGAAGGACACAAGGAAAGGTGTGGTTCATGAACATGAGCCTCCAATGACGACTCAGTGCTTTTACTTTTTACAACTGAAGAAGAGGAGGCGATAGAGCTGGAGGCTGAGTCAGCAATGTAAGACAAAACTTTTTCCTGATGCTCTGGCTTTAAAAGCGGTTTGCCAACTCCTAGAAAACTAAGTGTTCGAGGCCTTATGTAGCCAGACGATGACGCAGGGTCAGCACCTCCTGCATTCGGTCCTATTTTGCTCTTGCCACTACCATCAGATCCACCACCAACACCATCATTACCAGCTGCCAACCCCCGCCCAATTCCACGGCCTCTTCCACCAGCCTTCCTCATTTTTGGTAGAAATGTAGACAAAATCCAACAAACTATATAGTAATGTAAAACAAGGTACAAGGTGTCTATAGGACAGGGGAGATTTTGAATTTCTGCACACACTTGTGGACAGTGGACACTTTTGGAGTGTGTGAGGCCCACTGATATCTGAGCGCTATGTGACAGGCTCGATGGCACAGCTGTGACCAAAGTGACTAGAGGATAAAGGAGATTTTGAATATCTGCACACACTTTTGGACACTGGACACTTTTGGATTGTGTGAGGCCCACTGATATCTGAGCGCTATGTGACAGGCTCGATGGCACAGCTGTGACAAAAGTGACTAGAGGATAAGGGAGATTTTGAATATCTGCACACACTTTTGGACACTGGACACTTTTGGATTGTGTGAGGCCCACTGATATCTGAGCGCTATGTGACAGGCTCGATGGCACTGCTGTGACAAAAGTGACTAGAGGATAAGGGAGATTTTGAATATCTGCACACACTTTTGGACACTGGACACTTTTGGATTGTGTGAGGCCCACTGATATCTGAGCGCTATGTGACAGGCTCGATGGCACAGCTGTGACAAAAGTGACTAGAGGATAAGGGAGATTTTGAATTTCTGCACACACTTGTGGACAGTGGACACTTTTGGATTGTGTGAGGCCCACTGATATCTGAGCGCTATGTGACAGGCTCGATGGCACAGCTGTGACAAAATTGACTAGAGGATAAGGGAGATTTTGAATATCTGCACACACTTTTGGACACTGGACACTTTTGGATTGTGTGAGGCCCACTGATATCTGAGCGCTATGTGACAGGCTCAATGGCACAGCTGTGACAAAAGTGACTAGAGGATAAGGGAGATTTTGAATTTCTGCACACACTTGTGGACAGTGGACACTTTTGGATTGTGTGAGGCCCACTGATATCTGAGCGCTATGTGACAGGCTCGATGGCACTGCTGTGACAAAAGTGACTAGAGGATAAGGGAGATTTTGAATATCTGCACACACTTTTGGACACTGGACACTTTTGGATTGTGTGAGGCCCACTGATATCTGAGCGCTATGTGACAGGCTCGATGGCACTGCTGTGACAAAAGTGACTAGAGGATAAGGGAGATTTTGAATATCTGCACACACTTTTGGACAGTGGACACTTTTGGATTGTGTGAGGCCCACTGATATCTGAGCGCTATGTGACAGGCTCGATGGCACAGCTGTGACAAAAGTGACTAGAGGATAAGGGAGATTTTGAATTTCTGCACACACTTGTGGACAGTGGACACTTTTGGATTGTGTGAGGCCCACTGATATCTGAGCGCTATGTGACAGGCTCGATGGCACAGCTGTGACAAAAGTGACTAGACGATAAGGGAGATTTTGAATATCTGCACACACTTTTGGACACTGGACACTTTTGGATTGTGTGAGGCCCACTGATATCTGAGCGCTATGTGACAGGCTCGATGGCACTGCTGTGACAAAAGTGACTAGAGGATAAGGGAGATTTTGAATATCTGCACACACTTTTGGACACTGGACACTTTTGGATTGTGTGAGGCCCACTGATATCTGAGCGCTATGTGACAGGCTCGATGGCACAGCTGTGACAAAAGTGACTAGAGGATAAGGGAGATTTTGAATTTCTGCACACACTTGTGGACAGTGGACACTTTTGGATTGTGTGAGGCCCACTGATATCTGAGCGCTATGTGACAGGCTCGATGGCACTGCTGTGACAAAAGTGACTAGAGGATAAGGGAGATTTTGAATTTCTGAACACACTTGTGGACAGTGGACACTTTTGGATTGTGTGAGGCCCACTGATATCTGAGCGCTATGTGACAGGCTCGATGGCACAGCTGTGACAAAATTGACTAGAGGATAAGGGAGATTTTGAATATCTGCACACACTTTTGGACACTGGACACTTTTGGATTGTGTGAGGCCCACTGATATCTGAGCGCTATGTGACAGGCTCGATGGCACTGCTGTGACAAAAGTGACTAGAGGATAAGGGAGATTTTGAATATCTGCACACACTTTTGGACAGTGGACACTTTTGGATTGTGTGAGGCCCACTGATATCTGAGCGCTATGTGACAGGCTCGATGGCACAGCTGTGACAAAAGTGACTAGAGGATAAGGGAGATTTTGAATTTCTGAACACACTTGTGGACAGTGGACACATTTGGATTGTGTGAGGCCCACTGATATCTGAGCGCTATGTGACAGGCTCGATGGCACAGCTGTGACAAAATTGACTAGAGGATAAGGGAGATTTTGAATATCTGCACACACTTTTGGACACTGGACACTTTTGGATTGTGTGAGGCCCACTGATATCTGAGCGCTATGTGACAGGCTCAATGGCACAGCTGTGACAAAAGTGACTAGAGGATAAGGGAGATTTTGAATTTCTGCACACACTTGTGGACAGTGGACACTTTTGGATTGTGTGAGGCCCACTGATATCTGAGCGCTATGTGACAGGCTCGATGGCACTGCTGTGACAAAAGTGACTAGAGGATAAGGGAGATTTTGAATATCTGCACACACTTTTGGACACTGGACACTTTTGGATTGTGTGAGGCCCACTGATATCTGAGCGCTATGTGACAGGCTCGATGGCACTGCTGTGACAAAAGTGACTAGAGGATAAGGGAGATTTTGAATATCTGCACACACTTTTGGACACTGGACACTTTTGGATTGTGTGAGGCCCACTGATATCTGAGCGCTATGTGACAGGCTCGATGGCACAGCTGTGACAAAAGTGACTAGAGGATAAGGGAGATTTTGAATTTCTGCACACACTTGTGGACAGTGGACACTTTTGGATTGTGTGAGGCCCACTGATATCTGAGCGCTATGTGACAGGCTCGATGGCACAGCTGTGACAAAAGTGACTAGACGATAAGGGAGATTTTGAATATCTGCACACACTTTTGGACACTGGACACTTTTGGATTGTGTGAGGCCCACTGATATCTGAGCGCTATGTGACAGGCTCGATGGCACTGCTGTGACAAAAGTGACTAGAGGATAAGGGAGATTTTGAATATCTGCACACACTTTTGGACACTGGACACTTTTGGATTGTGTGAGGCCCACTGATATCTGAGCGCTATGTGACAGGCTCGATGGCACAGCTGTGACAAAAGTGACTAGAGGATAAGGGAGATTTTGAATTTCTGCACACACTTTTGGACACTGGACACTTTTGGATTGTGTGAGGCCCACTGATATCTGAGCGCTATGTGACAGGCTCGATGGCACTGCTGTGACAAAAGTGACTAGAGGATAAGGGAGATTTTGAATATCTGCACACACTTTTGGACAGTGGACACTTTTGGATTGTGTGAGGCCCACTGATATCTGAGCGCTATGTGACAGGCTCGATGGCACAGCTGTGACAAAAGTCAATAGAGGATAAGGGAGATTTTGAATTTCTGCACACACTTGTGGACAGTGGACACTTTTGGATTGTGTGAGGCCCACTGATATCTGAGCGCTATGTGACAGGCTCGATGGCACAGCTGTGACCAAAGTGACTAGAGGATAAGGGAGATTTTGAATCTCTGCACACACTTTTGGACACTGGACACTTTTGGATTGTGTGAGGCCCAATGAATATCTGAGCGCTATGTGACAGGCTCGATGGCACAGCTGTGACAAAAGTGACTAGAGGATAAGGGAGATTGGATTGCTTTTAAAAAAGCAGTTTGCGGAGCAGTGGGTAAACAGCAATGCCAGCCTGTCAGGAAGCCTTAGAAGGCAGCCCAACAACCAACACCACTGATACACCACTATATAGCCTCCCCTTGCACTGCACACACAGTGACTGGTGTGTTGTGCAGGCCAAATTGCTAGCAGCAGAAGCAGTTTTTTTTTCTTCTCAGCAGGACAAAAAAAAAAATTGGGATTGCTTTTAAAAAAGCAGTTTGCGGAGCAGTGGGTAAACAGCAATGCCAGCCTGTCAGGAAGCCTTAAAAGGCAGCCCAACAACCAACACCACTGATACACCACTATATAGCCTCCCCTTGCACTGCACACACAGTGACTGGTGTGTTGTGCAGGCCAAATCGCTAGCAGCAGAAGCAGTTTTTTTGTCTTCTTCCCTGCCTAACGCTCTCCCTACAGAATCAGCAGCAACCTCTCCCTATACTAAGATCGGCAGAAGTAAGATGGCGGTCGGCGTGCACGCCCTTTTATACCCCCTGTGACGCCCACCAAAGCAAGCCAATCACTTGCATGCCCTTCTGAAAGATGGTGGTGACCCGTGCCTATGTCATCACGTTGCCCACAGTGTCCGTGGATCCTGATTGGCTGAAAAAGAGCGCAAAACAAACTTTTGAAACTCGACTTTGGCGCGTAAGTCGCCGACCTCGTGGCCGACCTCATCCTAGGGTCGGGTTTCGTTTCATGAAACCCGACTTTGCCAAAAGTCGGCGACTTTTGAATTTTTTCGACCCGTTTCGCTCAACTCTACCAACCACCCCAACGCACGTTTTGTCTCTCACTTCATCAGGTCACACACACCTCCTATTTTTGCACTTGCATTCATAACCAGGCATATTAATTTTGTATGCACATGCCACTTTATACTTAATATGGGGTTTGTTAATTTATTAATAGTGTAATGTACTTGCATGATATTTGAAAAAATATTTTTTATTTTTGCACAGGTACCTTACTGAAATTGCATATTTGCACATCTAATATATAAAGCTCAAAGTGTGTATGTATGTATGTGTGTATGTGTGTATGTAAGTGTGTATGTCCGGGATAGGCATCCGCACCGTCGCAGCTACAGCCACAAAATTTGGCACAGTCACACGTCTGGACCCCGAGAGCGTCCTAAGCTATGTTGTGAGGCGAAATTTTAACCCCGCGCGTTCCAATTCACCAAACAATTTTGCCCCTATCTATATAATGGGGAAAAAGCGTGTGTGTGTCAAGCCCCGCCCCTCATTATGATGTCATAATGCCCCTATTTGCATACTGGGGAAGCAGTGTGTGCGTATCAAGCCTCGCCCCTCATTATGATGTCACAATGGTTGCCATGGCGATGCTGATGTCATCATAGGTTGCAAGCCTTGCCACCGCTCATTATGATATCATAATGGTTGACTATGGGATGCAGGATGTGTGATGGGTATATGGGCACTGGACTATGGGATGGAGGATAAGTATGACGGGTATATGGGAACGGGACTATGGGATGGCGGATATGTATGATGGGTATATGGGCACTGGACTATGAGATGAAGGATGTGTGATGGGTATATGGGCACTGGGCTATGGGATGGAGGATATGTATGATGGGTATATGGGCACATGACTATGGGATGGAGGATATGTATGATGGGTATATGGGCATGGGACTATGAGATGAAGGATGTGTGATGGGTATATGGGCACGGGACTATGGGATGGAGGATGTGTGATGGTTATATGGGCACTCGACTATGGGATAGAGGATATGTATGATGGGTATACAGACACGGAACTATGGGATGGAGGATGTGTGATGGGTATATGGGCACTGGACTATGAGATGAAGGATGTGTGATGGGTATATGGGCATGGGACTATGGGATGGAGGATATGTATGATGGGTATATGTGCACGGGCCTATGGGATGGTGGATATGTATGATGGGTATATGGGCACAGGACTATGGGATGGAGGATATGTATGATGGGTATATGGGCATTGGACTATGAGATGAAGGATGTGTGATGGGTATATGGGCATGGGACTATGGGATGGAGGATGTGTGATGGGTATATGGGCATGGGACTATGGGATGGAGAATATGTATGATGGGTATATGGGTATGGGACTGTGGGATGGAGGATGTGTGTGATGGGTATATGGGCACTGGACTATGGGATGGAGGATATGTATGATGGGTATATGGGCACGGGACTATGGGATGGAGGATAATTATAATTTGTTATAACTAACCACAGTTAGTTACTATGCCCGGGCAGCGCCGGGCTCTTCAGCTAGTATTTATTAAAGGGCATCGTGCAGTTTTTTGAATGATGGTGATATGCATCTGCCAATGTTGTTGTCTTGTTTTTGTGGAATAGTGGCCTCTGTTATATGATACATTTTCATTTGTGTTTATTTGAATAAAAATTTACATTTTTTGGATTATACTCTATGTTTGGATCTTTTGGTAATTAATTGTTGTGTGGACAATATTGTGTATAGTAAATTATTGAAAGGCTACTTTTTATAGTGACAAATAAGTGAACCCTTACTTCTACAGATCCAAGCCTTCAATCAAAGTCAGTGACAAAGATAAAACTCTGATATAGACGTCTAGACCCCAACATTTTAAGTATATTGAAATTATGTAAATATTTTAGAGATTTTATTATATTTGGAAGACTTACCCAAATTTGGCAGAGATTTGTTTGACGCAAATTGAATTGCTGCTGACATCTGTTTCTTAGGCCTCTTCAAATCACAAAGTATAATGAACAGAACTGTTAAACAAAGAATATTCTGTTCTCCTCACCCCTCACTTGTCCTTGCAAGCTGCCATTTTGCTTGATTTAATCGAGTAGCAAAAAATTGGGAAATGGCAAAATTTTGGCTGGAAATTCATTTTTTTCCTTTTTTTGTTTTCTTCATAGCTAGTATCAGGATTCTGACAGCGCCAGCATGCAGCCTCCGCTGAGCAGGGACTCACCAGTGCTGTAGGGGTCCCGGGAACAGTAACAGCTGAAAAGTACAGATGCACAGGACCTGAACGCTGAAGCATTAGCAAGCATGCACGGGACCTACGGTCACGTGACCACAAGGGGGCGGGGCTTAGCGTCCTGCTTACTGAAATGCAAGGACATTCAGAGTCGGGCAAACCAGAGATCATACACAATACGGGCGAACAAGGTACAGAAGGGACAAGCAGATGGGAGGTCAGACGAAGCCAAAGGTCATACACAAGAGGGCGGTGCGGTACCAAAGGGATGAGCAGAGAGCAGTCGAGTCACAAGCAGAGGGTCATACACGAGAGGACGGTGCGGTACTAGAGCGTCAGGCAGAACTCGTAACAGGGACAGAACCGGATCACAACCAAACAAGCAACAAGTTATCAGGCACAAGGCACACGTATACAAGAGGTCACTTAACTCTGCCGAGGGCAGGAGTATAACTGACACCGGACCTAGGTCCAGTGAGCATTAAATAGCCTCCTTCTGCCAGAGAGAGGCAGCACAATTAACCCATAGTCTAACCAGGATGGGCCAAGCGAAATCCCATCCTGGATCATGACAGCTAGTAGCTACAAGGTTGTATATAGGTTATATCAAACCCTTTGTCAAATACCCTCTTACAACATCCCAAGTTACTAAATATGGAAGCCCATTCGGTCATTTATTAGTCAGAACATGTTGGGGGTAGAAAGACCATTGGTAAAATATGTGTGGCTGAACAGGGGCACAGGAGGTAAGGAAGCCCACTTCCAGGCACTTCAGATGTGCACTGAATGACTGGAAAAAATAGATCGGACTGTGCACACTGGATGCCACTGTCCTGTCCTCACAGGATGATGTTCTAATGAGAATTATCCTTCGTGAAAACCAAAACATTTCTCCAATGATCGAGCAATTTGTTGTTTGTCAGGTGATGGGCAGCTTGTTTACATTGTTCACAGTAATAAATGTAATTGCACCGTTATGTAGTAAGCACACTGATATTAATATTTTGGTAAACAACTGGTTAATCTTCACCTGACTGATGCGCTGCTGAGATGGCAGTCAGTACTGGGGCTTGGTACAGCCATTGCCCATTATGTACCGAGTGGCGACGAAAGCTGCGCCGGCCTCGCATCTATGACTGAAAGCCCATCATCTTTCCTTCCAGCAGATGACTTTTCAGTGCAGCTACTGGGCATCTTTGGGTCTTCATTAACTTGCACATTAACCCCATTTCTGAAAGATAATAGTATTTTGGGACATGACGAGTTTCCTTTCAACAAAACAAACTGTGCTCTGGTTTCTGCCTGTCATATCCTAGAGCTCTGAATGTAGCCACAGTGAGTGAGAAATTGACAGAAACCAAACTATCACCGCCCTGATAAGGGACATCATCTGTGATGTCTGTTTCATTTTGTCATTTGTTCCATGTTTTAGATTTTTTTATGTATCTCAACTTTTCATTTCTCACTGACAGTGCACTCTCTTTCCGACTCATCACTTCTTATTAAAGCTGGTTAGGGAGGGCACTGTCACTGCACATTCAAGGGAATGTGAGTGAGCATGCAGCAAATGCTGACCATGTGTTGGTATTGACAGCCAACACATGCATTGTAGAGCAGAGACTAGCCTAGCCCATGAAACGGGCATCATTGATGGCTCTTTGTTTTCAAGGTGAGGAAAGCAGCTGTGCCAGTGACTTCAGCCCAGGCCACCTGATGACTTTTCATTTGAGAGTGCCAGCATGTACAGGGGAGTCTCAAACTAAATATTATTAGAATGACAGTTTAAAATGTCAGAAAGATGGAGGGAACGGTATGGAATTTTTTATTGAAATATATTCAAAAAGTGATTAGATTGAAGTTAGATAAACATTTAGGATAAAATTCAATGTTGGATTCAGATGAAGCCTTGATAGTAGGTGCAAGCAACACGGAAGTGTACATGCTCTGGAAAAAAAGTAAAAGTGATGAATGTTCAACTGCGTCATCATTCAGTGGGATCATTCAGGCACCTCAGAGAACAACACTCGAGCAATGTTTGTAAGTCAGATTTTCAAAGAAAACAGTTTCTGGCCCTAATCCCATGACTGCTGGTCTGTGGTCAGCTATGTGGGAAGCCTTTAATCCTGCACTCCATTTCAAGTAATATATTTTCACCCACTGATACTATTTTCAATAGATACTACAACTGATCCCTGGCAAATGGTAGCGCAATGATTTTAATGAGCTCCATGCAATACTTATTTTCCCCTGTGGTGGCACTGTTGGGAAATTGACAGTTAAAGCCCATTGCTCATGATTTAC
This sequence comes from Dendrobates tinctorius, assembly GCF_039654945.1. Lineage (NCBI taxonomy): Eukaryota > Metazoa > Chordata > Amphibia > Anura > Dendrobatidae > Dendrobates > Dendrobates tinctorius. The sequence goes on along the minus strand of NW_027362000.1, from coordinate 3,227,934 downwards.
AGGTGATCAATGGACGCTCTAGTAGCAGGACCCTCTTGTGCTTGTAAAATAGTCTTTCTATAGAGGTTTTTTTCTCAATATGAATTAACCATTGGAAATGTAATTAAATCTGCCAACTAAATGGTTTGCTGGGCGGAGATCAAAACACATTTAGTATGCAGGTAGATGAATTCTCTATACATATACATTGCCTTCTAGTTAGGCTTCTGAATTTTTTTTTTTGTGGAGACTTCCTGAACAACAGCTGATTATATCTGTATTTTCTTACAAGCTGCCATTGTTTTTATACGTAGATTCCAGTTACATATGAAGAAGATGGCCTCCAGCGGCGGACCTTCTATGTTTATACACAATATTAACATTCATTTACAGGAGCATGCCGGCATCAAGATAACAAAACCTCCAAATTACTCTGGAAAAATATCAAGATCAAGAACAAATTCTTGTATTGAATTGTTCCCTTTTATGTTTTTTCCTTTTTGTTACATATGCAATTCCACTCATTAAAAATAATGCTCTAGTTACAAGGAGACAGCTGGAATGCATCAAGGTTTGTAATTAAAGGACTGCAAAACCATTAGCACAAACTGTACTGATATTACTCAGTGGCAAAAATAAGCTACAGGCTATTTGGAATTCATGCCGCACCTGACTGCTTCCCTGTAGCCCGCCCTGGTCTTTCAACTAGCTCAGGTTGGATTTCAGGCCATGAACATGCATGTGAAAATTTAGGGTCTAAGTGGTAATGTTTCTCCTTGTGGAGAGTGAGAATAGTTCTAAACCATTCATGATCCTCTGTTAAATTAAATATTCAAAATGTCTGTTCAGACAGGTGGCTCTAGAGTTCTGGTCCTCTTCCTCTCCGAAGAGACAATTTGCACAAGAGAGAAGATGAGCATAGAGAGATTTGAGAGCTGGTTTACACCCTGGGACCTAGCATGTGATCCCAATACCATGGATTGCTGGTCCTACTTCTATTAGGGTTTCCTCGTCAGTAGAGATGAGCGACTTTGCCTTTTTCAGGGTCGAGTCGGGTTTCATGAAACCCGACTTTCGCAAAAGTCGGGTCGAACAAAATCGGCCGACTATAGGGAAAAGTCGCAGGGCGACTGAAACACGAAACCCAATGCAAGTGAATGGGGAAGCAAAGTCGGCAGGGAGTGGAGGACAGTAAACACACCTACAGTGCCCATTTCATTGCCGAAAACATCAATTCTTATTACTTAAGCTTGTCAACCTTAATTTACTTCATAATAGTAGTTACGCACTGAAAACTGGGGGTTATTTGGCTAAAGTTGTGGGGGGGGTAGGGCTGGCTCCAGGTTTTCGTGTGTCCTGGGCCAAAGAGTGTCAGTGCGCCCCTTTAACACATACCACAACTCATGATGCTCCGATACGGCACAGAAATATAGGTATAGTACAATGACAAATACTTCACTGCTTATATGACATGACAGATCTATTTTAAATTGTACAATAGCTCAAAAAAAGGACAGTATATTACTCCATACAGTATTATGGCCACCACATTGTGCGCCATACAGAATAATGACCACCATATTTCTCCATTCAGAATAATTGGTCACATATATTGTTCCATACAGTATATGATGAGCACCACATAATGCTACAGTATATGATGGCCCCAATGGATGATGCTCCAGTGTCTTATTGGCCCAAATAATGCTTCATATATAATGGGCTCCATTTCTAATGCTCCAGTGTATAATGGGCCCCGTAAATGCTGCTCCAGTGTCCGATGTCCCCCATTTGGAATGCTCCAGTATATGATGGGCCTCATGGATGATGCTCCAGTGTATGATGGGCCCTAATAATGCTCCATATAAAATGGGCTCCATTTCTAATTCTCCAGTGTATAATGGGCCCCGTAAATGCTGCTCCAGTGTCTGATGTCCCCAATCTGGAATGCTCCAGTATATGATGGGCATCATGGGTGATGCTCCAGTGTATGATGGGCCCTACTAATGCTCCATATATAATGGGCCCCATTTCTAATGCTCCAGTGAATAATGGGCCCCATAAATGCTGCTCCAGTGTTTGATGTCCCCCATTTGGAATGGTCCAGTATATGATAGGCCCCATGTTTAATTAACCAAGGCATGGTATGTGAAAAGAGCTCCATGGAGTAATCTGAAGTGTGTGCTGCTGCATCCTTCACTTTTGGTGTGGGTGAAGGACACAAGGAAAGTGGTTGCTCCTGACCAGAAGCCTGCACTTACGACTCAGTGCTTTCATTTTTTTAAACTCCAGAAGAGGAGGCAATAGAGCTGGAGACAGTGTTGAGGTGGTAGGCCGAGCTGGGGGGTGGTCCCTTTCTTAGCAAGCAGAGATGTAACAGAAACACGATGGAGGCAAATGTCGGGTACAACAGGTCCAAGCTTTATTTTCTGGCCGCCCACTTGACGGCCTCCGCAGTACACCGCACTTCAAAGCAATTCACTTTACTTCGCTTTACTTGTCGGCCCTCCATTTCCAGAGCCGCTTCCCACACACCATACTTTACACTGGGGACGTGTATGCATACACCGTCCCCTCTTCACTCGTTGACACTCCTGTCAGATCCGTCACTGTGGCCGCCTTAGGCCTGTAACCAACAGTACTCTCACTGAAAAGTAGTCTCTCTCAGTACGGTATGCTTTACCTCGTTGCCTCGTCTATTCTGCGGTACTTTCTTGTCAGGACCACCCCCTTAACGTTCTCTCTCCTCAGTCCCCCTGGTTTGGTTTTCCTCAGAGTGCACAGACTGTCGTAGTCCTCCTGTTACTTGGGCTCCCCCTGGGGACTGGAACCTTATGGAACCCTCCCTCAGTATTTATACCACTCCCAGTTCCCTGTAACTCCGCCCCCCATGACCAACAGTTTCCTAAGCCCTATGCTGATGTCAAGTCCTTTGCTCACACTCCTCCCTGCCCTCTAATGGTCAACCCAAGGTACTGCACGTCCACTACACTTTCTCTGCTGTTTCCCCACTGTAGTAACTGACACCTGTCTAAACTGTGCAAACCTATCTTTCTCTATTCTAACATGTCCGTCCGTCAGGTCACCTTCCCTACAGCTGTTTCAGCAATGTAAGCCAAAAACAGTTCCTGATGCTCCGGCTTTAAAAGCTGTCTACCTACTCCCAGAAAACGGAGCATTGCAGGCCTTCCAGAGCAACATCATGATGCAGGCTCAACACCTCCTGCCTTAGCTGCTATTGTGTTTTTGGCACTACCAGCAGATGCACCACCACCACTATCAGTACCAGCTGGCCCCCCACGCCCACATCCGCGTCCTCTTCCACCATACTTCCTCATGTTTTAGAAAATTGACCCAAAATACTAGCAGATATATGGTACTGTATCAGAAGCGTACAGCTCTATACAGTCTAGGGATAACAGTAAATCTCCATATATATTTCATGATTCATACACAGACGCTCACAGGCTCCGTATGGATTACCCAATAAAATAAAAAGGTGAAAAAGGGTACAGTATCACCAGATACAAGGTATATATAGTATAGTGTAAACATTCTGAATCTCTGTATACATTTCAGGAGGCAGACACAAACGCTCTCAGGCCCAGTATGGATTACAGAAGAACATGAAAAGCTGTAAATGGGTAATGCAACACAAGCGTACAGCTGTATACAGTGTTGGCCAAGTTTGAAATCTCGGTATATATTTCCGGAGTCACCCTCAGACGATCACTCAGTCTGGGTTTGACCATAATAAAAAATGTTGCAAAAAAGGTACAGAATAACAAGATAGCAAGTATATATATTATAGGGTACAATTGAAATCTGCGTATACATAGTCCCATAGTCACTTTCAGACGCTTACACAGTATGGATTTGACCGTAATGCTAAATGTCAAACAAAGGTACTGTATAACAAGATACAAGCTGTATCGAGTATGGATTTGACCGTAATACTAAATGTCGCACAAAGGTACTGTATAAAAAGATACAAGCTGTATCGAGTATAGGGTAAAAATTGGTATCTCCGATTCACCGTATATATAGAGATGTAAACCACACACACTCACTCACTATGGATGATACCGTAATAAAAAATTTTGAGCAAAGGTACTGTATCAGCACATACCAGGTGTATCCAGTCTAGGGGTAATTGTAAATTTCCGTCTGTACTTCCGGAGTCAGACACAGACACTCACAGGCTCACTATGTATTACACCAGAATTTAAAAAGTAGAAAAAGGGAAAGGTATTCAAAGCGTACAACAGTAAACAGTGTTGTGGTACTTTTAAATCTTCGTATATATTTCAATCTCAGTAAACCAGTCCAGACTTTCCGCTACTGGAAACTACATGGATACAAGTACAGACGGAAAGTCGAGTGTTAGCAGAAATTTCGGAATTACTCATCTTGGGAAAACCTCCTGGTAGATGTTGCAGAGGCGATGCAGACCCTCAATTACTGTGTCTGTGCAGACAGCGAAAACAGTTCTTTGTGAAGAAAGGATTGCTTTATCGCAGTAGCGTGGATCACATCACCGTTACTCGTCTCCATCAAATTGTGATCACAGGTAGAGATGTAGACATGGTCCTCACTGCCTATCATGATGTGTCTTGTCATTTTGGGTGCAAAAGACAGATGCCACAGGCCGTAGGCGATTCTATTGGATTGGCATGAGAGGTTACATTGAAAAATGGTGGTAGGAATGTCACACATCTGTGACCATCACAACTGTGAAAGGTGATCATAAAGCACCACTGCATCCGCTTGTAAGTTGACGTCCATTACAAATGGTAGCCATTGATCATCTGAAGTTAGAGGCCAGCAGGACAGGCCATAGCTACATCTTAACCATCATCTAAAAATACACCAAATTTCTAGTGGCTGTCCCTGTGAAGGATTTAATTGGCCAGACTACACAGTGGTGGAGCAGGGAGAGGTAAGTATTGCAACTTGCAAGTGCTGTGGCCATGACAAAGCACGGGGGGCACACTCTTGGTCGACGGTACTGGCACAGGGCCCCTCTTAGTACGCTGGCGTGTCTGACGGCGAGGGGGCCCCCCCATCGTCAGAGACACTGTATTGTACTACGAGGGGCCCTGTGCCAGTGCCGTCAGCCATCAGTGTGCCCATCAACCTGTTCAGAGCAATGGTACTTGCCCGGGTGCGCCAGGTGTTGACCCCAGCCCTTGGGGGGGGAAGGCAGCCCAGTTAGGGAGGTTTAAAAAATGGCATATGTTGATGTGTAGGCTGGACATTCAGCTGCTGCAAATGGCGGAATTGGGCAAGTCCGAGGATGAGGAGGACAAAAGCGAGGCAGTTTTCTGGCAACCTATGTGTCATCAGGGGAAGGTGGGACAAAATCCTTTGAAACCCATGTATGGTTCATTTTAATGAAGGTTAGATCATCAACATTTTGGGTCGACAGATGGGTCCTTTTTTCTGTCAGGATTGATCCAGCAGCACTGAAGACTCTTTCAGATAACACACTAGCATCAGGGCAAGTGAGCTCCTGTAAGGCATAGTGTGCCAATTCAGGCCAGGTGTCCAGTTTAGAGGCCCAATAGTCAAAGGGGAATGCCCTGTGAGGGAGAACATCGGTATGGGAGGAGAAGGAGTTTATAATCATAGTTGACAACTGCTGTCTCCTGTCACTTGTAATCAATGCAGTATTAACAGTCGTGTGAGCGATACTTGAGAAATCATTCCACAACATGGTCATTAAACCTGTTATGAATGAGTCACCGTAGGGGGCAAAAACAGAAATACTAGCTAAGTCCAGAAAACCAGAGAAGTTGGCAGCTATCGGATTACAGACCCCTGGTCCTATCAACAACAACTAGCAGTAGCCGTGGGGGGTTCCTACAGTGCCCTAGACCCCTCGATCACAGCCGGAGAACTACATAGCCTAAAGACAGAAAGAGAAATCTAAAGTGCCCCAGAGCAGACCCCAAAGCAATAGGCAGCCCCCAACATATAATGACGGTGAAGCAAGATGAAAAAACACTCACACAGATAGAAAGATAGGCTGAGCAAACAATGGGGTCCAAGCTGACTACAAAGGACAGGATAGAAAAGCTGCAGTCTGTAATCCGCCAAAACCCTATCAAAAGAGCCAACAGCTGATAGGGAAAAAAGCCCTGAAGATGCTAGGCTTCAAAAAGACTATATCAGTACTCAGGTATTTTCTGAAGACAGAGCAAAAAGGAATTCAGCACACCCAAGCAGGGAATGGCAGAAATCCAGAAAAACAAGGAAAAAACAAAACCAAAACACAAATGCAAAAAACAGAACAGAGAACTTAGCTTTTGAGGAGCAGGAATCAGACTGGTCTCCTAGAATCCCTCAGAGAGATCACCAGCAAAGCAGAAGGGTGTCGGCTGCCTTATATCCAGTCAGAAATTCCCGTCACCCAGTCATCATCATCCAGCTCAGGTGCTTGGTGATCAGCCTCACTACCTTCCTTCACCAGAAGAGGGAGTTCATCAGACCTCAATGGTGAAGGGGAAAATGAACTCACAACATAAACCCCTCTCTCCAACGCCACTTCGGCTGTGTGCATCAAACACCTCTTCCAGTGTGCCCACTACGGCTTGTGGGAGAACCAGCACCGCTGCTGTGTGCTGGGAAAGCCTCAAACAAATGCTTTACCAGAGTTGCTTGTTTGTTTGCCAATATTATCTCTAGGTTTTCCTATGGCATGATGTTGTGTTATTTGCCATTGTAGCGTGGATCGAGGGTGCTGGCCAGCCAGTAGTCGTCAACCTTCATCATTTTGGCAATGCGGGGGTCCCTTTTTAGGATCAGCAAGGCATAAATGCACATGTGGGCCAATGTTCCAGGTGTCAATAATGCACTGCTCTGCTGGGTGGAGGAGCACTTTCTGGCAAATCCACAACCCTACAGTCACGCACAAACACTGTACCTGACCTTGGAACGCCAACATTTTCTCTTGCCCCCTGAGAAGCATCCTCCTGCCCAAAATAATCATCCCCCTCATCCTCCTCCTCTCTCTCTACCTCATCCAGGACAGTTCCCTGACCAGACAATGGCTGACTGTTAGCAAGGCTTCCCTCCTCCTCCTCCTGTTCCTCCTCCGCTGCAGACGCCGAATCCATAATGTGCATTAAACTTTGCATGAGCAGACGCATAAGTGGGATGTTCATGCTTATGATGGCATCGTCTGTGCTTACCAGCAGTGTGCATTCCTCAAAACACTGAAGGACTTTACAGAAGTCTTTCAGCTTTGACCACTGCACAACCGACAATTCCATGTCTTCCCTCAAACTGCCTGCCCGTGTATCCTCCCACAAATGCATTACAGCCTGCCTCTGTTTGCACAGCCTCTCAACCATGTGCAGGGTGGAGTTCCACCTTTTTGCAACGTCTATGATTAGGCGGTGCCTGGGGAGGTGGAGCAATCGCTGCAGCTTCTGCATACGAGTGGAGTGGACGTTTGAGTGACGGATGTGCGAGCACAGTCTTCACACCTTATGGAGCAGGGATGTTAACTCTGGATAATTATTAAGAAAGTATTGCACCATCAGGTTCAAAGTGTGAGCCAGGCAAGGTATGTGTGTGACTTTTGCACGGGCTATGGCTGCCACAAAATTACTGCTGTTATCACTGACTACCTTGCCTGGCTCAAGATGTAGAGTGCCCAGCCATGACTCAGTTTGTCGCTGCAAGTAGTCGGCCAGTACCTCCGTGGTGTGTCTGTTGTCGCCCAAAGACATCATCTTTAACACAGCCTGCTGATGCTTACCACTAGCTGTTCGATAGTGGGACACCTCGTGTGCAACACTGGCAGCTGCGGATGGAGTGCTCGTGTGACTGTGCTCTGTGGACGAGCTTTCTCTTATGGAGGAGGAGGAAGAGGGTCGAAGGCCTACAGCCAACTGTTTCCTATACCGTGGGCTAGGCAGCACTGTTCCACTGTTGCTGTCCCCTGTGGAGCCTGCATCCACCACATTAACCCAGTGTGCAGTGATGGACACGTAACGGCCATGGCCATTCCTACTGGACCAAGCATCTGTTGTGAGGTGCACCTTTCCACTCACTGATTGCTTGAGTGCATGGACAATGCGGTCTTTCACATGCAGGTGGAGGGCTGGGATGGCATTTCGAGAAAAGAAGTGCCAACTGGGTAGGTCATAGCGTGGGACTGCATAGGTCATGAGCTCACGGAAAGCTTCGCTTTCAACCAAACGGTAGGGCATCATCTCTAATAAGATTAGTTTGGCAATGTAGGCGTTCAAACACAGTGTACGCTGATGAGAGGATGAGTACTTTCTTGTCCTACTCAGAGTGTCTGGTAGGGTGAGCTGGACTGGAGAGCTGAATATGGGGGAAGTAGCGGTGGACTGGACGGAGTGAGAGGGGGTTGGTGATGGTATTGGTGGTGATGGCCTAGATTCAGTGGTGTGTTGCAAAACCATTGTGATTCCCTGAGTGCTTTGGCCTTTCCGACGACACCTCAACATTTAGTGCTGGTGGTGTGCTTAATGGTGGCGGTGGTCTTACAGTGGGGGAAGCGATGGAGCATTGCTGGCTACCTTCATTCGGAGCAGGTGCACATGTGCTACCGAAGGTTTTGTAGTCCGTCCACGCTTGCAAGTGGATGTTGGTTAAATGTCTAAGCATGCAATCGGTATTCAAATTTCTGAGTTGTTTACCTCGGCTAAAGGTCCTTCCGCACTTCTTACAGGTAACCTTTGCCTCATCAGTAGGATTTTGGACAAAGAAGTGCCACACTGCACTCTTCCTACTATGGTATACATTTTCTTGCCTTGCACGCTGTGCTAAGTTGACCATCTGGCCAAGCTGTCCTGCAACTATTTTAGTTTTTGGTCCACGTTTTTGGACAGCTACGGGCCTGCCAGATAACCGCTGCTGCGATGTCAATGCCTGCTGTGGATCATTCTCCTTATCTGAACTATTGCCAGTGCCACCCTCCTCCCCCAATGGATGCCAATCCGGGTCAAGAACTGGGTCATCCATCACCTCCTTTTCAAAGTCATCTGCACCTTCCTCTTTACCTTCCTCTGTGTCACCATGTAAGGTGGTATAGTATGCGGGAAGGGGCACCAGAGTTTCATCAGGGTCAGATTCTGGCTCAGTAGACTGCGAGGGCAATGTAGTGCTCTGGGTCAATGTACCAGCAGAATCATCTATCAGTGGCTGTGCATCAGTGCACTCCATGTCAAATTCATCTTGGACTGGGGAATTCAGGATTTTACTGGATAACCAAGGCATGGTATGTGAAAAGAGCTCCACAGAGTAATCTGAAGTGTGGGCTGCCGCATCCTTATATTTTGGTGGGGGTGAAGGACACAAGGATAGGTGTTTTTCCTGACCAGAACCCCGCACTGACGACTCCGTGCTTGCAGGTTTCGAACGTTCAGAAGAGGAGGCAATAGAGCTGGTGGCTGTTTCGGCAATGTACGCCAAAACCTGTTCCTGATGCTCCGGCTTTAAAAGCGGTTTTCCTGCTCCAAGAAAAGGAAACCTTACAGGCCTTCTTGGGCTAGACGATGACACAGGCTCAACACTTCCTGCCTTAGCTGCTATTATGCTTTTGTCAGAACCAGCCGATGCACCACCACCATCAGTACCAGCTGCGCCCCCCTGCCCATGTCTGCGGCCTCTTCCACCATACTTCCTCATGTTTGGGAAAATGTACCAAAAATACCAGCAGAGAGATGGTACTGTATGAGGAGCATCCAGCTGTGTAAGGTGTATTAATAAAATTAAATCTACGTATATATTTTGTTAGTCACTGATGCTCTCCCAGTATGTATTTGACCATAATCCAACAAGCATATATACGGAACTGTATCAGAAGTGTACAGCTGTATATGTTTTTTGTGTAACTAACAATCTCCGTTTATGTATTTACGGAGTGTCACACACGGATGCTGACTCTGTATAGATGTGACTGTTATGTGAAAGGCAGATATACAATACTGTTTGAGAATCGGACAGCTCTATACGGTGTCTGTATGGAAAATTGTCAGTCTCTGTCTATTTTTATACGGAGTGACACACGCTGTCTCTGTATAGTTTTGACCGTCATCAAACAGCAGATATACAAAACTGTTTGAAAAGCTGACAGCTATATAAGGTGTAGGTCTGCAAAAATGGAGAATCTCCTAGGTTTGTTATTCCAGAGTCACACACAGATAGCTTGTATTTGTCCGTGATACCAGTCGGTACACGGTAGTGAGTGAGGAGCGTATACTGCTATACGGTGTCTGTATGGAAAATTGTCAATCTCCATCTATTTTTATACGGACTGACACACGCTGTCTCTGTATAGTTTTGACTTTAATGAAACAGCAGATATATGAAACTGTTTGAAAAGTGGACAGCTCTATAAGGTGTAGGTCTGGAAAAATGGAAAATCTCCTCGGTTTGTTTTTCCAGAGTCACACACAGATAGCTTGTATTTGTCTGTGATACCAGCCGGTACACGGTAGTGTGTGAGGAGTGTACATCGCTATATGGTGTCTGTATGGAAAATTGTCAATCTCCGTCTATTTTTACATGGAGTGACACACGCTGTCTCTGTATAGTTTTGACCATCATCAAACAGCAGATATACGAAACTGTTTGAAAAGCGGACAGCTCTGAAAGTTGTAGGTCTGGAAAAATGGAAAATCTCCTCGGTTTGTTTTTCCAGAGTCACACACAGATAGCTTGTATTTGTCCGTGATACCAGCCAGTACACGGTAGTGTGTGAGGAGTGTACACAGCTATACGGTGTGTGAAAAAATGAACGCTCGGTAACTCACCAGGACAAAATAATAAAAGTTGGAGTGCTTTGAAAAAAGCAGTTTGAACAGCAGTGTGCACACAGCAATGCAGCTAGCAGGTAGCCTTAAAAGGCAGCCTAATCACCACCAGCGCCGCTGCACACAACAAAAATCCTCCCCTTTCACTGCACACTAACAGTGAAAAGCGCTATCAGCAGAAGCAATTTTTTTTTCTCCTTCCCTGCCTAACGCTCTCCCTTATTCAGAATCAGCAGCAGCACCTCTCCCTATTCTAAGATCGGCAGAAGTAAGATGGCGGTCGGCGGTCACGGCCTTTTATAGCAACTGTGACGCCACACAAAGCCAGCCAATCACTTCAATGCCCTTCTCTAAGATTGTGGTTGCCGCTGCCATGTCATCGCGTTGCCCACAGTGTGCGTCCTCCATCATTGGCTGAGAAAAGGAGCTGGAAGCATTAATTGAAAAGCGACTTTGGCACCCGGCTAGGCGACCTCATAGTCGACCTCATGCTATGGTCGGGTTTCGATCGGTGAAACCCGACTTCCCCTAAAGTCGGCGATTTTTGAATTTGACAGACCCGTTTCGCTCAACTCTACTCTTCAGGCCATTATTCAATGTTGTCCAGGCACTGTGGCCATCTTAAAGAAGCTCAAAATATAATAAGACCAGCGCCATCTTTTTGAAGCCTTTTTACATTTATTCCCATTGCATAGGAGGCGTGGGCTTTTTTAAAGAGTCCACAGTATAAGATCAGCACCATTTTCTTGAAGATGCTCTCTCCTCTACTGTGTGAGTGTCACTGTCATCTTTTTTACAGGTCACATGGTGACTTGCTCTGTGTTGGCTGCATGCAATAAACCATGCTGATAGGTCAGTAAACATACATGTGACATGGATGTAGCTGTTTGACCCTGCTCTGATAGATGCACATTGGCCCAGCATTATGGATCCTCAGATGACGAGGTTGGTCTGATGCTAGATGGGGAGGTTAGAAATAGTTTGTTTGGTCAATTTGGTTCTCATTTGCCTCATTCGTCTGATGAAGCTTGTGAGGGTGAAACATGTTGAAGCAACTCTTTTTCTATTATAATAGCTGCTTGTTCCTCTGGTCATTAGACACAGGGCTGCCACTAGGAATTTTGGGGCTCCCTTGAGACTCTGCCCAGGCTCCACCTCAGCCCCGCCTCCAATCCTCAACCTGTCCACAGTCCCACCGCTCTCTTTTGGAAAAACTCCACTTCTCACCAATCACACATTAACAGTTCCCTTCACGAGATCACACATATAGCCGGCAGCTTTTGTTTTGGCAAAAGGATTTTTTAAGCTGCCACCATAACACAGTAGACACTTGACCGAGCTCTACTCTACTGTAACCTATTAAACATTTTTTAAAATATGCAATACAGTTTAGGTATATTTTTATTTATTTTTCAGTTTTTAAAATGACCAATAATATCACATACAAGGAACAAATACTGCCACACCATGTCCAGACCACATATTACCACCACGGTGACCGAATTTATCACATACAAGGAACAAATACCACAACACCATGACCAGACCACATATTACCACCACAAAGTGACCAAATAATAGCATATACAAGGGACAAATACCGCAACACCATGTCCAGACCACATATTACCACCACATAGTGACTGAATACTACAATACTGATCAGTAATAAAAAACACACAATAGTATCACCATAAGTGCCATTATACACAGGAGATCTGTACTTAGTATGCAGTGTCTGTGTATAGGTAATACAGTGATCAATGACATTATACACAGGAGCTCTGTATATAATGTATAGGTTATACAGTGATCACTGGTGACATTATACACAGGACCTTTGTATATAGTATACAGTGTATAGTGTCAGTGTATAGATAACACACTGACTCACCTGTGACATCTCTAGGTGAAGACCTTCATCTTTGTTTTTCATCTTTCATAAAGCACAGACTGCCATCACTTCTTCCAGCCAGGACTCGTCTCTGCAGGAAATAACACAGTTATCTAGAGCTCTGCTTGCAGAACACATTACTTATTTTTTCACAACTTCTACTTTACACCACATGAAGAAAAAAAGGTAACATAGTATCACTCTACACAGTAACAGGACCACCCCCCATTTTAAACAGTATACTCAAAAAATAAAAGAAATACATCACTGCAGTAATAATAACCCTTAATTAGCCCCTATGGTAATAATATCCCCCATCCTGGCCCCCATGTGTCTCATTCCTGGCTTCAGCCATATGTTCTCTCATCCCACCCTCATGAGTATCCATTCTGCCCCATATGATCTCCCCATCCTGCCCCATCTGTCTCCATTGTATCCATCCTGCCCCATGATGCTGCATGATCTGTCTCCAACCCTGCCCCATCTGTCTCCAACCCTGCCCCCACTGTCTCCAATCCTGCCCCCAGTGTCTCAAAATCCTGCCCCAATGTCTTTCATTCTGCCCCCTGTGTCTCCAATCATGCCTCATATCTTCATTCTGCCCCCTGTGTCTCCAATCATGCCCCCAGTGTCCGCAATCCTGCCCCCATGTCTTTCATCCTGCCCCTTGTCTCTACTCATGCCCCATGTATCCATTCTGCCCCCGTCTCCAATCCTGCCCCATCTGTCTCCAATCCTGCCCCCAGTGTCTCCAATCATACTCCGAGTGTCTCTAATCATGCCCCCAGTGTCTCCAGTCATGCGCCTAGTGTTTCCAATCATGCCCCCAGTGTCTCCAATCATGCCCCCAGTGTCTCCAATCATGCCCCCATGTCTTTCATCCTACCCCTGTGTCTCCAATCATGCCCCCATGTCTTTCATCCTGTCCCCTGTGTCTGCAATCATGCTCCATTCTGCCCCCTGTGTCTGTGTGAAGAGAATGGGTCATCAGACTGCGCTGCTCGCCTGTGTAATAACGTGCAGGTGCTGAGTATGTCACCACAGAGCAGAGACAGACCAAAAGTTAGAGGGTTTATTTACATGGGTCAGAATCTCTTCGCAGGGATAAAACAGTGGGGTTAAGCTGGCAAGGTAATAGTGATTTAACAGTATATGAAAACTAGTCAAAGTTATCAAATAGTCTAGCAGAACAAAAGGTAATTAACGGGTATTCTTGCAACTTATCAGTCTGATGAAATCTTGATTGAAGGGTCGTCTTCTCCAACATAGGCACCGTCAGCAGTGGCACATGTAGTCTCTCTAGTCTCTGTAATCTCTGTTAGCTGGTAACCGGTGTCTCAGGGGTTAAAGCAGGAGGCAGGGGGGATACTAGGCAAACGGGGTCTCTCCTGCTCTGAGTCTCTGCTTTCAAACTAACAGCATCATTAACAATGTTCAGTCCCATGTTAAGTCTCTCAGCCGGAATCAGGGGCTCTGTACTGTCACCACGGGCACTGGGGTTGCGTGCGCGGGTCACCGGTTCTTTGTGAAGAAAGGATTGCTTTATCGCAGTAGCGTGGATCACATCACCGTTACTCGTCTCCATCAAATTGTGATCACAGGTAGAGATGTAGACATGGTCCTCACTGCCTATCATGATGTGTCTTGTCATTTTGGGTGCAAAAGACAGATGCCACAGGCCGTAGGCGATTCTATTGGATTGGCATGAGAGGTTACATTGAAAAATGGTGGTAGGAATGTCACACATCTGTGACCATCACAACTGTGAAAGGTGATCATAAAGCACCACTGCATCTGCTTGTAAGTTGACGTCCATTACAAATGGTAGCCATTGATCATCTGAAGTTAGAGGCCAGCAGGACAGGCCATAGCTACATCTTAACCATCATCTAAAAATACACCAAATTTCTAGTGGCTGTCCCTGTGAAGGATTTAATTGGCCAGACTACACAGTGGTGGAGCAGGGAGAGGTAAGTATTGCAACTTGCAAGTGCTGTGGCCATGACAAAGCACGGGGGGCACACTCTTGGTCGACGGTACTGGCACAGGGCCCCTCTTAGTACGCTGGCGTGTCTGACGGCGAGGGGGCCCCCCCATCGTCAGAGACACTGTATTGTACTACGAGGGGCCCTGTGCCAGTGCCGTCAGCCATCAGTGTGCCCATCAACCTGTTCAGAGCAATGGCACTTGCCCGGGTGCGCCAGGTGTTGACCCCAGCCCTTGGGGGGGGAAGGCAGCCCAGTTAGGGAGGTTTAAAAAATGGCATATGTTGATGTGTAGGCTGGACATTCAGCTGCTGCAAATGGCGGAATTGGGCAATTCCGAGGATGAGGAGGACAAAAGCGAGGCAGTTTTCTGGCAACCTATGTGTCATCAGGGGAAGGTGGGACAAAATCCTTTGAAACCCATGTATGGTTCATTTTAATGAAGGTTAGATCATCAACATTTTGGGTCGACAGATGGGTCCTTTTTTCTGTCAGGATTGATCCAGCAGCACTGAAGACTCTTTCAGATAACACACTAGCATCAGGGCAAGTGAGCTCCTGTAAGGCATAGTGTGCCAATTCAGGCCAGGTGTCCAGTTTAGAGGCCCAATAGTCAAAGGGGAATGCCCTGTGAGGGAGAACATCGGTATGGGAGGAGAAGGAGTTTATATTCATAGTTGACAACTGCTGTCTCCTGTCACTTGTAATCAATGCAGTATTAACAGTCGTGTGAGCGATACTTGAGAAATCATTCCACAACATGGTCATTAAACCTGTTATGAATGAGTCACCGTAGGGGGCAAAAACAGAAATACTAGCTAAGTCCAGAAAACCAGAGAAGTTGGCAGCTATCGGATTACAGACCCCTGGTCCTATCAACAACAACTAGCAGTAGCCGTGGGGGGTTCCTACAGTGCCCTAGACCCCTCGATCACAGCCGGAGAACTACATAGCCTAAAGACAGAAAGAGAAATCTAAAGTGCCCCAGAGCAGACCCCAAAGCAATAGGCAGCCCCCAACATATAATGACGGTGAAGCAAGATGAAAAAACACTCACACAGATAGAAAGATAGGCTGAGCAAACAATGGGGCCCAAGCTGACTACAAAGGACAGGATAGAAAAGCTGCAGTCTGTAATCCGCCAAAACCCTATCAAAAGAGCCAACAGCTGATAGGGAAAAAAGCCCTGAAGACGCTAGGCTTCAAAAAGACTATATCAGTACTCAGGTATTTTCTGAAGACAGAGCAAAAAGGAATTCAGCACACCCAAGCAGGGAATGGCAGAAATCCAGAAAAACAAGGAAAAAACAAAACCAAAACACAAATGCAAAAAACAGAACAGAGAACTTAGCTTTTGAGGAGCAGGAATCAGACTGGTCTCCTAGAATCCCTCAGAGAGATCACCAGCAAAGCAGAAGGGTGTCGGCTGCCTTATATCCAGTCAGAAATTCCCGTCACCCAGTCATCATCATCCAGCTCAGGTGCTTGGTGATCAGCCTCACTACCTTTCTTCACCAGAAGAGGGAGTTCATCAGACCTCAATGGTGAAGGGGAAAATGAACTCACAACATAAACCCCTCTCTCCAACGCCACTTCGGCTGTGTGCATCAAACACCTCTTCCAGTGTGCCCACTACGGCTTGTGGGAGAACCAGCACCGCTGCTGTGTGCTGGGAAAGCCTCAAACAAATGCTTTACCAGAGTTGCTTGTTTGTTTGCCAATATTATCTCTAGGTTTTCCTATGGCATGATGTTGTGTTATTTGCCATTGTAGCGTGGATCGAGGGTGCTGGCCAGCCAGTAGTCGTCAACCTTCATCATTTTGGCAATGCGGGGGTCCCTTTTTAGGATCAGCAAGGCATAAATGCACATGTGGGCCAATGTTCCAGGTGTCAATAATGCACTGCTCTGCTGGGTGGAGGAGCACTTTCTGGCAAATCCACAACCCTACAGTCATGCACAAACACTGTACCTGACCTTGGAACGCCAACATTTTCTCTTGCCCCCTGAGAAGCATCCTCCTGCCCAAAATAATCATCCCCCTCATCCTCCTCCTCTCCCTCTACCTCATCCAGGACAGTTCCCTGACCAGACAATGGCTGACTGTTAGCAAGGCTTCCCTCCTCCTCCTCCTGTTCCTCCTCCGCTGCAGACGCCGAATCCATAATGTGCATTAAACTTTGCATGAGCAGACGCATAAGTGGGATGCTCATGCTTATGATGGCATCGTCTGTGCTTACCAGCAGTGTGCATTCCTCAAAACACTGAAGGACTTTGCAGAAGTCTTTCAGCTTTGACCACTGCACAACCGACAATTCCATGTCTTCCCTCAAACTGCCTGCCCGTGTATCCTCCCACAAATGCATTACAGCCTGCCTCTGTTTGCACAGCCTCTCAACCATGTGCAGGGTGGAGTTCCACCTTTTTGCAATGTCTATGATTAGGCGGTGCCTGGGGAGGTGGAGCAATCACTGCAGCTTCTGCATACGAGTGGAGTGGACGTTTGAGTGACGGATGTGCGAGCACAGTCTTCACACCTTATGGAGCAGGGATGTTAACTCTGGATAATTATTAAGAAAGTATTGCACCATCAGGTTCAAAGTGTGAGCCAGGCAAGGTATGTGTGTGACTTTTGCATGGGCTATGGCTGCCACAAAATTACTGCTGTTATCACTGACTACCTTGCCTGGCTCAAGATGTAGAGTGCCCAGCCATGACTCAGTTTGTCGCTGCAAGTAGTCGGCCAGTACCTCCGCGGTGTGTCTGTTGTCGCCCAAAGACATCATCTTTAACACAGCCTGCTGATGCTTACCACTAGCTGTTCGATAGTGGGACACCTCGTGTGCAACACTGGCATCTGCGGATGGAGTGCTCGTGTGACTGTGCTCTGTGGACGAGCTTTCTCTTATGGAGGAGGAGGAAGAGGGTCGAAAGCCTACAGCCAACTGTTTCCTATACCGTGGGCTAGGCAGCACTGTTCCACTGTTGCTGTCCCCTGTGGAGCCTGCATCCACCACATTAACCCAGTGTGCAGTGATGGACACGTAACGGCCATGGCCATTCCTACTGGACCAAGCATCTGTTGTGAGGTGCAGCTTTCCACTCACTGATTGCTTGAGTGCATGGACAATGCGGTCTTTCACATGCAGGTGGAGGGCTGGCATGGCATTTCGAGAAAAGAAGTGCCAACTGGGTAGGTCATAGCGTGGGACTGCATAGGTCATGAGCTCACGGAAAGCTTCGCTTTCAACCAAACGGTAGGGCATCATCTCTAATAAGATTAGTTTGGCAATGTAGGCGTTCAAACACAGTGTACGCTGATGAGAGGATGAGTACTTTCTTGTCCTACTCAGAGTGTCTGGTAGGGTGAGCTGGACTGGAGAGCTGAATATGGGGGAAGTAGCGGTGGACTGGACGGAGTGAGAGGGGGTTGGTGATGGTATTGGTGGTGATGGCCTAGATTCAGTGGTGTGTTGCAAAACCATTGTGATTCCCTGAGTGCTTTGGCCTTCCGACGACACCTCAACATTTAGTGCTGGTGGTGTGCTTAATGGTGGCGGTGGTCTTACAGTGGGGGAAGCGATGGAGCTGGCTGGCTACCTTCATTCGGAGCAGGTGCACATGTGCTACCGAAGGTTTTGTAGTCCGTCCACGCTTGCAAGTGGATGTTGGTTAAATGTCTAAGCATGCAATCGGTATTCAAATTTCTGAGTTGTTTACCTCGGCTAAAGGTCCTTCCGCACTTCTTACAGGTAACCTTTGCCTCATCAGTAGGATTTTGGACAAAGAAGTGCCACACTGCACTCTTCCTACTATGGTATACATTTTCTTGCCTTGCACGCTGTGCTAAGTTGACCATCTGGCCAAGCTGTCCTGCAACTATTTTAGTTTTTGGTCCACGTTTTTGGACAGCTACGGGCCTGCCAGATAACCGCTGCTGCGATGTCAATGCCTGCTGTGGATCATTCTCCTTATCTGAACTATTGCCAGTGCCACCCTCCTCCCCCAATGGATGCCAATCCGGGTCAAGAACTGGGTCATCCATCACCTCCTTTTCAAAGTCATCTGCACCTTCCTCTTTACCTTCCTCTGTGTCACCGTGTAAGGTGGTATAGTATGCGGGAAGGGGCACCAGAGTTTCATCAGGGTCAGATTCTGGCTCAGTAGACTGCGAGGGCAATGTAGTGCTCTGGGTCAATGTACCAGCAGAATCATCTATCAGTGGCTGTGCATCAGTGCACTCCATGTCAGATTCATCTTGGACTGGGGAATTCAGGATTTTACTGGATAACCAAGGCATGGTATGTGAAAAGAGCTCCACAGAGTAATCTGAAGTGTGGGCTGCCGCATCCTTATATTTTGGTGGGGGTGAAGGACACAAGGATAGGTGTTTTTCCTGACCAGAACCCCGCACTGACGACTCCGTGCTTGCAGGTTTCGAACGTTCAGAAGAGGAGGCAATAGAGCTGGTGGCTGTTTCGGCAATGTACGCCAAAACTTGTTCCTGATGCTCCGGCTTTAAAAGCGGTTTTCCTGCTCCAAGAAAAGGAAACCTTACAGGCCTTCTTGGGCTAGACGATGACACAGGCTCAACACTTCCTGCCTTAGCTGCTATTATGCTTTTGTCAGAACCAGCCGATGCACCACCACCATCAGTACCAGCTGCGCCCCCCTGCCCACGTCTGCGGCCTCTTCCACCATACTTCCTCATGTTTGGGAAAATGTACCAAAAATACCAGCAGAGAGATGGTACTGTATGAGGAGCATCCAGCTGTGTAAGGTGTATTAAAAAAATTAAATCTACGTATATATTTTGTTAGTCACTGATGCTCTCCCAGTATGTATTTGACCATAATCCAACAAGCATATATACGGAACTGTATCAGAAGTGTACAGCTGTATATGTTTTTTGTGTAACTAACAATCTCCGTTTATGTATTTACGGAGTGTCACACACGGATGCTGACTCTGTATAGATGTGACTGTTATGTGAAAGGCAGATATACAATACTGTTTGAGAATCGGACAGCTCTATACGGTGTCTGTATGGAAAATTGTCAGTCTCTGTCTATTTTTATACGGAGTGACACACGCTGTCTCTGTATAGTTTTGACCGTCATCAAACAGCAGATATACAAAACTGTTTGAAAAGCTGACAGCTATATAAGGTGTAGGTCTGCAAAAATGGAGAATCTCCTAGGTTTGTTATTCCAGAGTCACACACAGATAGCTTGTATTTGTCCGTGATACCAGTCGGTACACGGTAGTGAGTGAGGAGCGTATACTGCTATACGGTGTCTGTATGGAAAATTGTCAATCTCCATCTATTTTTATACGGACTGACACACGCTGTCTCTGTATAGTTTTGACTTTAATGAAACAGCAGATATATGAAACTGTTTGAAAAGTGGACAGCTCTATAAGGTGTAGGTCTGGAAAAATGGAAAATCTCCTCGGTTTGTTTTTCCAGAGTCACACACAGATAGCTTGTATTTGTCTGTGATACCAGCCGGTACACGGTAGTGTGTGAGGAGTGTACATCGCTATATGGTGTCTGTATGGAAAATTGTCAATCTCCGTCTATTTTTACATGGAGTGACACACGCTGTCTCTGTATAGTTTTGACCGTCATCAAACAGCAGATATACGAAACTGTTTGAAAAGCGGACAGCTCTGTAAGTTGTAGGTCTGGAAAAATGGAAAATCTCCTCGGTTTGTTTTTCCGGAGTCACACACAGATAGCTTGTATTTGTCCGTGATACCAGCCAGTACACGGTAGTGTGTGAGGAGTGTACACAGCTATACGGTGTGTGAAAAAATGAACGCTCGGTAACTCACCAGGACAAAATAATAAATGTTGGAGTGCTTTGAAAAAAGCAGTTTGAACAGCAGTGTGCACACAGCAATGCAGCTAGCAGGTAGCCTTAAAAGGCAGCCTAATCACCACCAGCGCCGCTGCACACAACAAAAATCCTCCCCTTTCACTGCACACTAACAGTGAAAAGCGCTATCAGCAGAAGCAATTTTTTTTTCTCCTTCCCTGCCTAACGCTCTCCCTTATTCAGAATCAGCAGCAGCACCTCTCCCTATTCTAAGATCGGCAGAAGTAAGATGGCGGTCGGCGGTCACGGCCTTTTATAGCAACTGTGACGCCACACAAAGCCAGCCAATCACTTCAATGCCCTTCTCTAAGATTGTGGTTGCCGCTGCCATGTCATCGCGTTGCCCACAGTGTGCGTCCTCCATCATTGGCTGAGAAAAGGAGCTGGAAGCATTAATTGAAACGCGACTTTGGCACCCGGCTAGGCGACCTCATAGTCGACCTCATGCTATGGTCGGGTTTCGATCGGTGAAACCCGACTTCCCCTAAAGTCGGCGATTTTTGAATTTGACAGACCCGTTTCGCTCAACTCTACTCTTCAGGCCATTATTCAATGTTGTCCAGGCACTGTGGCCATCTTAAAGAAGCTCAAAATATAATAAGACCAGCACCATCTTTTTGAAGCCTTTTTACATTTATTCCCATTGCATAGGAGGCGTGGGCTTTTTTAAAGAGTCCACAGTATAAGATCAGCACCATTTTCTTGAAGATGCTCTCTCCTCTACTGTGTGAGTGTCACTGTCATCTTTTTTACAGGTCACATGGTGACCTGCTCTGTGTTGGCTGCATGCAATAAACCATGCTGATAGGTCAGTAAACATACATGTGACATGGATGTAGCTGTTTGACCCTGCTCTGATAGATGCACATTGGCCCAGCATTATGGATCCTCAGATGACGAGGTTGGTCTGATGCTAGATGGGGAGGTTAGAAATAGTTTGTTTGGTCAATTTGGTTCTCATTTGCCTCATTCGTCTGATGAAGCTTGTGAGGGTGAAACATGTTGAAGCAACTCTTTTTCTATTATAATAGCTGCTTGTTCCTCTGGTCATTAGACACAGGGCTGCCACTAGGAATTTTGGGGCTCCCTTGAGACTCTGCCCAGGCTCCACCTCAGCCCCGCCTCCAATCCTCAACCTGTCCACAGTCCCACCGCTCTCTTTTGGAAAAACTCCACTTCTCACCAATCACACATTAACAGTTCCCTTCACGAGATCACACATATAGCCGGCAGCTTTTGTTTTGGCAAAAGGATTTTTTAAGCTGCCACCATAACACAGTAGACACTTGACCGAGCTCTACTCTACTGTAACCTATTAAACATTTTTTAAAATATGCAATACAGTTTAGGTATATTTTTATTTATTTTTCAGTTTTTAAAATGACCAATAATATCACATACAAGGAACAAATACTGCCACACCATGTCCAGACCACATATTACCACCACGGTGACCGAATTTATCACATACAAGGAACAAATACCACAACACCATGACCAGACCACATATTACCACCACAAAGTGACCAAATAATAGCATATACAAGGGACAAATACCGCAACACCATGTCCAGACCACATATTACCACCACATAGTGACTGAATACTACAATACTGATCAGTAATAAAAAACACACAATAGTATCACCATAAGTGCCATTATACACAGGAGATCTGTACTTAGTATGCAGTGTCTGTGTATAGGTAATACAGTGATCAATGACATTATACACAGGAGCTCTGTATATAATGTATAGGTTATACAGTGATCACTGGTGACATTATACACAGGACCTTTGTATATAGTATACAGTGTATAGTGTCAGTGTATAGATAACACACTGACTCACCTGTGACATCTCTAGGTGAAGTCCTTCATCTTTGTTTTTCATCTTTCATAAAGCACAGACTGCCATCACTTCTTCCAGCCAGGACTCGTCTCTGCAGGAAATAACACAGTTATCTAGAGCTCTGCTTGCAGAACACATTACTTATTTTTTCACAACTTCTACTTTACACCACATGAAGAAAAAAAGGTAACATAGTATCACTCTACACAGTAACAGGACCACCCCCCATTTTAAACAGTATACTCAAAAAATAAAAGAAATACATCACTGCAGTAATAATAACCCTTAATTAGCCCCTATGGTAATAATATCCCCCATCCTGGCCCCCATGTGTCTCATTCCTGGCTTCAGCCATATGTTCTCTCATCCCACCCTCATGAGTATCCATTCTGCCCCATATGATCTCCCCATCCTGCCCCATCTGTCTCCATTGTATCCATCCTGCCCCATGATGCTGCATGATCTGTCTCCAACCCTGCCCCATCTGTCTCCAACCCTGCCCCCACTGTCTCCAATCCTGCCCCCAGTGTCTCAAAATCCTGCCCCAATGTCTTTCATTCTGCCCCCTGTGTCTCCAATCATGCCTCATATCTTCATTCTGCCCCCTGTGTCTCCAATCATGCCCCCAGTGTCCGCAATCCTGCCCCCATGTCTTTCATCCTGCCCCTTGTCTCTACTCATGCCCCATGTATCCATTCTGCCCCCGTCTCCAATCCTGCCCCATCTGTCTCCAATCCTGCCCCCAGTGTCTCCAATCATACTCCGAGTGTCTCTAATCATGCCCCCAGTGTCTCCAGTCATGCGCCTAGTGTTTCCAATCATGCCCCCAGTGTCTCCAATCATGCCCCCAGTGTCTCCAATCATGCCCCCATGTCTTTCATCCTACCCCTGTGTCTCCAATCATGCCCCCATGTCTTTCATCCTGTCCCCTGTGTCTGCAATCATGCTCCATTCTGCCCCCTGTGTCTGTGTGAAGAGAATGGGTCATCAGACTGCGCTGCTCGCCTGTGTAATAACGTGCAGGTGCTGAGTATGTCACCACAGAGCAGAGACAGACCAAAAGTTAGAGGGTTTATTTACATGGGTCAGAATCTCTTCGCAGGGATAAAACAGTGGGGTTAAGCTGGCAAGGTAATAGTGATTTAACAGTATATGAAAACTAGTCAAAGTTATCAAATAGTCTAGCAGAACAAAAGGTAATTAACGGGTATTCTTGCAACTTATCAGTCTGATGAAATCTTGATTGAAGGGTCGTCTTCTCCAACATAGGCACCGTCAGCAGTGGCACATGTAGTCTCTCTAGTCTCTGTAATCTCTGTTAGCTGGTAACCGGTGTCTCAGGGGTTAAAGCAGGAGGCAGGGGGGATACTAGGCAAACGGGGTCTCTCCTGCTCTGAGTCTCTGCTTTCAAACTAACAGCATCATTAACAATGTTCAGTCCCATGTTAAGTCTCTCAGCCGGAATCAGGGGCTCTGTACTGTCACCACGGGCACTGGGGTTGCGTGCGCGGGTCACCGTCTCTGCACAGTCAGGAGGACATACTCATCTAGTTAATGGGGACTCCGCGTCCATGTACTCACAGATAGCAGTATCTATGTCATGTCCTCCTATCTTAGCCCTCTGACCAGGAGTCCTCTCTCTTCTGGTGTGTGCAGCTGCGACCTGCTCTCTCTGCTGCACATGCTGATCTGACCCACGCACGCTCTGATTTAGCACTCTCAGCCTGCACTGCTTCCTGTCCAGCGCCCCAACACCTTCCCCACTGCTTCTGACAGACACCTGATGCAGTCGGTCCAGGTCTAAAAGTCTTCCTCCCCGGCAACCCTGCTGCCCAGCTATATTGTTCCGGACAAGGAGCAGATGAGATATCCCCTTTCTGATTCTTCTTGTGCTTCACCCCCTTACATTCCTCCTCTCTTTTTGCTCACCATTCCACAGGTGAAAGTTTCTGAAGTTCTCGTTGACAGTCTTCCAATCCCTGCACAATCTGCTTCCAGACTAACTGTTCTTGACTGTAGCACATGGAGGGTACACCAGCCATTGAACATTCAGAGCGTCGCAAATCAGAAAGAGCAGCGGTGTCAGCTGTTGCGGGAGGAATGGGAATTGGGGTCACTCCCGGCATGTGGGTAGTTTCAGGCACCAGCCCTGTTTCCCTATCCCCTGGGGGAAGATCGGAGTCTTCCTCATCTTCAACATCAACATCTACCACTGGAACGGCCTGTGGGATGCACTGGGGCTACTTGCACTGGTTCGGGATCTCGAGACAAACATGGTCGCAACATATTTTGATGCAGCGTGCGAGTGGGGGCCCCTTCCTCCATTTTTGGCTGAACCTCATAGATGGGACCTTTGTTGTCAAGTCGCCGCTTCACCCTGTACGGGCTCTTCTCCCACCGGTACTCCAATTTGTTGTGTGGGTGCTTTTCTCTCACCAACACTCAGTCTCCAGGCCGTAGAGCTGTCCCCTTTTGAGGAGTGACTTGAGGATATTCTAACTCCTGTAGCCGGTTTTGCACTAGTCGATGGAAAGTCAGTAGCCGACGACGGTGTTCTCGAACCCAGGAGTACACCCCCATCCATGGGTAGTCCTTCTCGGGCTCTAACTTCAACTCCACCAGCTCTTTTCCGGGTCGTCCGAAGAACACAGAGTAGGGTGTGAAGCCGATGGTGCTGTGTTTTTGATTGTTATTTACCCACGCCAATTCAGGGACGAATTCAGTCCATCGTGCATTCTGGTCCTCTTCCACGGTCCGCAGCATTTGGATCAGGGTGCGATTAAATCTCTCACAAGCTCCGATCCCCTGTGGGTGACAGGGAGTTGTCCGGGACTAATTGATCCTATACAGCTGATGCAGCTCCTCCATCACCTTTCCGAGGAAACAGGCCCCTTGATCAGAATGGATGCGTGTGGGGCACCAGTACACCTGAATGAAGTGCTTGCAGATTGCGTGAGCAGCAGACTCGGCAGTCTGATCCTGTGTAGGCGTCACTATGGCAAATTAAGTAAAGTGGTCTATCATCACTAAAAACTGCTCATAGCCTTGATGTGCTGGCCCAATCATCAGGTAGTCTATGGCCAACAGATCCAAAGGATCAGAGGCTTTCACCGTCTCTGTGGGAGCCCGCTGTTCGGGTGGTTTGACCAGTTCACAACTCCGGCACTGCTGGCAGACTCTTTCCACGACATTCCTCAGATTGGGATAGTAAAACAGGCGCTGCAACCATTTAAAGGTTTTTTCCAGACGAAAATGTGCTCCTTTTTCATGAGCTTCCATAGCCGCCTGGTCTACCAAGGACGAGGGAATCACTGTCTGCCAGACAAGGCTGAGTTCTGATTGGAGGAACATCTTCCGATGCAGGATGCCATCCCGCAACTGAAGCCTTTCCCATTGGAACAGCATCCTCAGCATTCCAGGTGATGCAGACCTCCTCTCGTGATGGCTGGGCACCTGTTTAGATGCAACCCACCGCCTCAACTGGGCTATCTCCTGATCCTCCTGCTGCTTTCGGATACACTCATCGTGGGGTTGCTCTAGCAAACTCACACGGGTCCCCTCCTGATCGGTTTCCCGCGTAGCTGCCACCATCCTGGCAGTTTCTCCAAACTCTGGGACTTCCACAGCCTCCAGCTCTTCATTCCTACTGGGCGCTGGTTTGCAATAATTCACTCGAGAAAGGGCATCAGCATGAACATTCTCTGCTCCTCTCTGTATAGGAACTGTATTGGAACTTTGCCATCCGGGCTACCCTACGTTGTTCTAGGGCCCCTAACTTTGCTTTCTTGAAATGAGCCAACGGATTGTATCCATATGCACGTGAACTTCTGAGCCAGCCAGATACTCTGCAAACTTCTCAGTCATCACCCAAACCAGTGCCAACAACTCCAGCTTGAATAAATTTTATCAAAAATTCCCAAAGGAAAATTATGGATGCTACCAAATCACCTCTATAACTCTAGATACGATACTAAGATGCAAGATTCTTCTAGCTAATTAGTAGCCGAGAAAAACAACGAGTATTTAGGAAAAATATAAAAAGAATTTTATTAGAATACATTAAAAATACATATTAGAAAGAGTTTCCCACTATGCAGGGTACCAAGGGGTTAATCCTGAAATAGACACTATGAACAATAAAGAGCTGGCTGAAAATAATAATATCAGCTACAAGCATCCTTAAATATTTTCAATATTAATATATATAAAGTACAGATTCTCCACTATACGTTAATTTAATACATAATAGGGCTTTATTAAAAGTGCCTGAAATGCTCATGCAAAATAAGGAGCTAATTAATATATTAATAATGACATCTCAAACCGTCCTCCAGTGCTGGTACAAAAATATCCCATACAAACTGGGTAAAACAGTCTAAACTTGCCCATTTATAAATACACAGCGATGTAATACTACCAGTACTAAGACTGTGGCCCAAATGAAAATGCATATGAATATGCGGGTGCACTGTACTTACAAGTAACATGTAATGAAGGATTCCCCAGACCTGCCGCCCCAACGCGCGTTTCACCGCTTCTTCCTCAGGAGGCGTGGCCAATAGCGGCCTCGGTGTTAATATTTATAGGAAATGATGTCATAAATGCTAATAGGCAATCAAGGCCAGGTCGTGTAGCGGCACATGCGCAGATTCGGAGCCGTCATAAACCTGGGACACTCTCTCAGCGCTCATGGAACGCAAGCAACCAGGTGCCGCTTAGCAACCTAAGTCGCCCACAATTCCCGTCGGGCGCACCGAGAGATCCCTGACAGAGCCAACTCTGGGCATGCGCACCAGACCGCCTTAAATAGCTACACATTACAGATGCCATGAATATCAGGAGAAAACATAGAGCAAGCAATATAAAAAATTATATTCAATTTTATTCAAGTAAAGTACTACAAAAGACATATATCTATAGAAATGTGCAATTGTGGACAAAAACAGATAGTATCCGCATACAGTATCCCAAACCTCCAAATAGATGGAAAAATTCCCGGACCATGTCCCAAGGAAGTACAAAAAATTCCCACAATAAGAAATTGTGGCCCCCAAGCACAATGGCCTAAGCTAGACATTAGTAAGGGGCATCGTTATAGTAGAACAGGCCGCAATAAGTAAGCGGCAAAAAACAATGGGGAAGAAAAAGACCCCCAAGGGGCACTTACCAGGAATGGAGGAGAGGGAAAGGGCTGTACCACCCCCGACGCGCGTTTCGCGGCGTCTCAGGCCGCTTTCTCCCTCTTGAGAAAGCGGCCTGAGACGCCGCGAAACGCGCGTCGGGGGTGGTACAGCCCTTTCCCTCTCCTCCATTCCTGGTAAGTGCCCCTTGGGGGTCTTTTTCTTCCCCATTGTTTTTTGCCGCTTACTTATTGCGGCCTGTTCTACTATAACGATGCCCCTTACTAATGTCTAGCTTAGGCCATTGTGCTTGGGGGCCACAATTTCTTATTGTGGGAATTTTTTGTACTTCCTTGGGACATGGTCCGGGAATTTTTCCATCTATTTGGAGGTTTGGGATACTGTATGCGGATACTATCTGTTTTTGTCCACAATTGCACATTTCTATAGATATATGTCTTTTGTAGTACTTTACTTGAATAAAATTGAATATAATTTTTTATATTGCTTGCTCTATGTTTTCTCCTGATATTCATTCCATTGTTTGAGTTTATGCATCATTTTGGCCTTGGAGGATAGTTCTTTCTTCCCTCCATACGCCATATAATGACTAAAGGGTTTTTGCTTTCACACATTACAGATGCCAATAGTCTAAAAATAAACGGACTGTGTGAATATGTGAGTGAAACAAAATAAATCATAATAGTGAGTCGCTACTATATCGGCCACGAACAGCTGATTTACAAGCTAATCATAAACAATGAAAAAGGAGACTATAGAGATATAAAAAATTATACCTCATAACGTCATATTACAAAATATAAACATAATAATGTAGTGAAATAATATACTGATGTTGTACATACATACATAATATTTGAAACACAAAAAAATATGAAAAAATATATATCAAGTTTAGTTATTATTTGCGTGGGCAATATTTTACACCAATAAAAAAGTGCAAAAAGTGACATGACAATTAGTCCGAAACAATTTCCCCTTTGGAAGAAATCCAGGTAAGAAATTCATTCTTCTCTCTCTCCAAATAATGGGGATTCATCTGTAAGGTCGCAAACACCGGAAATAGGCATTAGAAAAATTACTGTAATAAAAATATAGAAATGGAAATTAGCAATTTAAAAAATAAAAAATAAAATAAAAACACCTAGACTAAAATTACCCAAGTACTTTAAAGAAAGGACCCGAACCCATGGCTCTCGTTCAAACCTCCAGGGACCATCGAATTAAGTCGATAGATCCACATACTTTCAATTTGCGACAATTTTTTAAACAAATTTCCTCCCCTCATTCCCAAAGATACCTGATCGATGGCCATTATCCGAAGGCCACTCGTGTCCGAATTATGACATTTTTTAAAATGTCGGGGTAAGGTTTTTAATTGTTCTCCCTCCTCAGATTCTTTGGACTTCTCGATATCTCGAATATGTTCTCGTATTCGTATTCGCAGCTCTCTCGTTGTCATCCCAATATATATCTTATTGCAAGGGCATTTTGCCAAGTAAATAAGTCCCCTCGAGGAGCAAGTCAAGCACTTTCTAATAGTAAATGTTTTAGTTTGATCCACATTTTGAAATTCTTTTCCTTTTATGGTATTAGTACAAGCTTTGCATTTCCTGCATGGAAAAAAGCCCTGAATATCACCCAAAAAACCTCTGTGTTCTTTTTTTGATGAAAAGTGACTATGGACTAATAGGTCCGATAAATTTTTAGACCTTTTAGCAGTAATGCATGGCTTGTTTGATAAAGTCTTATTTAAAATTGGATCAGTTAATAAGATCTCCCAATGATTGTAAATAACATTGGAGAATTGCTTCCACTGTTCATTAAAAGGTGTAATCAACCTAACTGTTTTACAGTCTACATCCCGAGCTTCTTTCTCTTTGTACAGAAGTTGATTGCGTGACATATTTTGTGCTCTCTTGTAAGCATATCTTATTTGCCTATGGCCATAGGCCCTTTTTTTAGACTATTGGCATCTGTAATGTGTAGCTATTTAAGGCGGTCTGGTGCGCATGCCCAGAGTTAGCTCTGTCAGCGATCTCTCGGTGCGCCCGACGGGAATTGTGGGCGACTTAGGTTGCTAAGCGGCACCTGGTTGCTTGCCTTCCATGAGCGCTGAGAGAGTGTTCCAGGTTTATGACGGCTCTGAATCTGCGCATGCGCTGCTACACGACCTGGCCTAGATTGCCTATTAGCATTTATGACATAATTTCCTATAAATATTAACACCGAGGCCGCTATTGGCCACGCCTCCTGAGGAAGAAGCAGTGAAACGCGCGTTGGGGCGGCAGGTCTGGGGAATCCTCCATTACATGTTACTTGTAAGTACAGTGCACCCGCATATTCATATGCATTTTCATTTGGGCCACAGTCTTAGTACTGGTAGTATTACATCACTGTGTATTTATAAATGGGCAAGTTTAGACTGTTTCACCCAGTTTGTATGGGATATTTTTGTACCAGCACTGGAGGACGGTTTGAGATGTCATTATTAATATATTAATTAGCTCCTTATTTTGCATGAGCATTTCAGGCACTTTTAATAAAGCCCTATTATGTATTAAATTAACGTATAGTGGAGAATCTGTACTTTATATATATTAATATTGAAAATATTTAAGGATGCTTGTAGCTGATATTATTATTTTCAGCCAGCTCTTTATTGTTCATAGTGTCTATTTCAGGATTAACCCCTTGGTACCCTGCATAGTGGGAAACTCTGTCTAATATGTATTTTTAATGTATTCTAATAAAATTCTTTCTATATTTTTCCTAAATACTCGTTTTTTTTCTCGGCTACTAATTAGCTAGAAGAATCTTGCATCTTAGTATCGTATCTAGAGTTATAGAGGTGATTTGGTAGCATCCATAATTTTCCTTTGGGAATTTTTGATAATATTGTATTCTGTTTTATAACAGTTCTTGATCCCTGGATATGGATTTCAAGGCCAAGGAAAAGGCTTGGCAGGATAAAGCGTCAGATTTATTCAAACAGAGTGTTTCCACTAATTTTAATCTTACCCATGGTGACTCTAAGGATCTTATGTTGAAATATAAAAATCTTGTACATAAAAATACCCGGATATGGTGGACTAAAGCCTCTTTGGACAATTACATCAAACAAAAAATTGTACCTCGTGGTTTAAGAGTACAGTTGTATCCCACATTTGATCTGAATAATGCGGATCTTATGACAAGATGGGAAGCAACTTCCTCTACCTGCTCTTTGTCTTTTATGGAGATAATAAATTTAAAAAATATCTCTATATTAGATGAGATTGATAATGAACTTAATCAGCTACAAAAAGATTTGACTGCTAAAATGAATGGGGAACAATTTGACAAGTTCCTCTTCAGTGTGAACCAGGATTTAGAAAAATGGGAGCAGCAAATCAGTACAGCAAAATTAAAAAAACTGCAGAGAGATTTACAGGATTATGATCAGAAAAAAGTTTATCGCTGGCAAAATAGAGTTCCCGGTAAAAATAAATATCCTGTATCTCGAAGTCCTTCGGTATCTTCTGCATCCTCTGTTTCCAGCGCAGCTACCCCAAGTTATGAGACCGAACGATTTAATCCCAAACGGATGAAAACTAGGTTTGGGGCAAGAGACAGAAGTACCTCTTGGCAGAATTCAAAGAGGAGGAATGATCACCCTAAGGTAATCAATCTGTCTTCTCGTATATTATCGCATGAACAGGTTGATTTGCTGGATAAAGGTTTATCCTTTTCCCCTCCGCAACCTTTAGATACATTCACGGCCATAAAGGACGTTCCTCTCTTTGCAAGAAAGGTAATCTTGAAGAGATTCCATGAAAAAAAGAATTTGGGGTTACCGCTGGAAACGGAGGAGGAGAAGGAGGCCACTGCAATTCTTGAATCATTGGCTGAGGAAAACCATGAATCTAAAGTGGTGAGTTCATTCCCTTCTTATTTGTTTAATAAATCAAAAAAATTTCCCAGCATTAACACCTGTCCATCCGTTGATGTCTTTGTGAAATTGGTCACAAGAGATATTGAAAAAATAAAAAATGACTTTTACCCTAGTCCTAGCTGTAAAAAAGAAAGAGATATTATCAAAGAAATGCAAAGTTGGGACGATGTGATATTTAAAAGGGCCGATAAAGGGGGCAATTTAGTTATTTGGCCTTGTGATATGTATGTTCGACAGGCCCATAAATTGCTTATGGATTCTAATTGTTATCAGAAACTAACGCATATTCCATTAGTGCAATATCAAAGGGAGCTAGTTGATATCATGATGGAAGCTTGGGAAGAAGGATTAATCCCAAAAAAATTGCTAGAAACCATTGAAAATTTAAAACCCAAGCTACCTGCATTTTATCTCATCCCCAAAGTCCATAAAAATGTATCAGATCCCCCTGGCCGCCCCATAGTCTCGGGTAATGAGGGCTTGAGTGAATTAGTTTGTCAAATTATTGACCACTATTTAAAACCAATTGTTAATTCACTACCCTCTCATATCCTTGACACTACTGCGGCCTTAAGGCGATTGGATCAATTAAACCTTGGTGATGATATGATCCTTGTTACGGCGGATGTTGAGGCTTTATACACCTCCATCCGCCATACACAGGGTCTAAAAGCCATTGCATGGTTTCTTGACAATAGCAATTTGGATTCTTCAATGTCA
Source organism: Dendrobates tinctorius (assembly GCF_039654945.1). Taxonomy (NCBI): domain Eukaryota; kingdom Metazoa; phylum Chordata; class Amphibia; order Anura; family Dendrobatidae; genus Dendrobates; species Dendrobates tinctorius. The sequence goes on along the minus strand of NW_027362000.1, from coordinate 3,195,757 downwards.
GGGCTCATTTTGAATCTTCTAGAATTCATCCTAACACATAACTGTTTTGTTTTTGATCATCAGGTGTACCTCCAACTACAGGGTACGGCAATGGGGGCGGCTTGTGCTCCTTCCTACGCCAATTTATTTTTGGGCTTTTGGGAGAGAGAAATTTTTCAGAGCTCCCCCATTGCCGGTATAGAAAAAATCCATGATTGGATAAGGTACATCGATGATGTTATGTTTGTTTGGGATGGTTCGATTGATGAACTCCATGAGTTAATGACGACATTAAACAAAAATGATTTAAATATCCATTTAACATATACATTTGGAAGAAAAGTCAATTTTTTGGATATAGACATCACAGTACAGGATGATGGATCTATCCTCACTGATATCTATCGCAAATCAACAGCGACTAATTCGATTCTTCATGCTGAATCGTCTCATGTAAAATCGACTATTCGGTCGATTCCGGTAAGTCAGTATCTTAGGGCAAAGAGAATATGCTCCACGGAACAAGCCTTTCAAAAACAGTCCAAGGATTTATATTCTAGGTTCCGAGAAAGGGCCTATGGTCATAGGCAAATAAGATATGCTTACAAGAGAGCACAAAATATGTCACGCAATCAACTTCTGTACAAAGAGAAAGAAGCTCGGGATGTAGACTGTAAAACAGTTAGGTTGATTACACCTTTTAATGAACAGTGGAAGCAATTCTCCAATGTTATTTACAATCATTGGGAGATCTTATTAACTGATCCAATTTTAAATAAGACTTTATCAAACAAGCCATGCATTACTGCTAAAAGGTCTAAAAATTTATCGGACCTATTAGTCCATAGTCACTTTTCATCAAAGAAAGAACACAGAGGTTTTTTGGGTGATATTCAGGGCTTTTTTCCATGCAGGAAATGCAAAGCTTGTACTAATACCATAAAAGGAAAAGAATTTCAAAATGTGGATCAAACTAAAACATTTACTATTAGAAAGTGCTTGACTTGCTCCTCGAGGGGACTTATTTACTTGGCAAAATGCCCTTGCAATAAGATATATATTGGGATGACAACGAGAGAGCTGCGAATACGAATACGAGAACATATTCGAGATATCGAGAAGTCCAAAGAATCTGAGGAGGGAGAACAATTAAAAACCTTACCCCGACATTTTAAAAAATGTCATAATTCGGACACGAGTGGCCTTCGGATAATGGCCATCGATCAGGTATCTTTGGGAATGAGGGGAGGAAATTTGTTTAAAAAATTGTCGCAAATTGAAAGTATGTGGATCTATCGACTTAATTCGATGGTCCCTGGAGGTTTGAACGAGAGCCATGGGTTCGGGTCCTTTCTTTAAAGTACTTGGGTAATTTTAGTCTAGGTGTTTTTATTTTCTTTTTTATTTTTTAAATTGCTAATTTCCATTTCTATATTTTTATTACAGTAATTTTTCTAATGCCTATTTCCGGTGTTTGCGACCTTACAGATGAATCCCCATTATTTGGAGAGAGAGAAGAATGAATTTCTTACCTGGATTTCTTCCAAAGGGGAAATTGTTTCGGACTAATTGTCATGTCACTTTTTGCACTTTTTTATTGGTGTAAAATATTGCCCACGCAAATAATAACTAAACTTGATATATATTTTTTCATATTTTTTTGTGTTTCAAATATTATGTATGTATGTACAACATCAGTATATTATTTCACTACATTATTATGTTTATATTTTGTAATATGACGTTATGAGGTATAATTTTTTATATCTCTATAGTCTCCTTTTTCATTGTTTATGATTAGCTTGTAAATCAGCTGTTCGTGGCCGATATAGTAGCGACTCACTATTATGATTTATTTTGTTTCACTCACATATTCACACAGTCCGTTTATTTTTAGACTATTGGCATCTGTAATGTGTAGCTATTTAAGGCGGTCTGGTGCGCATGCCCAGAGTTGGCTCTGTCAGGGATCTCTCGGTGCGCCCGACGGGAATTGTGGGCGACTTAGGTTGCTAAGCGGCACCTGGTTGCTTGCGTTCCATGAGCGCTGAGAGAGTGTCCCAGGTTTATGACGGCTCCGAATCTGCGCATGCGCCGCTACACGACCTGGCCTTGATTGCCAATTAGCATTTATGACATCATTTCCTATAAATATTAACACCGAGGCCGCTATTGGCCACGCCTCCTGAGGAAGAAGCGGTGAAACGCGCGTTGGGGCGGCAGGTCTGGGGAATCCTCCATTACATGTTACTTGTAAGTACAGTGCACCCGCATATTCATATGCATTTTCATTTGGGCCACAGTCTTAGTACTGGTAGTATTACATCGCTGTGTATTTATAAATGGGCAAGTTTAGACTGTTTTACCCAGTTTGTATGGGATATTTTTGTACCAGCACTGGAGGACGGTTTGAGATGTCATTATTAATATATTAATTAGCTCCTTATTTTGCATGAGCATTTCAGGCACTTTTAATAAAGCCCTATTATGTATTAAATTAACGTATAGTGGAGAATCTGTACTTTATATATATTAATATTGAAAATATTTAAGGATGCTTGTAGTTGATATTATTATTTTCAGCCAGCTCTTTATTGTTCATAGTGTCTATTTCAGGATTAACCCCTTGGTACCCTGCATAGTGGGAAACTCTGTCTAATATGTATTTTTAATGTATTCTAATAAAATTCTTTCTATATTTTTCCTAAATACTCGTTGTTTTTCTCGGCTACTAATTAGCTAGAAGAATCTTGCATCTTAGCTTGAATAAATTGTAGTTATCTGGATTCTTTTCTGAGTCATGTAACGACCGACTGGAGTACACTATGACGCGGTCTTTCCCGTCCTGCTGTAACAGGGCAGTAGAGGGAAACAGGAGATGTGGAACCTGGGCCCCTGAACTGCCCCTCAGGCTAAGGAGGGCCCTGACTTTCCTTAACTTGAGGGTACACTTAATGGTAGTGAGGCCCAAGTACCCGACCCGTCCCTATCTCCTGTTTAGCCCTGAGCTAAACCCCAACCCCCTCTTCAGGAGGTGAGACAGAGAATAAAGTGAACAGCATCGCAAACAAAAGGAAAGATAAAGCAGACACCACTTTGTTAAAGCAACTAAAAAACAAAACTTAGCTATGTCTGCTGCCAATGCTCCAAGCAGCAGAGAAAGGCTCCTGAACTCAACTTTCAGCAGTAACACCACTGCTCCCGATCGCTCCTCTCTTCAGCAGCAACATGACTGCTCCAGATAAGCTGAACCCCCTCTGCACTAAGTATTTCCAGTCTTTACCAAGGCTGGTGAGCAAATGGCTAGTATTACCAACAGTGATCAGGAGCACTTGATGACCTTTTATAGGAAGAAGGTGGGGTGGTCACCACCTGCTGGCTAATTAAACATGTAGTAACACCAGCGGCCACTGGAGGGGACTCAGCAGCCGACGAACTACAGTAGTAGTAACACCAGCGGCCACTGGGGGCAAAAACCCTTCAGCAGACTAACTAAAGTTGTAGTAACACCAGCGGCCACCGGGGCAAAAACTGACATTAAAGCCCGATGGCCTGAAAGGGAAAAAAAGTTATATATGAGGATCCAGATCTGACATCGATCCAAAAATGGATCGTGACACCTGCATCTGCGAAAGCACTGTTTCGAGCCCATGTAGACTCCCATCGGTATGCAAGATGATCGACTATGTGTAGTCAGCATAGGCCAGCACAGGGGCCTCCGTCAAAACTTTCTTCAGAGCTAGGAATGCTTCTTCCTGATGCTCTCCCGACTGTATCTTCCTGTTTTCTGCACAAGAGGGTACTCCACTCATCAACTCCAGAAGTGGATTTGCGATGCGGGTAAAGTCTTTTACGAAGCGCTGGAAGTATCCCGTGAGTCCCAGGAATGCATGCACATCGTTCACGGTCATTGGGGTCGGCCACTCTTGTACTGCGGCGATATTCTCCTGAGAGGGCCTCACTCCTTCAGTGGAGACAACGCGCCCCAAGTATTCAATCTGGGTACAAAAAAGGTGACACTTTTGGGGTTTCACTTTCAACCCGTACTTCTGTAGCCGACGCAGAACCTGCTCCAGTCTCTGCAGATGTTCATCAAAGGTGTGGGCAAAGACGATGATATTGTCCAGGTAAATCAAACTGGCTTCAAAGTTCAGATCTCCCAGACATCTCTTCATGAGGCGTTGAAACATTCCTGGGGCATTGGCTGGACCAAAGGGCATACGGTCGAACTCATGTAATCCCATCGGAAGGATGAAAGTGGTCTTGGCTCGATCTTGTTCGGACATTGGTAGTTGCCAGTAACTGCTGGCCAGATCTAGTGTGGAAAAGTACCGGTTATTCCCTAACGCTGACAGGGACTCCACTATCTTCGGCAATGGATACGAGTCTCGCATCGTACAAGCGTTAAGCTGGCGGTAGTCCACACAGAAGAGTAAGGACCCATCCTTCTTCCGCACCAAGACTATAGGGGCAGCCCACAGGCTCTGACTCTCACGAATCACTCCATTCTTCAACATCTGTGACAGCATCCCCTTTACTTCCAGATACATCTGTGGGGGTATCTGGCGATACCGTTCCTGGATTGGTGTCGCATCCCCGGTGGCTATCTCGTGGGTGATGGCCGTGGTGCACCCAAAGTCATCTTCGTTTTTGGCAAACACTTCCTGGTATTTTACTAACAAGGCTGCCACCCGGGGAACCTGCTGAGGGGTCAGTTCTGAGAGCTCTGCCCGCATGTGTTCCAGTATCTGTTGCCCTTCCTGCAGCAATCTGGGGTCTGGGGCTGCCTCTGCCTTGACAGTCACCAGCCACGGATCTTCTGGCTTTGCAGTCAGCTGTACTGTCTCAGATGGAACCAGCTTGTCTGACGTGCCCAGGATGTGGGCAACTTCACTCCTGGGGGGTAATGTTACATCGGTCTCCTCCACATTTACACAGCGTACGAGGACAGTGCCATCCCGCACAGTAGCCAAGGTCCATGCGACCAATATTTCAGATGACAGCTGGTTGGCTTTTGCTGGGTTCAACTTGTACCTCCACCCCCTCCAGGGGAACACCAGCTCAGACAGGCAAGGGGAGCACGGTCTGTCCAGGGGGCAACACTCAATTGACAGAGGTGGGTGCGATGACTTTGCAGAGTTATTTCCCATCACTGTATTTTTCCCAGACCTGGACTGTCCGTATCAGCTGCTGAAAGACCCTTCTCTGAGGGGTTTGGTCGCTCCATTGTTGCAAGAACTGTTCTGGGGACTCGTTGAAAAGAAGGCTCCCGAGATCTTTAAGCACATTCATGCCCAAGGTCACGGTACAGTCCTTAGCTGCTTCTCCATCCACCAGCAATACTCCTCTTCTCCCCACATCTTTACTGCAGACCTCTATGTTCATCGATACCACCCCGGCGTCCGGGATGGGTAAGTGGTTGGCCGCCATAAGTTTGATCACTGGGCCCCATTCTGGCCGTAGTGCCTCTGTGAAGTGACAGCGGAAATATCCTTCAGGCATGGTGGTCACTTGTGAGCCGGTGTCTACCAGGCACCACAGTGCTCTTCCATCGATTTCGGCCCAGACCACGGGGCACGTGGAAACAAGGCTGGTGAAACTTCTGCTACTCCTCCTATTTTCACGCTCCGGGCGGCATCCCTTGGGCTCGGAGACACCTGGTTTAATGGATGGCGCAGGGATGATCAGCTCCGCGGGGGACACCACCGGGCAACGTGGCCGGGTTCTCCACAGGTATAACACGTAGGTGACCTTCTCCTCTGTGTAGCACCAGTCTCAAGTCAGGGGGCAACTTCTCTGTCACGTACCAAAGAGCCGGACTCTACTGCCAGAGTTCTTTTTGACGCCACCATTTCTTCACGGACCTGTCTAATTTCCTTCTTCAGGTCTTCCACCCATTGAGGGATAGTGACCGTGGTGGAAGTTACCTCCCCGCTCCGTACCATCCCCACTGGCACTGTCACTCCCTGCTCTTGCTCTCGCACGCGTGTCTCACTGCCGACTTCAGAGAAGGTCATATCTGGCTTTGCCCGCATGCGCTCTCGCAGGGCCTGTTTCATCAACACATCATGCAAACCCGTCACCAGCTGGTCTTGGAGCACAACGTCAATTGACCCTACTCCTACACCATCCTTCCATATGATGGTGGTATGGAGCTCTTGCAGGGCATTCATAAATTGCGTCACGGTTTCCCCCTCTCTTTGCACCTGGTGAAACAGTCACATGCGCAGTTCCCCTACATCAGTGGGATCCCTATGCATCTCCTCAAGTATATGTAGAACTTTGTCCAGGGTATCTCTCACCTGGGGGAGCCTAAGCATAACAGTCCCATGCCTCTCCCTCCATGGCCATCACCGCAATCTCTGCCTCTAGAGCTGGTGTCATGGGATGCATCCGCATCATTCCCTGGATGCGCTCCGTCCAAATCCACAACATCATATTGCTCCCAGAAAACTTTGACAAATTATTCAACATAGCTCCCAGGAAAATGCTAGACCTGGGGCCCTCCCCCAACTGCCTGGTCTGCCCCTTCCGCACTACTGTGTGACATCCTGCCGACTATGCCAAATGTAATAACGTGGAGGTGCTGAGTATGTCACCACGGAACAGAGACAGACCAAATGTTAAAGGGTTTATTTACAGGGGTCAGAATCTCTTCGCAGGGAGAAAACAGTGGGGTTAAACTGGCAAGGTAATAGTGATTTAACGGTATATGAAAACTAGTCTAAGTTATCAAATAGACTAACAGAACAACGGTAATTAACGGGTATTCTTGCAACTTATCAGTCTGATGAAATCTTGATTTAAGGGTCGTCTTCTGCAACGTAGCCACCATCAGCAGTGGCACATGTAGTCTCTCTAGTCTCTGTAATCTCTGTTAGCTGGTAACCGGGGCCTCAGGGGTTAAAGCAGAAGGCAGGGGGGACACTAGGCAAATGGGGTCTCACCTGCTCTGAGTCTCTGCTTTCAAACTAACAGTCTCTCTGCAGGAAAGATGTTCAGTCCCTTGTTAAGTCTCTCAGCTTTAATCAGGACTCTGTACTGTCACCGCAGGCAGCGAGGCTGTGTGTGCGGGTCACCGTCTCTGCATGGTCAGGAGGATGTACTCCTCTAGTCAATGGGGACTCCACGTCCACGTACTCACAGACAGCAGTATCTATGTCACGTCCTCCTATCTTAGCCCTCTGACCAGGAGTCCTCTCTCTTCTGTTGTGCACGGCTGCGACCTGCTCTCTCTGCTGCACACGTTTATCTGACCCCCGTGCACTCTGCTTTCGTGCCCTCAGCCTGCACTGCTTCCTGTCTAGCGCCCCTTCACATGCCCCACTGTTTCTGACAGACACCTGATGCATGCAAAACACAAGCCGCGGAGACACCATCACATGTTTCTCAACGCAAGCAATGAATAGCCAGGTCTTTCCCCGGGAAGGAACAACCACGGGAAGGGCAGTTTCCAATGAAGGAAACCACCTATGCCAAAACATGGCATCCATCCACACACAGCTGTTTCGGGGTATTGCCCCTCATCAGTGTGGAGTAGGAAACTGGCCTGTAGGAGCAATGCCTAGTAGAAGACTGTGAAAAATGAGGATGAATGAACTCATGGCTATCAATATCCAACACTGCGGAGACACCATCACATGTTTCTCATCGCAATGATTCTAGAACAATGCCCCCATCCTTTATGGGAAATATGTAAAAACATGCAAAACACAAGCCGCGGAGACACCATCACATGTTTCACAATGCAAGCAATGACTAGCCAGGTCTTTCCCCGGGAAGGATCAACCATGGGAAGGGCAGTCTCCAATGAAGGAAACCACCTATGCCAAAACATGGTATCCATCCACAAACGGCTGTTTCGGGGTATTGCCCCTCATCAGTGTGGAGTAGGAAACTGGCCAGTAGGAGCAATGCCTAGTGGAAGACTGTCAAAAATAATGATGAATGAACTCATGGTGATCAACATCCAACACTGCGGAGTCACCATCACATGTTTCTCAATGCAGTGATTCTAGAGCAATGCCCCCATCCCTCATGGGAAATATGTAAAGTCTTCTACCCCATCCTTAGGAAGAGATACTGCTGAAGGGAGAGTGTAGGAGAGGATAGGATTAATTGCACTTCCTTTCTGCTGCAGCCTTCAACTTATATCAAAAACCCTTCTCAGAGACAATAATATTCTTTTTGCTCTTAATCCTAGAAATTGTTCTAAGCAGGGAGATATTATACACCATTTATACTGAGCCAGTTGTGCGTCAGACGCATACAGCTAGACTTGGTTGGGTGCAATCGCATCGCTATTTTGCTCCTGCAGTGTAACAAGTCCCTTTTAGGTGGGTAAATCTTCCTGCTATAGTAATCCTGCAATAAGGATATATCATACTGTATGTAATTTAAAATGGGCAATAGAGATGAGCGACTTTGCCTTTTTACGGGTCAAGTCAGGTTTCATGAAACCCGACTTTCTCAAAAGTCGCGTCGAACGAAATCGGCCGATTTTTGTGAAAAGTCAAAGGCCGACTGAAACACGAAAACCAATGTAAGTCAATGGGGAAGAAAAGTCGGCAGTGAGTGGAGGACAGGAAACACACCTACAGTGCCCATTTTAATGCCAAAAACATCAATTCTTATTCCTTAAGCTTGTCAACCTAAATTTACTTAATAATAATAGTTAGGCATTGAAAACTGGGGGTAATTTGGCTAAAGTTGTGCGGGGGGTAGGGCTGGCTCCATGTTTTCGTGTGCCCTGGGCCAAAGAGTGTCAGTGCACCCCTTTAACACATACCACAACTCAAGATGCTCCGATACGGCACAGAAATATAGGTATAGTACAATGACAAATACTTCAATTCTTTCATCACATGACTGATATCCATTTTAAATTCTCCAATAGCTCCAAAAACAGACAGCATATTCCTCCATACAGTATTATGGCCACTGCATAGTGCACCATACAGAGTAATGAGGCCCATATATTTCTCCATACAGAATCATTGGTCCCATATAATGTTCGATACAGTATATGATGAGCTCCACATAATGCTACAGTATATGTTGGTCCCCATGGATGAAGCTCCACTGTCTTATGGGCCCAAATAATGCTCCATATATAATACTAGCTGAAGAGCCCGGCGCTGCATAAGGGCATAGTAACTAACTGTGGTTAGTTATAACAAATTATAATTATCCTCCATCCCATAGTCCCGTGCCCATATACCCATCATACATATCCTCCATCCCATAGTCGAGTGCCCATATACCCATCACACATCCTCCATCCCATAATCCCATATACCCATCATACATATTCGCCATCCCATAGTCGAGTGCCCATATACCCATCACACATCCTTCATCTCATAGTCCCATGCCCATATACCCATCATACATATCCTCCATCCCATAGTCCCATGCCCATATACCCATCATACATATCCTCCATCCCATAGTCCAGTGCCCATATACATATCTGCCATCCCATAGTCCCGTGCCCATATACCCGTCATACATATCCTCCATCCCATAGTCCAGTGCCCATATACCCATCACACATCCTCCATCCCATAGTCCCGTGCCCATATACATATCTGCCATCCCATAGTCCCGTGCCCATATACCCGTCATACATATCTTCCATCCCATAGTCCAGTGCCCATATACCCATCACACATCCTCCATCCCATAGTCCCGTGCCCATATACATATCTGCCATCCCATAGTCCCGTGCCCATATACCCATCATACATATCCTCCATCCCATAGTTCAGTGCCCATATACCCATCACACATCCTCCATCCCATAGTCAACCATTATGACATCATAATGAGCGGCGGGGCTTGCAACCTATGATGAATCAGTGTTGCCATGGCAACCATTATGACATCATAATGAGGGGCGGGGCTTGATACGCACACACTGTTTCCCCATTATGTAGATAGGGGCATTATGACATCATAATGAGGGGCGGGGCTTGACACGCACACACTTTTTCCCCATTATGTAGATAGGGGCAAAATTGTTTGGTGAATTGGAACACGCAGGGTTAAAATTTCACCTCACAACATAGCCTAGGACGCTCTCGGGGTCCAGACGTGTGACTGTGCCAAATTTTGTGGCTGTAGCTGCGACGGTGCGGATGCCAATCCCGGACATACACACACAAATACATACATACATACATACACACTTTGAGCTTTATATATTAGATATAATGGGCCCCATTTCTAATGCTCCAGTGCATAATGGGACCTGTAAATACTGCTCCAGTGTCTGATGTCCACCTTTGGAATGCTCCTGTGTACGGTGGGCCTCATATATCATTCTCCAGAGTATAGTGCTCCCCAAAAATAGCTGTCCCAACATTGAAAACAAATAAGTCTCGTCGCTAGGGAATCCCTGAACTCCTCGTCGTCCTCATCTTCCATCTCACTGCACTTGGACTGTTTAGGCAGAGGACATACAGACGTGATGTCATCGCGCTCTCTGACCAGAATGTCACTGTCAGGAAACGCGAAAGACGTCACGGCGGTGGAGCAGGGAGAGGCAAATATTTCAACTTTGCAAGTGCTGTGATCCTAAGCAAGCAGGGGGGGCCCACTCATTATTGACGGCACTGGCACAGGGCCCCTCATAGTACGCCAGTGTGTCTGATGGCGGGTGTGCACCCCCACCATCAGAGACACTTGATTGCACTATGAGGGACCCTGTGCCAGTGCAGGCGCTCAAGAGTCAGGCCACCCACCTGTCCAGGGCAACGGCACTCGCACGGTTGCGTGCGCTAGGTGGTGACCCCAGCCATGGGGGGAGGAGGCAGCCAAGTTAGGCAGGTTTACAAAATGGCATATGTCGATGTTGGACATTCAGCTCCTGCAAAAGGCGAAATTGGGCAAGTCCGAGGAAGAGGAGGACCAAAGCAAGCTATTTTTCTGGCAACCTATGTGTCATTAGGGGAAGGTGGGACAAAATCCTTGGAAACCCATGCATGGTTCATTTTAATGAAGGTTAGATCATCAACATTTTGGGTCGACAGACGGGTCCTTTTTTCTGTCAGGATTGATCCAGCAGCACTGAAGACTCTTTCCGATAGCACACTAGCAGCTGGGCAAGCGAGCTCCTGTAAGGCATATTGTGCCAATTCAGGCCAGGTGTCCAGTTTAGTGGCCCAATAGTCAAAGGGGAATGACCTGTGAGGGAGAACATCGATATGGAACGAGAAGTAGTTTGTAACCATAGTTGAAAACTGCTGTCTCCTGTCACTTTCAATCGATGCAGTATTATCAGTCGTGTGAGCGGGACTTGAAAAATCAGTCCACAACGTGGTCATGAAACCCCTGTCTCCAATGCCACTTCTGATGTGTGCACCACGAACACCTCTTCCAAGTTATCCCCGGTCCCAACGGCTCGTGTGAGAACCATCACCGCTGCTGTGTGCTGGGAATGCCTCAACCACCCAGTTTACCAGAGTTGCTAGTTTGTTAGCCAATATTAGGTCAAGGTTCTCCTGTGGCATGATGTTTTGGAATTTGCCTTTATAGCGGGGATCAAGGATGCTGGCCAACCAGTAGTCGTCATCGTTCAACATTTTGGCAATGCGGGGGTCCCTTTTTAGGATCTGCAAGGCATAATCTGACATGTGGGCCAATGTTCCCGGGGTCAATGATGCACTGCGAGTGCTGGGTGGAGGAGCACTTTCAGGCAAATCCACATCCCTCCAGTCACGCACAAACCCTGTACCAGACCTTGCTACGCCAACATTTTCTCTTGCCCCATGAGAAGCATCCTCCTCCCCTAAATAATCATCCCCATCATCATCATCCTCCTCCTCTTCCTCTTCTTCCTCCACCTCGTCCAGGAAAGGTCCCGGAGCAGACAGTGGCTGACTGTCATCAAGGCTTCCCTCCTCCTCTTCCTCATCATCCTCGGCTGCAGACACCTGGTCCTTAATGTGCGTCAAAGTTTGCATGAGCAGACGCATAAGTGGGATGCTCATGCTTATGATGGCGTCGTCTTCGCTTACTATGCGTGTGCATTCCTCAAAACACTGAAGGACTTTACAGAGGTCTTTCAGCTTCGACCACTGCACACCTGACAACTCCATGTCTGCCCTCAAAGTGCCTGCCAGTGTATCCTCCCACAAATGCATTACAGCCTGCCTCTGTTCGCACAGCCTCTCAAGCATGTGCAGGGTGGAGTTCCACATTGTTGCAACATCGATAATTAGGCGGTGCTTTGGAAGGTGGAGCAATCGCTGCAGCTTCTGCATACGACTGGAGTGTACGGGCGATCGGCGGATGTGCAAGCACAGTCTTCGAACCTTATGGAGCAGGCCTGTTAACTCCGGATAATTATTGAGAAAGCACTGCACCACCAGGTTCAAGGTGTGAGCCAAGCAAGGTATGTGTCTGAGTTTTGAAAGGGCTATGGCTGCCACAAAATTCCGGCCGTTATCACTAACTACCTTGCCTGCCTCAAGATGTAGACTGCCCAGCCATGACTCAGTTTGACGCTGAAAGTAGTCGGCCAGTACCTCCGCAGTGTGTCTTTTGTCGCCCCAAAACATCATCTTTAAAACAGCCTGCTGCCGCTTACCACTAGCTGTTCGATAGTGGGACACCTTGGGTGCAACAATGCCAGCTGCGGATGAAGTGCTTGTGCAACAGCGCTCTGTGGATGAGATTTCGCTTCTGGAGGAAGAGAAGGAGGAGGGTCGAGCGCCTATAGCCAACTGTTTCCTATACTGTGGGCTAGGCAGCTCATGCGACTGCGCTCTGTGGACAAGCTTTCGCTTCTGGAGGAGGAGGAGGGTCGAACGCCTACAGCTGTTTCCTATACCATGGGCTAGGCAGCACTGTCCAACCACCGCTGTTCCCTGTGGCACCCGCATCCACCACATTAACCCAGTGCACAGTGATGGACACGTAACGGCCCTGGCCATGCCTACTGGATCATGCATCTGTTGTGAGGTGCACCTTTCCACTCACTGATTGCTTGAGTGCATGGACAATGCGGTCTTTCACATGAAGGTGGAGGGCTGGGATGGCTTTGCAAGAAAAGAAGTGCCGACTGGGTAGGTCATAGCGTGGTACTGCGCAGGCCATGAGTTCGCGGAAAGCTGCGCTTTCAACCAACCGGTAGGGCATCATCTCTATCGAGATTAGTTTGGCAATGTGGGCGTTCAAACCCAGTGTACTCAGATGAGAGGATGAGTACTTTCTTGTCCTACTCATAGTATCTGGTAGGGTGAGCTGGACTTGAGAGCTGCATATGGTGGAACTAGCAGTGGACATGGTGGACTGAGAGAGGGTTGATGATGGTGATGGAGTTGGTGTTCTTTCTGATGGCCTAGATTCAGTCTTTCGTAGCAATAACATTGTGATTCCCTGACTGCTTTGGCCTTGCGATGACACCTCAACATTTGCTGCTGGTGGTGTGCTAACCGGTGGTCTTACAGTGGGGGAAACAATGTAGCGTTGATGACTGCCTTCATTGGGAGCAGTTGCACATATGGTATGTGAGGTTTGGTAGTCCTTCCACGCTTGCAAGTGCATGGTGGTTAAATGTCTAAGCTTGCAACTTGTATTCAAATTTCTTAGATTTTTCCCTCGGCTAAAGGTCTTTGCACACGTCTTACAGATAACCTTTGCCTGATCATTAGCATTTTTTTCAAAAAAGTGCCACACTGCACTCTTCCTACTGTGGAAGACATTTTGATACCTTGCACGCTGTGCTAATTTAACTGTCTGGCCAAGCTGTCCTGCAACTCTTTCGGTTTTTGTAACCCGTTTTTGGACTGCTCCGAGCCTGCCAGATAACAGCTGTTGCGATGTCGATGCCTGCTGCGGATGCTCCTCCTCCTCTTCTGAGCTATTGGCAGCGGCACCCTCTTCCCCCAATGGATGCCAATCTGGGTCAACAACTGGGTCATCCATCACCTCCTCTTCAATGTCATGTGCACCTTCCTCTGTGTCACCGTGTATGGTGGTATAGTATTCGGGAAGGGGCAACTGAGTTTCATCAGGGTCAGAATCTGGATCAGTACACTGCGAGGACAATGTAGTGCTCTGAGTGAATGTACCAGCACATAAATCTAGCAGTGGCTGTGCATCAGTGCACTCCATGTCAGATTCATCTTGGCCTGGGTAATTCACAATTTGACTTGATAACCTAGGCATGGCATGTGAAAACAGCTCCATGGAGTAATCTGTAGTGTGGCCTGCCGCATCCTTCAATTTTGGTAGGTGTGAAGGACCCAAGGGAAGGTGTGGTTCATGACCATGAGCCTCCAATGATGACTCAGTGCTTTTATTTTTTAAAACTTCAGAAGAGGAGGCGATAGAGCTGGAGCCTGAGTCAGCAATGTAAGCCAAAACTTGTTCCTGAAGCTCCGGCTTTCAAAGCAGTTTACCTACTCCCAGAAAAGGGATCCTTCGAGGCCTTGTGGAGCTAGACGGTGATGCAGGCTCAACACCTCCTGCATTAGGTGCTACTGTGCTTTTGCCATAACCAGCAGATCCACCACCACCACCAACACCATCATTACCAGCTGGCAACCCCCGCCCACTTCCACGGCCTCTTCCACCACACTTCCTCATTTTTGGGAAAATGTACCCAAAATACCACCAGCTATATGGTACTGTTAAACAAGGTACAAGGTGTATATAGGATTGGGGAGAATTTGAATCTCCCTACAGACTTGAGGACACTGAACTAATATCTCAGGCCCAGTGTAGATTACACCTCAATATAACAGGTTGAAATTGGATGGTGTATAAAATGTCTATATAGGACTGGGGAGAATTTGATTCTCCCTAGAGATTTTAGCAAGCTGACAATGATGCTCTCAGTCCCAAGTATGGCAGCAGGCAGCCTAATAAGCAGGACTGCTGCACACAAAAGTGTGGAAAAATGAACGCTTGGTATCTAGGCAAAAAAGAGGATGAAAAGTATTTTTGCTTTTAAAAAAGCAGTTTGCACAGCAGTGTGCAAACAGCAATGCAGCTATCAGGGAGCCTTATAAGGCAGCCTAATAACCAACAGAGCTGATGCACCAAAATATAGCCTCCCCTTGCACTGCACACTAACTGGTGTGTTGTACAGGCAAAATCGCTAATAGCAGAAGCAGTTTTTTTTATCTTCTTCCCTGCCTAACGCTCTCCCTACAGAATCAGCAGCAGCAGCAGCTCTCCCTATTCTGAGATTAGCATAAGTAAGATGGCGGTCGGCGTGCACGCCCTTTTATACCCCCTGTGATGCCACACAAAGCAAGCCAATCACTTGCATGCCCTTCTCAAAGATGGTGGTGACCCCTGCCTATGTCATCGCGTTGCCAACAGTGTCCGTTCTTCATGATTGGCTGAA
The DNA here is from genome assembly GCF_039654945.1 of Dendrobates tinctorius. Taxonomy (NCBI): domain Eukaryota; kingdom Metazoa; phylum Chordata; class Amphibia; order Anura; family Dendrobatidae; genus Dendrobates; species Dendrobates tinctorius. Next base: position 3,180,417 of record NW_027362000.1, on the reverse strand, counting down.
AAAGGGCGCTGAAGCATCTTTTGAAACACGACTTTGGCGCCATGGTCACTTTGGCGAAAGTCGGCGACTTTTGAATTTGACCGACCCGTTTCGCTCAACTCTAATGGGCAAAGCATGTGGTAAGGGATGACGAAGTGGATGTGATGCTGATGGTGAGATTAGATGTCGAGCCAGAGAGCAAGGTAAAACTATGCCTGATTCGGGAGTTTTCGCAGACCATCCCAGCGCCCAGGCCCTGATTAGCTGGGTACTCTAACAAGGAGGGAAAAGATTTGGAAGATGCTGAAGGAGTAGCTTTCCAACTGTACCGGTGTCCTCCGCGATTCCTCTGTGTCTTACAAGTATTGGGAATCCAAGTTAGACACATGGCATGAATTGTCTCTCGAAGCCTTGCAAATCCTGGTCTGCCCTACCGCTAGCATTTTGTCAGACGGGGTTTTTAATGCTGCCGTATTATATCTGGTAGGAGGATCTACCTGTCAACTGAAAATGCTGACAGGCTGACTCTACTTGATTACAGCAGTGGAACATATACTCAGTGGGTTTTTTTCTGGTCTATTCCTTCCCACCCAAATATGCGTAAATGCTTCAGGATTTCGTCTATTTATGTCATCCTTCTTCACCACCATATCAACAAGGTGATCATGTTACCCTTACTATAAATATTTTAAGGGTGTTTATGATGCCTGCATTAAGATAAGTATACCCCCGAGGGGTAAATGTTTTTCAACCCATGCACTTAGTGCATGTGCATTACCTGTCTAGGATACCCACGCCTTAATAAGGTGAAAAATATGTTTTCTGAGGTCCTCCACTGTGTCTCTTCAAAGGGGTATTGGAGTGCCTCCATCTAATTTTTGGCATCTCTTGCACTTAGTGCATACACTTTACCAGTATATGAGACCCAATCCTTGGTAATGAGAAAAAATGCATTTCTGAGGCTCCATCTTCTAGTTGAGGGAACAGTTTTGGAAACCAAAAGAGCTGGTGGGTTCTATTAGTCTAAGATCCAGTGCCTTGTTGTGGGCTATCAGGTGGTTGCCACATGGATTTCACAGCCAGGACAGTAGACTTTGTACAATAATTACAGAAAATCCTGGTCTCTTCCATATCAGGCAGAGCAGGTGCAAAATGCTCCACTATATTCTGCCAGGAGAGCTGATGAAATAACAGTCCTTGATGCTGCTACATTAAATTAATAGCTTTTTTCATTTAATTTTTAATTAAAATAGATTATATTTGCTATTAATGTCGCTCTTATCTGCAATTTGTGTAGGGTGAGCGGTCGCAGTAGGGATAGTATATTACAAGCATCTAGTCAGGGATTATTGCCTTATAATAATTGCTGCCGCAACCAAAAAAAAATCAAGGTAACATCTATTTCCCATAATACCACTGTTAGCTGTGTTTAGCATAGGTGTAAGGGGAGGCCAGGACAATAGTCGTGGCCAGAGACACTAAAGAATCAGTGTCCTGGCCTTCCCTCACAGAAAATTGTTTTTCACTCTTCAGCGTACCTGCCTCTCCAGGTTCGGGTCCCCCTGGGCACTTCGAAAACGGCATTGGCTCTTCTCCCAGTAATTGAGACATAGTCCAGAGTAACTTGAACGTTACCTTTACTTAGAACTTCACACATTATATCCACAGTTGGCGCATCATGGAATACACAATCAACTACACTTGCTTCCTCAGCTCTCCCTACTTTGATGACACTTCTATACGGCACACATGTGGTGCCCCTGAGGGTTTAGTTGCCACAGAGGTACTGCAGCTCCTCCTGAGGTGTGGTACCCCACCATCCAGGAAGTTGGAGGCTCCTGACCACATTCCAACACCTGCACCCATCATCACAAAGTAGTGTAGCAAAGCCACATTGCGGCTCCCTGCTTGGAGTGTAGCAGAGCACCTTTGGAGGCTCCCTGCTTGGAACACAAAACATGCAGGGAGGCGGGTGGAGTTTGAATACATAAAAGAGTGGGAAGGTTTAGGAGTTCAGTTCAGTTGAGTTCAAGTCAGTTTTGTTGAGAGTTGAGTTCAGTTCGGAGTGGAGGAGAGGAGATCCCTGGGAGAGGGATGGAAGAAGGAAGTGCTGCAGCAGATCACAGTGACCTGGGTCTGCTGGCACGGGAAGGGAAAGAAAGAGACAGACATTGAAGAGAACCCTGATTTTAAATAGGAAGGAAAGGACAAGTACAGAACGTAGGAGTAAAAGGGAACAGAGGACGTGGTTTAGAAGAGAACTCTGCCTCGAAGTTCTAAGCGCAAGGCAGACACCGGTGGAGTAGTGAGCTGTAAATGCACTACTCCCATCTAAGACTTGAGGGCACAACAGCAACTTGGATAGTGAGCCTGGTCTTAGGAGTAAGGAGTCCCCGAAGCAGGCTAAAGCTGTCTGCTGTACAAGTATAGTTCTTGGGAACATCTGACAGGAGGAACTCCAGTGTAACTCAGTACTAGGAGTACTTCACTCAAAGGCGCTATAGAGGAGACGATCAGAAAGGCACATGTTGGCGGAGTGTTGGAAGGGAGCATTCCATCTTGCTTGGAGGCTGACTGAACCCCTGACCCGGAGGACACAGCATGGAGGCAGGCACTTGTTTGTGCAACAGACTGTGAGTAAAGCTTTGGAACTACAAGCCCTTGTGTCCTCTACTCATTCCGGCACCAACACCCTCAACACTGCTACATTGCTGCACCATTCACGTCTCCCAACTATCATCTACTTTACACTGCCTTGGGACTACAGCTCTACAGCTCCACCTGTGGGGAGCTTCAACATCTTTGCTGCACCACACCACCAGTCCCAGAGGATCTGCATGCAGCGTCGGCTTAACATCTCAATTGCCGAACACCACAGGTGGCGTCACGAACTATTCATTTAATCCACTACATTCCACCATTCAATCTCCCCTATTAATTGGGCACCCAGGGCCACGGACCGGGTCACTGCTGCCGTGACACATCCCGCTGAGGTTGATCAGGTTCGACTGCTGACTAAGCAGTTTTCAGCTGCAAGGTGGGTATGCTGGTGTCAGGCCCCACCGATTTCATATTGACAAACTATCCAGCAGAGCAGTCATCAAAGATTAGTCCCTGAAAAAAAACGCTGTAAATGCATTCTGCCATCTAAAGAGCCGGCCATTTGGCTATCCAAGCTTGGATTTTAGTGGATAATTTTTGAGCTATGTCACATTTCTAGAATGACTAGGAAAATTAATCTTCGGTTGACAGAGAACAGATCTGAGTAAGGACTTGATTTTTGCACTATAAGTTGCTTTATTTGGTTCTATTTGGGGGTACGACACATTTTTTAAATTCTTCTTCTGTTCCAATTTTTGAGAAGCAGAATGAACAAAAACAGTAATTCGGGAATTATCTTTAATTTTTTTAATGCAATTTCACTTTGTTCACCGTGCGATAAATGTGATAAGACGACTTACTTCTTCTGATCACAGCGATGCCCAAGTTATATATTATTTTTAGAATTTGCTGTTTTTTTCATGCTAAAAATACTGATTTATAAAAATGTATTAATTACATCACCATATTCTGAGCTATTACTTTTCTAATTTTACATTGAAAGAGATGTGTAGGGGCTCGTTTTCTTTGGGATGAGCTGAAGTTTATAGTCATACCATTTTGGACTACATAACAATTTTTTATCTTTTTTTTTTATACATTTTTGGTTGGCTGTCTGAACAACAACCGTAAATTCATAAATTGTTCTTATTTAATTCTCTACCAAAAATGAGACAAACTGTGATGAAAAAGATCGATATGAAATAGATGGATAGATATGAAATATAAAGATAGATCTATAGATATTTGATGGATTATATGAAACATAAATATATTTGATATAGCTAGAAAGGAACAAGGTAAAAGACATGTGAAATAGATAAACAGATATCTGCGATATAACCGGAGATGTGTCCTTCTGCCCGAAGCCGCCAGTGCATGCGCAGGACCTGGATGAAGCAGCAGCAGCTTCACCAGCGGGAGAGGGAGAGAGAAATGGGAGAAGGGAGGGGAAAAGAGAGGGAGGGGAATTGAGAGAGGGGTGGAACGAGAGGGGAGAAACATAGAGAAAGGAAGGAAGAAAGAGGGGTGGAGAAAAAGAGGAGGGAAAGAGAGAGATGGGAGGGGAAAGACTGGTGATAGAAAGAGAGGAGAGAGAGAGAAAGAGACTCGCCACCCATGCATAGAACGGGTTCAATAGCTAGTGATATATATATATATATATAGATATGTACAAAGGCAAATAGATCACAAAAGAGAAAAATTCCTTATGTAAGAACTTTATATTTTTTTCCACAAAAACGCCTTTAGATCCTTTTTTTTAAAAAAAAACAGTAAGAAAGTTTAATTAAAAAACTTATAATAACAGTCTCTTGGAAAATATCAAAAATTATTAAAAAAAAAAGTAGAAAAGCTGTCCCTCCCCTCTCAATATGATACTTTAAAGCATGGATGGGGAACCTCAGGCCCCCGGGCAATCTACGGCCCTCGATGACCTTTTATCATGCCCTCAGGCAGATTCTTAGGAACCACATTCTTGGGCAGGGAGCTGTATTTTGATTGCCGCTAGCTCATTAATTTCTTTTTGCTCTGTTAGCACACACACGCAGTGTTCACTACTGAACACTGAGGGTATGTCTCCACAGTCAGTAAACGCTGCAGACTGGACATTGCGTGCAGCCGCAGCGTCCAAACCGCAGCGGCCAGATGTTACTGCATAGTGGAGGGGATTTTATGAAATCCCGTCTCCACTATGCGTACAAGGATGCCTCCGGCTTCCCTGTGTAACTGAACATGCGACATGTCTTTCAAGACTGCATCATATCCATTTATCTTATGGAAACGCGAGTCTCCGTAAGATAAATATCACCATCCAATGTATAGGATGCGGTGATTCCGTATGGTTGAACACATGCAGAATCACCGCACGTCCAAAAGCCAGCAGCGCTTTGGATGGAGCAGACATGTGCTGCATCCAAAGCGCTGCCAATACTGACCATGGAGACCTACCCTGAAGGGCATGCAATGAAAGATTACATCCTGACACCAGTGTCAGAATGTATTTTGTGGGCAGAGTTTGTATGGCCCCTAAGGGATGGTATAAATATTCAAATGGCCCTTGGCAGAAAAAAGATTCCCCACCCCTGCTTTAAAGTATCCAACAACTATCTACATGGCAGATAACTGTGTGCTGTCATTTACAGTAAATGCATTAAGAAAGTTCTATACATTTTCTATGATGATCAACGGCGGCCAGCATGACGCATCTTCTTGATCTACACTTCGCTGTGTTCTGTGGAGTGGATGAGGCTGTTGACACTGAAATTATTTAAAAAATGGCTGTTAAATTGACTATTTGGATTGGAGCCGGTGAAAGAACTGAAATAGGGACCTCTGAGATGTAAGGTGTGCTGCAAATCTGCAGATTGTTCCTCCACGGAGCCTGCGGTGAAACTGCTCAATGCAGGGATGTTACTCTGGGAGAGTTCATTCACCAAGCCCAGAGACATCGGCCTGTTGACTGAGCAGGAGTCCAAAGAGGAGGTCATACTGCTGAAAATGTTGTTCAGACAAGTGGTGGAGGTGATTTCTGGGGGAGATGCACTCTTCTGATCTTCTGATGAAGCTTCCACCTCTGGAGACTTTGGGACCATCATAGATGGTGTATCATCACCACCCTTCATCCCTAAAACCACCCGACCGTCTTTATCTTTAGCCGTGACAGCGTTAGTGTTGTTCAGTTCTGACCTCTTCTTTCTTTTCCTGCGAAAGTTCCCGTTGTCGAACATCTTCCCGCAGTTAGGATCTATGGTCCAGTATAATTTAATATAAACAATATATACAGTACATTTAAAAATGTCAGCTGTAAAACACCAAATATTAGGAGTAATGTACATTTTTTTAAAGAAATCTATAAAAATTCAATAATTTTTAGTAATACACTAGGTAAGGCTACTTTCACACTTGCGTTTTTTTGCTGCGCGCTTTTTGCGCACACAAACGCATGAAAAAAACGCATCATGCGCTTGTGTGCGCTTTTTGCGGGTTTTGGTGCGATTATTAAAAAAACGCATGTGTTTTTTGCGCATACGTGCGCATTATAATGCGCACGTATGCGCACCCATAGACTATAACGGGTGTTTTGCTGTAAAAAAAAATGCATTGCGTACGCATGCGTTTTTTGGGGGCAAGTCAGACGCACGAAAAATGCAACAGGATTTATGTTTGGCAGCTGTCGCACACTAAAAGACGCTTTTTATTGTAAAAATAGTTTTTGCATCACCACATATTGAGAGCTATAATTTTTCCGTATTTTGACCCACCGAGTCATGTGGGGTCTTATTCTTTGCGGGACGAGTTGACGTTTTTATTGATATCATTTTCGGGCACGTGACATTTTTTGATCGCCATTTATTCCAATTTTTGGGACGCAGAATGAACAAAAACCAGAGTTTCATGAATTTCTTTTGGGGGGTGCGTTTACACCGTTCTGCGTGCGGTAAAATTGATAAGACGGTTTTATTCTTCGGGTCAGTACGGTTACAGCGATACCTCAATTAGGTCTTTTTTTATGTTTTGTCGGTTTTTTGCAATGAAAACAATTTTATATAAAAAATAATTATTTTTGCATCGCTTTATTCTGCGAACTATAACTTTTATATTTTTTTGCAGATGATGCTGTATCACGGCTCATTTTTTGCGGGACAAGATGACGTTTTCAGCGGTACCATGGATATTTATATGCGTCTTTTTGATCGCGCGTTATTGCACTTTGTGTTCGGTGGTATGATAATAAATCATTATTTTTTGCTTCGTTTTTTATTTTTATTTTTTAAGGGGTTCACTATAGGGGTTAACTAATGGGACAGTTTTATAGGGCGGGTCGCTACGGACGCGGTGATACCAAATATGTGTACTTTTATTGTTTTTTTTATTTTCAAAAAATGAATTTATTGCGGAATATTTTTTTTTTTTTACTAATTTATTTAGCGATTTTTTTAAAATTATTTTTACACTTTTTTTTTTTACTTTATTATATAGTCCCAGGTGGGACATCACTGTCCTGTGACAGATCGCTGATCTGTCACATCACAGATCACTGTGACAGATCAGCAATCTGTCACAGGCAGTTCTGCAGACTTCCTCATGCCTGCGCTTTGCAGGCACTGAGGAAGTCAGCTCCCTACAGGCCCCCGAAGGTCCCCGTCGCTATTTTGGTTCCGGGGACCTGTAGGGAAAGAGACCCCCGCAGCAGCGCTGTACATTGCGCTGCCGTGGGGGGCTCAGGGAAGCACGGAGGGAGCCCCCTCCCTGCCGAGGCTTCCCTTTAAACCCCGGTACACCGCGATCGTGTTTCATCGCGGTGTACAAGGGGTTAACGTGTCGGGGGCGGTCCGTGACCACCCCTGACACATTGTGCCGGGTGTCAGCTGTGATAATCAGCTGACACCCGGCCGCGATCAGCGGCGCTCACCACGTGGGCGCCGCTGATCGCATTATACGTACTATCCCGTCCTTGGGCATTAAGTCCCAGGGCACATGGACGGGATAGTATGTCTAATGTCAGAAAGGGGTTAAAAACCAACAAGACTGTTAGGGGGACATTTATTGTCTCTTCCACAGCATCTCCTCACCTCGACAACTATCTTTCGGTGTTCCCCAAGGCTCAGTTCTAGGACCCCTACTCTTCTCCATCTACACCTTCAGCCTGGGACAGCTGATGTAATGGCATGGTTTGCAATCTCATCACTACGCCGATGACACGCACATCTACCTATCTGTACCTGACATTACTTCCTTACTAACCAAAATCATATGTCTTCCCGCCTAATCATCCTGTAGGCGGCACCTGGTTATTGCTTTTTCTTCCTTACTAGGCTTTCTTTGTGCCTGCATGGTGGCTCTCTGTACCTTGGTCCACTACCTTGTACTCTGGCGTGCTTCCCAGCACACGCTCTGCTCTGTCTTGAACCCAGGCGTGCTTACCAGTACGCGTCCTGCACCATCCTGTACCCTGAAAGCCCCCATGTACACGCTCTATGCACTTCCGTACCTAGCGTACTCCGAGTACACATTTTACATATTCCTGTACCCTGAATGCCCCCGTATTCACCCTTCTAAACACAGTCTCTCGTGCCTTCTTCGAGCTGGCTACCTGGTTCAATCAGTCCTGGTACTTTATTCTCCTGGGCCTGCCCCTGACGCTCCCTGTATAGGGGGTGATCCTCACTAGGTCAGCTCGCCCAGAGGGTCGACTCCAGGAGTCATCACACGAACAAGGATGAGTGGTTGTGCTGGATGGAAAATACTTATGGAAAAGGTTGAGGTGTACCCCACAGGGGAACAAGTTTGACAGCCAACACACTTACTGTATGGGCATGATATATTTAGTGAGAGTAAGTCTGCGTCTTTGCCTCCTCATAGAAGTTATGACTGTGCAATTGAGTTGATGCCTGGGTGTAAATTTCCCAACGGACGGCTTTTCAACTTATCTGTACCCGAACATGATGCTATGCGATCCTATATTAAGGAGTCGTTGGAGAAGGGTCATATTAGACCTTCCACTGGGTTTTTTTTGTGGCCAAGAAAGATGGTTCATTAAGACTGTGTATTGATTATCGTTCCCTTAACAAGATGACGGTTAAATATCAATACCAGTTACCTCTGATGTCTGATTTATTCTCCAGAGTTAAGAGTGCCTGCTGGTTTACTAAGCTTGACCTCAGGGGGGCGTATAATCTTATTCGCATCAAGCACGGGGATGAATGGAAGACGGAGTTTAATACTCCGGAGGGACATTTTGAGTACCTGGTGAAGCATTTTGGGCTCTCTAATGCCCCTTCTGTCTTCCAGTCCTATATGAGTGATATTTTTCGAGACTTTGTAGATAAGTTTTTGATCGTCTATCTGGATGATATTTTGATCTTTTCTAGTGATTGGGATTCCCTTGTGGAACATGTCCGGACTGTGTCCCGGATTTTGAGGGAGAATTCCCTGTTTGTTAGGGGATCGAAATGCCTCTTTGGTGTACAGAGGATTTCATTTTTGGGATTTATCTTGTCTCTATCGACTATTGAAATGGACCCGGCCAAGGTACAGGCCATTTATGATTGGGTTCAGCCTACTTCTTTGAAGGCTCTCCAGAAGTTTTTGGGTTTTGCTAATTTCTATCGTAAATTTATAGGTAATTTTTTTGGTATTGTTAAACCACTGACTGATCTGACCAAGAAGGGAGCTGATGTGCTGAATCGGTCTCCTGAGGCTGTCTCAGCATTTCAGGAGCTTAAGCGGAGATTTACTTCAGCTCCAGTTCTACGGCAACCTGATGTCTCACTTCCATTTCAAGTGGAGGTAGACGCTTCTGAGATTGGTGCAGGAGCTGTTTTGTCCCAAAAAGATCCTGTGACTTCTAAGATGAATCCCTGTGCCTTCTTTTCTCGAAAGTTCTCCCCATCTGAACGCAACTATGACGTGGGGAATCGGGAATTTTTTTGGCCATGAAATGGGCATTTGAGGAGTGGAGACATTGGTTGAAGGGAGCTAGACATCAATTTGTGGTCCTCACCGATCACAAGAATCTGATTTACCTGTAGTCAGCTAAACACTTGAATCCTAGACAGGCTAGATGGGCCTTGTTTTACACGCGTTTTAATTTTGTGGTCTCTTTTCTTCCGGGCACTAAGAATGTTAAGGCAGACGCCCTTTCTAGGAGTTTCTTTGCTGATTCTCTTAATCCGACTGAGCATACTACTATCCTAGGTGAGGGGGTAGTTTTTTCTGCCATTTCGCCCGATTTGAGATGCGCCCTGGAGGAATTTCAGGAGGATAAACCTGAGCGTTGCCCTATGGGAAGATTGTATGCGCCTGACCAGTGGAGAAAGAGAGTGATGTCTGAAATCCATTGCTCCGCATTGGCTGGTCATCCAGGTATTTTTGGTACCAGAGATTTGGCGAGTCAATCGTTTTGGTGGCCTGCCTTATCTCGTGATGTCAGGAATTTTGTACAGTCCTGTGGGACTTGTTCTCGGTCTAAACCCTGTTCTCGTTCTAGTGGGTTGCTGATGCCCCTCCCGGTGCCCAAGAGGCCATGGACCCATATCTCAATGGATTTTATTTCTGATCTTCCTGTCTCTCAGAGAATGACTGTTATCTGGGTGATTTGTGATAGATTTTCGAAGATGGTCCATCTTGTACCATGCCCAAAGTTGCCATCTTCCGTTGAGTTGGTACCCTTGTTTTTGCAACAGGTGGTTCGGTTGCACGGGATTCCTGAGAACATTGTGTCCGATAGAGGGGTCCAGTTTGTTTCCAGATATTGGAAAGCCTTTTGTTCCAATCTGGGAATTCAGTTATCCTTCTCCTCCGTGTTTCATCCCCAGACCAATGGGCAGACTGAGAGAACAAACCAGACTCTGGAGTCTTATTTATGATGTTTTATATCTGCTGATCAAGATGATTGAGTCTCATTTTTGCCCTTGGCCGAATTTGCGCTGAACAATAGAGCTAGTTCTGCCACTTTGATGTCACCCTTTTTTTGTAATTTTGTGTTTCATCCTCGATTCTCTTCAGGACAAGTGGAATCTTCGTCCTGCCCAGGTGTGGACACTGTGGTTGTGAGAATGCAGCAGATATGGGACCAAGTGGTGGATAAGTTGTCACTCTCTGAGGAAAAGGCCCAGCGTTTTTCCAACCGGCATAGGACCATTGGTCCCCGGTTTAAAGTGAGTGATATGGTTTGGTTATCGTCTAAGAATATTCCTATGAAAGTTGCATCTCCAAAATTTAAGCCAAGATTTATTGGACCTTATAAGATTTTGGAGATTCTTAATCCTGTTGCTTTTCGATTGGCTCTTCCAATTACGTTCAAAATCCACAACATATTTCATAAATCACTGTTGAAGAGGTTTGTTGAGCCAGTAGTTCCTGTGGTGGCACCTCCTAACCCTGTTTTGGTTAAAGGCAATGTGGAATATGAGGTAGAGAAAATATTGGATTCTCGTTTGGTCAGATGGAGACTCCAGTATTTGGTCAAAAGGAAGGGTTATGGCCAGGAGGATAATTCTTGGGTCTCTGCCTTGGATATTCATGCCAATAAATTGGTTCGTGCTTTTCACTGGGCCCATCCTGATCGGCCTGGTGGCGTGGATGAGGGTTCGGTGACCCCTCCTCAAGGGGGGTACTGTTATGAGCTTATTTTCTGCTCCACCACCTGGGAGTTCTCCTTCCGTTCTACCTCTGGTGGTGACAGGAGGTAGTGAGTTTACTTTAATTGGTAATAGTCTGCCACCTGACGAGGAGGATAATGATTGGATCTCTGGAGTATCAGACTGGATATAAGACTGCCGACGCCCTATCGTGTTGCTGATGATTCAGTCTGCTTCTCAGGTCTGGGACTTCAGTTTGTTTTTTGCTAATGTTCACACTTGCTCTTGTTTGCCAACTCAGGTTTTGTGTGTCAGCCAGCCCGGCTGGGCTGTGCTGAATTTCCACTTTTATTAATCTGTATTTGCCAATTTGCCTTTTGTCCTTTATTAGATTGGCCTCTTTTTGCTCTGTCTCAGAATATTCCAGAGTGCTGATATAGTGGGAGAAGTCTAGTGACTTCAGGGTTAATTTTGTTATCAGAAGCGTTGGACATTATTTTTGGTAGGGTTTTTTGGCAGATTGCAGACAGTATCTTTCCTTTCCTGTCCTTTCAAGTTAGTTTGGCCCCATCGTTTGCTTTGTTTGTGTTTTCATCTTGCTTCACTGTCAATACATGTGGGGAGCTGTCTTTCCTTTGGGGTCTGCTCTGGGGAGTTAGTTTTCCTCTTTTCTTACTTTAGGCTTATTTAGTTCTCTGGTTGTGACGAGGCGTCCAGGACCATCGTAGGCACGCTCCACCACTGCTTCTAGTTGTGTGTTAAGAACATACAAACTCCTTGCAGATGTTGTCCTTGGTGGGATTCGAACCCAGGACCCCAGCGCTGCAAGGCTGCAGCGCTAACCACTGAGCCACCGTGCTGCCCATAGCAGCTTAGCGTGTGTTGCTTTTTTTCTCCTCGGTGACCCATTCGTAACACAAAGGTTATCTGTAAGAAGTGCGGAAGGACCTTCAGCCGAGGTAAAAGTCTCCGAAATTTAAACACCAGTTGCATGCTTAGACATTTAGCCACCATGCACTTGCAAGCATGGACGGACTACAAAACCTCAGGTAGCACATGTGCACCTGCTCCGACTGAAGGTAGCCTGCAAACTACATTGCTTCCCCCACTGAAAGGCCACCGATAAGCACACCATCAGCAAGAAATGTTGAGTTGTCGTCGCATGGCCAAAGCAGTCAGGGAATCTCAATATTTTTGCCAAAAAATTATGAATCTAGGCCATCACCAACACCACCATCACCAACACCAACCCCCTCTCAGTCCTTAATGTCCACCACTAGTTCGCCCCTATGCAGCTCTCAAGTCCAGCTCTCCCTACCAGACACTCTGAGTAGGACAAGAAAGTACTCATCATCTCATACGTGTACACTGGCTTTGAACGGCTACATTGCCAAACTGATCTCATTAGAGATGATGCCCTTCCGTTTAGTTGAAAGCGAAGCTTTCTGAGAGCTCATGGCCTACACTGTTCCACGCTATGACCTACCCAGTCGGCACTTCTTTTCTTGAAAAGCCATCCCTGCCCTGCACCTGCATTTGAAAGACCGCATTGTCCATGCAATCAAACAATCAGTGAGAGGAAAGTTGCACCTCACAACAGATGCATGGGCCAGTAGGCATGGCCAGGGCCGTTACGTGTCCATCGCTGCGCACTGGGTTAATGTGGTGGATGCAGGGTCCACAGGGGACAGCAGCGGTGGAGCAGTGCTGCCTAGCCCACAGTATAGGAAACAGTTGGCTATAGGCGCTCGACCCTCCTCCTTCTCCTTCTCTTCCTCCAGAAGCAAAATCTCATCCACAGAGCGCTGTTGCACAAGCACTTCATCCGCAGCTGGCATTGTTGCACCCAAGGTGTCCCACTATCGAACAGCTAGTGGTAAGCGGCAGCAGGCTGTTTTAAAGATGATGTTTTGGGGCGACAAAAGACACACTGCGGAGGTACTGGACGACTACTTGCATCGACAAACTGAGTCATGGCTGGGCAGTCTACATCTTGAGACAGGTAAGGTAGTCAGTGACAACGGCCGGAATTTTGTGGCAGCCATAGCCCTGGCAAAACTCACACACATACCTTGCCTGGCTCACACCTTGAACCTGGTGGTGCAGTGCATCCTAAATAATTATCCGGACTTAACAGCCCTGCTCCATTAGGTGCAAAGACTGTGCTCGCACATCCATTGCTTGCCCGTACACTCCGGTCTTATGCAGAAGCTGCAGCGATCGCTCCAACTCCCCAAGTACCGCCTAATCATAGACGCTGCAACTAGGTGGAACTCCACCCTGCACATGGTTGAGAGGCTGTGTGAACAGAGGCAGACTGTAATGCATTTGTGGGAGGATACACGGGCAGGCAGTTTGCGGGAAGACATGGAATTGTCGGGTGTGCAGTGGTCAAAGCTGAAAGACCTCTGTAAAGTCCTTCAGTGTTTTGAGGAATGCACACAGCTGGTCAGCGCAGGTGACGCCATCATAAGCATGAGCATCCCACTTATGCATCTGCTCATGCAAACTTTGATGCACATAAAGGATCAAGCGTCTGCTGCAGAGGAGGTGGAACAGGAGGAGGGAAGCCTTGATGACAGTCAGCTATTGTCAGCGAGGGCAACTGAGCTGGACGAGGTGGAGGAAGAAGAGGAATAGGTGGAGGAGGATGAGGGTGATGATTATTTTGGAGAGGAGGATGCTTCTCAGGGGGCAAGAGATAATGTTGGCGTGTCAAGGTCAGGTCCACGGTTTGTGCGTGACTGGAGGTATGTGGATTTCCAAGAAAGTGCTCCTCCACCCACCACTGGCAGTGCATCATTGATACCTGGAACATTGGCCCACATGTGTGATTATGCCTTGCAGATCCTAAAAAGGGACCCCCGCATTGCCAAAATGATGAAGGATGATGACTACTGGTTGGCCAGCATCCTGGATCCACGCTATAAACGCAAATGACAGAATATCATGCCACAGGAGAACCTAGAAATAATATTGGTGAACAAACAAGCAACTCTGGTAAACCGCTTGTTGGTGGCATTCCCAGCACACAGCAGCGGTGCTGGTTCTTCCATGAGCCGTAGAGGTCAAAATGGAAGAGGTGTTTGTGGTGCACACAGCCGAAGTGGCGTTGGAGACAGGGGTTTCATGACCATGTGGTGGACTGATTTTTCAAGTACCGCTCACACAACTGCCAATACTGAATCGATTGCAGGTGACAGGAGACAGGAGTTGTCAACTATGGTTACAAACTACTTCTCCTCCCATATCGATGTTCTCCCTCACAGGTCATTCCCCTTTGACTATTGGGCCTGTAAACTGGACACATTAGCGTACTATGAGGGTCCCCGTGCCAGTACCGCTGCCCACGAGTGTGCCCCCCCCTGCTTGCTCAGGGTCCAAGCACTTGCAAAACTTACCTCTCCCTGCTCCACCGCTGTGTAGTCTGGCCAGTTAAATCCTTCACAGGGACGGGCACTACAACTTTGCTGAACTGATCGATGATGGTTAAAACGTAGCTATGGCCAGTCCTGCTGGGCTCTACCTTCAGATGATCAATGGCTACCATTTGTAATGGACGTCGACTCACAATCGGATGCAGGGGTGCTTTATGATCAGCTTTCACAATTTTCCTAGTCACAGACGTATGACATTCCTGCCACCATTTTTCAATGTCTCCTTTCATGCCAATCCAATAGAATCACCTACGGTCTGTGGCTTCTGTCTTTTGCACTCCAAAATGACCAGACACATCATGATAGGCAGTGAGGACCATGTCTTCATCTCTCCCTGTGATCACAATTTGATGGAGACGAGTAACGGTGATGTGATCCACACTACTGCGATAAAGCAATCCTTTCTTCAGCAAAGAACCGTTTTCACTGTCTCCACAGACACAGTAATTGAGGGTCTGCATCGCCTCTGCAACATCTACCAGGAGGCTTACTGAGATTGAAATATATACGAAGATTTAAAAGTACCACAACACCGTTTACTGTTGTACGCTTCGACTACCTTTCCCTTTTTCTACTTGTTAAATTCTGGTGTAATACATACTGAGCCTGTGAGTGTCTGTGTCTGACTCCGGAAGTATAGACGGAAATTTACAATTACCTCTAGACTGGATACATCTGGTATGTGCTGATACAGTACCTTTGTTCAAAATTTTGTATTACGGTATCATCCATAGTGAGTGAGTGTGTGTGGTTTACACCTTCTATATATACGGTGAATTGGAGATACCAATTTTTACCCTATACTCGAAACAGCTTGTATCTTGTTGTACAGTGCCTTTGTTCGACATTTAGTATTACGGTGACATCCATACTGAGTAAGCGTCTGAGACTGACTACGGGACTATGTATACGGAGATTTCAATTGTACCCTATAATATATATACTTGCTATCTTGTTATCCAGTACCTTTTTTACAACATTTTTTATTTTGGTCAAACCCAGACTGAGTGAGCGTCTGAAGGTGACTCCGGAAATATATGCCGAGATTTCAAACTTGGCCAACACTGTCTACAGCTGTACGCTTGTGTTGCATTACCCATTTACAGCTTTTCATATTCTTGTGTAATCCATGCTGGGCCTGAGAGCATTTGTGTCTGCCTCCTGAAATGTATACGGAGATTCAGAATGTTTACACTATACTATATATACCTTGTATCTGGTGATACTGTACCTTTTTCACCTTTTTATTTTATTGGGTAATCCAAACTGAGCCTGTGAGCATCTGTGTATGAATCATGAAATGTATATGGAGATTTACTGTTATCCCTAGACTGTATAGAGCTGTACGCTTCTGATACAGTACCATATATCTGCTAGTATTTTGGGTCAATTTTCTAAAACATGAGGAAGTATGGTGGAAGAGGACACAGATGTGGGCGTGGGGGGCCGGCTGGTACTGATAGTGGTGGTGGTGCATCTGCTGGTAGTGCCAAAAGCACAATAGCAGCTAAGGCAGGAAGTGTTGAGCCTGCATCATGATGTTGCTCTGGAAGGCCTGTAAGGCTCCGTTTTCTGTGAGTAGGTAGACAGCTTTTAAAGTCGGAGCATCAGGAACTGTTTTTGGCTTACATTGCTGAAACAGCTGTAGGGAAGGTGACCTGACGGACGGACATGTTAGAATAGAGAAAGATAGGTTTGCACAGTTTAGACAGGTGTCAGTTACTACATCGGGGAAACAGCTGAGAAAGTGTAGTGGACGTGCAGTACCTTGGGTTGACCATTAGAGGGCAGGGAGGAGTGTGAGCAAAGGACTTGACATCAGCATAGGGCTTAGGAAACCGTTGGTCATGGGGCGGAGTTACAGGGAACTGGGAGTGGTATAAATACTGAGGGAGGGTTCCATAAGGTTCCAGTCCCCAGGGGGAGCCCAAGTGACAGGAGGACTACGACAGTCTGTGCACTCTGAGGAAAACCAAACCAGGGGGACTGAGGAGAGAGAACGTTAAGGGGGTGGTCCTGACAAGAAAGTACCGCAGAATAGATGAGGCAACGAGGTAAAGCATACCATACTGAGAGAGACAACTGTTCAGTGAGAGTACTGTTGGTTACAGGCCTAAGGCAGCCACAGTGATGGATCTGACAGGAGTGTCAACGAGTGAAGAGGGGACGGTGTATGCATACATGTCCCCAGTGTAAAGTACGGTGTGTGGGAAGCGGCTCTGGAAACGGAGGGTCGACAAGTAAAGCGAAGTAAAGTGAATTGCTTTGAAGTGCGGTGTACTGCGGAGGCCGTCAAGTGGGCGGCCAGAAAATAAAGCTTGGACCTGTTGTACCCGACATTTGCCTCCATCGTGTTTCTGTTACATCTCTGCTTGCTAAGAAAGGGACCACCCCCCAGCTCGGCCTACCACCTCAACACTGCCTCCAGCTCTATTGCCTCCTCTTCTGGAGTTTAAAAAAATGAAAGCACTGAGTCGTCAGTGCAGGCTTCTGGTCAGGAGCAACCACTTTCCTTGTGTCCTTTACCCACACCAAAAGTGAAGGATGCAGCAGCACACACTTCAGATTACTCCATGGAGCTCTTTTCACATACTATGCCTGGGTTAATTAAAAATGGGGCCCATCATATACTGGAATATTCAAAATGGGGGACATCATAAACTGGAGCATCATCCATGAGGACCATCATATACTGGAGCATTCTAAATGGGGCAGATCAGACACTGGAGCAGCATCTATGGGGCGCATGATACACTGGAGCATTAGAAATGGGGGCCATTATATATGGATCATTAATAAGGCCCATAAGACACTGGAGCATCATCCATGAGGCCCATCATACACTGGAGCATCATCCATGAGGCCCATCATATACTGGAGCATTCCAAATGGGGCAGATCACACACTGGAGCAGCATCTATGGGGCACATGATACACTGGAGCATTAGAAATGGGGCCCATTATATATGGTGCATTATTGGGGCCCATAAGACACTGGAGCATCATCCATGAGGCCCATCATATACTGGAGCATTCCAGATGGGGGACATCAGACACTGGAGCAGCATTTACGGGGCCAATTAGACACTGGAGCATTAGAAATGGAGCCCATTATATATGGAACATTATTAGGGCCCATCATACGCTGGAGCATCATCCATGAGGCCCATCATATACTGTAGCATTCCAGATGGGGGACATCAGACACTGGAGCAGCATTAACGGGGCCCATTATACACTGGAGCATTAGAAATAGAGCCCATTATATGTGGATCATTATTTTGGCCCATAACACACTGGAGCATCGTCCATGGGGACCAACATATACTGTAGCATTATGTGAAGCTCATCATATACTGTATGGAACATTATATGTAGCCAGTTATTCTGTATGGAGAAATATATGGGGCTCATTATTCTGTATGGCGCACAATGTGGTGGACATAATACTGTATGGAGTAATATACTGTCCTTTTTGAGCTATTGTACCATTTAAAATAGATCAGTCATGTCATGTAAGCAGTGAAGTATTTGTCATTGTACTATACCTATATTTCTGTGGCGTATCGGAGCATCATGAGTTATGATATGTATTAAAGGGGCGCACTGACACTCTTTGGCCCAGGGCACGCACACGAAAACCAGGAGCCAGCCCTACCCCCCACAACTTTAGCCAAATAACCCCATTTTCAATGCGTAACTATTATTATGAAGTAAATTAAGGTTGACAAGCTTCAGTAATAAGAATTGATGTTTTTGGCATTGAAATGGGTACTGTAGGTGTGTTTACTGTCCTCCACTCCCTGCCAGCTTTGCTTCCCCATTGACTTGCATTGGGTTTCATTTTTCAGTAGGCCTCCGACTTTTCCTTATAGTCGGCCGATTTCATTCGACCCGACTTTTGAGAAAGTCGGGTTTCATGAAACCCGACTTGACCCTAAAAAAGGCAAAGTCGCTCATCTCTAGGCAGTGAGGACCATGTGTACATCCCTCCCTGTGATCACAATTTGATGGAAACGAGTAACGGTGATGGGATCCACACTACTGCTATACAGCAACCCTTTATTCACATAGAACCATTTTCGCAGTCTCCACAGACAAATTAATTGAGGGTCAGCATTGCCTGTGCGAATCCACCCGGGAGGTTTTCCCGTGATAAGTAATTTCAAAAATGTCTGCAATCACTTGACTTTCTGTCTGGACTTGTATCCATCTAGTTTCCTGTAGCGGAGAGTCTGGACTGGCTTACTGACACTAAAATATATACGAATATTTAAAAGTACCCCAACACTGTATACTGTTGTACGCTTCGAATACATTTCCCTTTTTCTAATGTTTATATTCTGGTGTAATCCGTACTGAGCCTGTGAGAGTTTGTGTATGATGCTTGCAATATATTACCCTTTATAGACTTTTTATATTCTTGTCTAATCCATACTGAGCCTGTGAGTGTATTTTTCTGATTACGGATATATAGACGGATATTTCCAATTACCCCTGGACTGGATACACCTTGTATCTGCTGATACAGTACCTTTTTTCAAAATGTTTGAGTACGGTTACATCCATACTGACTGAGTGAGCAGGTGTGGTTGACTCATGAAATCTGGTGGTTTGAAAAAATAATGGAAACACATGGAAACATCTACAAAACTTAGGTTGATATGGTGTAGGTCCACCATTAGCGGCGATTACAGCCTCGATTATCCGAGGTATGGATTCATACAACGTTTGAATTGTTTCCAAAGGAATTGTAGCCCATTCTTCAGTTCAAACACCCTCCAGTTCTTTGAGCGACAATGGTGG
This sequence comes from Dendrobates tinctorius, assembly GCF_039654945.1. NCBI lineage: Eukaryota > Metazoa > Chordata > Amphibia > Anura > Dendrobatidae > Dendrobates > Dendrobates tinctorius. The sequence goes on along the minus strand of NW_027362000.1, from coordinate 3,161,012 downwards.
CGGAAATCGACGTCTAACTTGAATCTATAAAATCTGCCATAAATGATCAGTAATGTGGAGGTCTGGGGATTGTGGGGGACAGATGAGATGCTCAACTTCATTACAGTGTTACACGTGCCATGCTTTAACGATTAGAGCTGTATGAATTGGTGCATTATCATCCTGAAAGATGGCGTTCACCTCCGGGAACAGTGCTTGATCCATAGGATGCACTTGGTTGCCCAAAATGCCTACATAATCGCGGCTGTTACTTCTTCAATGAAGGGATATCAGTGGCCCGGCGTATCTCCACGAAATAGCACCCCAGATCATCACAGAACATCCACCATGTTTTACGGATGGGAGAAGGCAGTCTGGATGGAATGCTTCTTTCGGCTGTCTCCAAACATACACTCGGCCGGAGGTAGGAAATAGGGTAAATGATGATTCGTCTGAGAATATAAAATGTTTTCACAGCTCGAGAGACCTATTCTGTAGGTTCCTACACCACTCTAAATGCATGGAAACATTTGTAATTGAGAGAAGCGTTTTTACAATTGCAGGTCTTCCGTGCAGCTCGCGACAAACTTTTTTTCGTGGAAACTGAGTTCTGTAGGTGTTCATTGAGCTCTGCATTGATTTTCCGAGCAGTTGTCTTGCGATCCTCTCTCCCAATTTGCGTTACAGTCTGACAGTAACTCTCTCAGTCAACTTCGACTTTCGGCCGGACCCGTGATTTCCTGCGGACGTTTTTCCTTCTCTTTCAAACGCGGTCATTACTTTGGAGACAGTACCGCTTGACACACCAAGCATACGGTCACTTTCTGTTACACTAGTGCCTGCCATACCAGCATCAACAATTTGGGCTCTTTGGAAATCACAGAGGTCTGCCATTGGTATCAGGTTTTCCTCAATGTTCTTAGAATTATGCAAAACAATACAGTTAATTTACATACACATCACATGACACAAATAATCAACTACAAAACATTAACATATGTCACGATTTGCATGTTTAGAACATGTTTGAAGATAATGATGACAACACGTTAAGTGTTTGGTTGCATTATTTTGTCTAACCCCTGTATGTACGGAGTGTGTGTAAAAGCCCTCCCCGCCGACCGCCATTTTTCTTCTGCCGATCTTTAAAGTAGGGAGATGTTGCTGACGACGTTTATGATTTGGGAGACACTTAGGCCTGTAAACAGAAGTTGCTATGTGCCTGCGCTGAACGCAATTGTTGTGTTCTGTTAGTGTGCAGTGACAGGGGAGGATTTTCTTGTGTACTTTTATTCTGTTTTCCTGCAGTGAACGAACGTTCGTTATTTCACACACCATATAGAGCTGTACGCTCCTCACACACAACTGTGTACCGGATGGTATCACGGAGAAATACATGCTGGCTGTCTGTATGAGACTACAGAAATATATAGGGAGATTAACATTTTCGATTACACTATATACACCTGGTATTTGATGAAACAGTACCTTAGTTCTAAATTTTTTCTTACGGTATAATCCATACTCAGTGAGCGTGTGTGGTTTACTCATTCAATATATACGGAGAAAAACATTTTACCCTATACTCTATACACCTCCTATCTTGTGATACAGTACCTTTGTTAGACATGTTGTCTTACGGTCAAATCCATACTGGGTGACTGTCTGAGGGGGACTACGGAAATATATATGGAGATTTAAATTGTACCCTACAATACATATACTTGCTATCTTGTTATCCAGTACCTTTTTTAAACATTTTGTATTATGGTCAAATCCAGACTGTGTGAGCATCTAAGGGTGACTCTGGAAATATATACATTTAGTCCAACACTGTATCCAGCTGTATGATTTTGATACAGTACCCTTTTTTGCTATTTACATTCTGTTGTAATCCATATACAGCCTGTGATTGTCTGTCTATTACTCCGTAAATATATTTGGAGCTTTCCGATTAACACAACACTGTATACAGCTGTAAGCTTGGGATACATTACCCATTTACTGCTGATTTTATTCCGGTCTAATGCATATAGAGCCAGTGAGAGTCTATTTATGACTATGGAAATATATATGCAGATTTACAATGACCCCTACAGTGTAAACAGCTGTACGCTTCTGATCCATTACCCTTTTACTGCTTTTTACATTGTGGTGTAATCCTTAATGAGCCTAAGAGCGTCTGTGTCTGCCTCCTGAAATATATACGTACATTTACAATGTTGAAACTATACCATATATATACCTGGTATCTGGTGTTACTGTACCCTTTCTCAACTATATATATTACTGTCTAATCAATAATGAGGCTGTGAAATATATATGTATATTTACAATTATCACTAGACTGTATACAGTTGTACGCTTATGATACAGTACCATATATGTGGTGGTCTTTTGGGTTTTTTTTTTCAAAAATTAGGAACTATGGTTGAAGAGGCCGCGGACGTGGGGGGCCAGCTGTTACTGATGGTGGTGGTGGTGCATCTGCTGGTACGGCCAAAAGCACAATAGCAGCTAAGGCAGGAGGTGATGAGACTGCCCCATGGTCTGGCTCAGAAAAGCCAGGAAGGCTACCCTTTCTGGGAATAGGTAAACCGCTTTTATTTCCAATAATTTGTATTACATTTAAAAATTTAAGAGGAAAGGAAGAGTTAGGATTAGGAATGAAAACCCCCTGTGAAGACAGGGAGCCCCCCAGATGATGGATAGACAGGTAGTCAGACAAAGGAATGACATAATTACATAAACAATAATGTTTAACTTTTTAACTTCAGTACATAAAGTTCCCTATGCATGTTTTTTGTCCACTGCTTAGTACCATCTTCTATAAATAAACAAGCTGTGTCATGAGCGTGTTTGACATCCGAATACAAAGATCCCTAAGCATAAAATTTCCACTGCTTAATACCATCAGCTATAAATAAACAAACTGTCATTGAAGCTGTATATTGTGTATAGGATCATAGAAAGCATTGTAATATAAAAAATTCTTACATAGCGCAAGTACTGATACCTATCCCTAAACTGAAATACAAAATAAATATTCACTATAAATGTATGATTACCCGTCCGTGAACACCGTAGGTGGTTCTATGACTCATGTGGAGCCAAAAGAAGAAATGGTGAATTCAAACACTACAAAACCGAAATAATCTTCTTTAATTCAACATAAATATAATACTAATCAAGTGAATTATATAGTTTAGACACAAATAGTTTACTCCTGAAGAAAGAAAAAGAAATAAAGCCGCCATTAATGTCCGAATCATTACAATCTTCAAGTGCTTTCAATTAGGGTGAAGATCCGATTTAGATAGTCTACAGAGTCCAGGAGAAGCCATAGAAGATAATATTACTGTGTTTTGCAAGAACTCAGCATCCTCCTCTGGTGAGGATATAACAGTCATTTTTGATGCAAATTGGACCAGCAGAATAGAGTGAGTCCAATTGTAGGGAATGCCTGCACGACAGAGTTCTTTTCTTGTCGTTTGAAGTTATTTCCTTTTTATCCAAGTGTCTTGTGAAAGGTGTTTGTAAAAGGATAAGTGGCTATATGGATATGAAAGAAATGTTGGCTCCTTGGAGATTTTTAGAAGCATGTTCCTGACCCAGCTGGGGTATAATGAGACGCTAGCGTCCCTGGCTACATCAGGTGGAAGACAAGGGTGTCTACGAATTCTATAAGCTTTCTCGATGAAATTTCTCTCTTCAATGTTTGGAATAGTGGGGGGAATCATTGAAGAAATGGAGCTTTTCAAGTGGAGGGACGGGACTTTTTTGTGGACCATCCATAATCTTCATATTGATTCTCCTTTTAAACTCTTCATATGCGGACAAAATTTTTTAAAGGAATCTATGTACTTTTGAATTTTCCCAACGGATTCTCTAACTGTAGCTAAAATCTTATTTACCCCAGCACATAGAGAAGCATAATCTGAATAAGGAGATTTAACCCTATTGTCGTCATGAGAAGGACTGTCTGAAATTTCGATAGCATTAAAATGTCAATCTTCTTCAAATAGTAATAGTGTCTTGTGGAATAGCTTTTTTATTAAAGCTTCGGAGGCCTTACCTTGCTTACATCCTGTGGTTTTTGCTTTTAAATCAATCAGTGTTTCTGAAACATTATCTAAAATGGTTTTTTTGCAGAAAAAAAACCATGGATTTTAAGAAAGCTTTGAGCATTGTATCCCTAAACCCCTCTGTAGGGTATTCATCTGAAGCAGGTATTTCATCAAGTAATGAGGTCTTAGAAGTATTATGCCTTCCATTGCTGTACGGCTTCTCATGATCCCAATAATCTATATCGATTTTGGTGGTCTAATTTTCTCTGGACTCAGAAACACAGTTACGCTGGTCATTTTTGACAATATCGTCTGAGATTGAGCCTGAGGAATTAGGCCTCTTTCACACATCAGGTTTTCGCCGTCAGGCGCGATACGGCGCTTTTGACAGAAACCGGATCCGGTTCCCCCCCATTGACTTGCATTTGCGCCGGATCGCGCCGGATGGCCATGCGTTTCATCCGGTTTTCGCCGGATCCGGCAATGTGTCGCGATCCGGCGTCTGGAAAAAACGGAGACTGTAACGTTTTTTGTCTCCGGCGAAAAAGCCGGACACGCCGGATCCGGCGCGTCCGGCTTTTTCACACAATGAAAGCCTATGAGCGCCGCAATGCGCCAGATCCGGCAAAAGCGGTGGCCGGATCCGGTTTTTTGGGTCTGAGCATGCTCAGTAGCTCTGCCCACAAGACATATATAAAAGCAAGACAGTGGGACCCACAGCCACACCCAACATGCCACCCAAGAAAGCAACCAAGCACAGCAGGAGAAGGCAGGAGACCACTGCAGCACCATCACCACCCCAAATGGAGCAGCAAATGGAACATGCTGAGGAGGGGAGGCCAGCAGCAGATGAGAGACGGTAATTATCAAATCCCCCATTCCTCCAAACTAGGGCTATTGAATATCAAGATATTCATTGGCCCTTTGTTTCTCTTTATTCAACAGCCGCCCAATAGATGCAGCAGCAGCAATGGCAGCAGGTGGAACACCACCCACAGGCATGGAGTGTGGCCACCAGGAAGACAGCACATCATCTTCTGGGAGCCCTCGCTCGCATCGTCAGCGTTTGACGGTAAGTTTTTATTTCCAAAATCCATCATCTCTGTAATATATGTCTATTCATTGCCTTTTATTTCAAAACAGGATTCACAAGATGAAGAGGAGCTCCCAGAAGAAGAAGGAAGGGGTGGACAGACACTTGGAGTGGGCTCACAATTGGTAAGTTTTTTGCATCAAACGCAGAAACACAACATCACACTACACACAACACATAGAAAACAATGTTCTGCAGACCACACACAGCAAACAAATGCCTACATCCAAAGACATAACATTTTTTGTTTTCTTCTCTAGTCTTCCCAATCTGGTGCTCGGCCAAGAGGTCCTCGCAGTGCCTCCCAGGGTCGTCGGCGACAGCAACGCGGCGGTCACCAGCGTGTAAGTATAAATATTTTTGCTTTGATTTTTTGCACCTTTTATTTCATTTCTTTTGTGGAGGCTAATTATGTTATTTTTGTCTTTTTCTTTAACAGCCTTCACAGCGTGCTCCCGACTCTGACGGTGAGGATGGAGGACTCGATGTGGACCACCTCATCGATCTCGTCAGAGAAAGGGAGCCGCTCTGGAATATGGCTGACCGCCGCCACGCTTACCTTATCGTTACCCGACGACTCTGGGAGGAAATCTGTTCGCTCCTTGTGGGCCGCTGGGAGGACCTCGATGTTCGGGCCCAGATTAAAGAGCGTAAGTATATACAGTACCGGTTGCTTGATGTAGACCAGTGTTTCCCGAACTCCAGTCCTCGTGGTCCCCACGGATCATGTGTTCAGGATTTCTATTTACTATGGAAATCCTGAAAACATGACCCCTGGGGACCATGAGGACTGGAGTTTGGGAAACACTGATGTTTTATACTAACCACTTTGTCCTTTCTCGTTTCAGGGAACAGAATTGTGAATCGGTGGCGGTCTGTGAGGGATCGTTTCAAGAAGGAGTTCAATAAAGAGATGCGGGCCCCGAGTGGATCTGGAGGACGCAGGAGCAAGTACAAGTACGCACAAGCCCTGTCGTTCCTCCGGGAAACAATGGTCACTAGAAGGTAAATATTACACACCACATGTGAAAAAAAATGTTAGATGTAACTTTTTTTTTTCAGCCAGGGCCATACCATGTCAGTATTTTAATTGTTTTTTTTTCTCTTTATTCCACAGCACGGTGAGCAGCACTCGGGAGCCTGCACGATTGGACCCTTCTGAGGCGATCCCTGAGGAGACCGGCACCGAGGGACACTTCGACCGCCCCGGTACATCTGCACCTTCCCAGCCTTCCCACACATTCGACCCATCTGTCCCATCCACCAGCACAGGAGCATCGTGGCCGCCTACATTACATGAAGCTGCTGGTGAGGAGATCGCTTTCCCTTTACCCCACCCTTCTGCCCCTGCCACCTCTAGTACACCTGCGGGTACTGGGCGGCAGCGGCAGAGGGGTCAGGAAAAGAGTTATGCGCCACAGTTCTTGCATCTGAATGCATCTTTCCAGAACTGTCTAAAAGTCTTGTCAGAGCAAACCTCCGCAGGCTTTCAGCAGATCAACTCCAGCATTCTGGAGGTGAAGACACTTCTGCAAACCATGCATTCAGAAGCAAGATCTTCGCCAAACCACACCTTTTTCAGGTCTGTTGTGGAGCGCATGGCAACACTATCTCCTACCCAGCAGATGCATGTAATGCATTCGTGCCACGGTGCTCTACAGCAGGTTACCTCCCAACCTCCACCTCCCACCACTGTAGTTCCTCCACCTGCACCCCCTCCAGCCACTTTCCATCCTCCCCCTCCTATTACATCTGCCCCCCTCCAGCCACTTTCCATCCTCCCCCTCCTATTACATCTGCACCCCCTCCAGCCACTTTCCATCCTCCCCCTCCTATTACATACCAGCAACCTCACCAGTACCAGCAACCTTCCCAGTACCAGCAACCTCCCCAGTACCAGACATCTCCCCACTTCCAGCAACCTGCCCTGTACCAAACTCCTTCCCCGTACCAAACTCCTTCCCCATACAACTTTCCATCAACATCATCTGCTCCTACAGTCGATGCCCAACCCTCCACTCCACTGCCCACCACCTCTTCTGCCTCCCACATGTCCACCCATTCTGTAGCTTTTTCCACACCATCACCTCTAACTGTTCCTTCCCCACCACGATCCCAGTCCTCTCTCCACACTCCCATTGTCGAAGTGTCCCGCAGCCCCTCCAGCAGTATTTCCACCCCACACTACACCGAGTTATAATGTTTTTTTGTAATAAAAATGCCCATTTGGTTGGTTTCAAACCTTTATTAAAAAAGTTTTTTTAACTTTAAAAACAGTTTACACAAAAAAAAATATTTTAAATAAAAGTTAAATTATTGTTTACACTGGTTGTCTGTCATTTCTTTCTGCGGCGAAATATGTTTAAAAAAAAGGTTAAATAAAGGGTATTTAAAAGGTAAAAAGGTATTCAAAACCAGGTATATAACTGTGGGTAAATTTTAGCTTTTTGCCACAGTTGTGTTCCTGGTTGTGTTTGAAGCAAAGTATTTCCCCTAAAAAGTTGTGTTTATTGTTGGTGATTTCATAACAATGTACACAACTTTTGTTAAAAGGTGAAATACTTTGCATAAAACACAACCAGGTACACACCTGTGGCCTAAAGCTAAAAATAGAGACCATGACAAGATAGCCAACTTTGGTTGGCAAAGGTATATACTGTTGGTACAGAAGGTACACAAGTTTGGTTAGGGCACAAATCTTTCACACTCTGTCATCCTGCCAGTGTACTCTGCCTTGAGGTGACATAAAGTATAGTGCAAAATTGTCCCTCATTACTGAAACCGTCACAGAACTTCTAGTGGTAATATTTCCAATGACAACATCCATCTTCGCCAGTAACTTGCTCTTCTCTCCAACCTGCACTTTCTCCTCTACAACCTGTCAAAGAAGGGCTGTAGGAACATGCTATATATTGTTTTCCAGTAGCCAATCCCGTTCGGAAGGCCACAAGGGTCAATTTTAAAAACCAGATCTGGCGTAATCCGTCGAAAAACGGATAGAAAAACGGATGAACCGGATGAGACGGATCCGGTTTTGTCTGTCAAGAACAAGACGGATCCGGCAGAAAACCGGATCCGGCACATCAGGTTTTACAAAACATTTGCCGGATCCGGCATTCCGGCACGACACCGGATCGCGCCTGACGCCGAAAACCTGATGTGTGAAAGTAGCCTTAGATTCCTCATAATCCATGTCAGCAGATATGTCACTTCCCCCAGATTCAGGTGACACCATACCCTCCATAAATTCCTCCGAATGTACACTATGCAAATCTTCAAGTGAATTGTAGGACTTACAGAATATGATTTATATGGAGTGGTCTGATAAATTATCTGTATTATTACGCCCTTTTAGAAGTTCAGGATTACAGCCTTCTTCTTTCTCCCCTTCTCATATCCTATTATCATTCTCCCCATTCCTCCACGGGACAAACACCGGTGCATTGTACATGAGCCTGCCATCAGCAATCAATTTGGGTGAAAGGGATCTGCCAGGGTTTTGCCTTACAGTAATAGCGCTACGATCATAATGATTTTCCTCTTTAAGCACTGCCAAGTCCAATATGTGAGAATTCTCCCCTAAGCCACCATTCTTGCCCAGTATGGAGGATGCAGTTTCTCCCTCCTCTGATCCACAGCGTATCCGCCACCTTGTCTCCTCTGCTGCTGTTAGGGCTGGCGGAACGCACCAAGTTATAAATAATAGTAGGTGCGTTCGCAGCCCGGGGTCCACCATGCAGAGGTGGTACACTGCTGCTAGGTAATAGCAGAAGAATAGAGCGGCGTGAAAACAGTCACACGTGGGTTACGTCACCCAGTTTGAACAGGAGCGAACTCTGTTGACTCACAGAGCCGCACAGCCGCTGAACACAAATACCGGAGCCTGTTTAGCTCACAGAACCCGGCCAAAAAGCGCACAGAAAGCGGCCACAGAACTCTACCCCAAGGACACGGGGTTAGGCTACTTTCACACATCAGGTTTTCGGCGTCAGGCGCGATCCGGCGTCGTGCCGGAATGCCGGATCCGGCAAATGTTTTGTAAAACCTGATGTGCCGGATCCGGTTTTCTGCCGGATCCGTCTTGTTCTTGACAGACAAAACCGGATCCGTCTCATCCGGTTCATCCGTTTTCTATCCGTTTTTCGACGGATTACGCCAGATCTGGTTTTTAAAATTGACCCTTGTGGCCTTCCAAACGGGATTGGCTACTGGAAAACTATATATAGCATGTTCCTACAGCCCTTCTTTGACAGGTTGTAGAGGAGAAAGTGCAGGTTGGAGAGAAGAGCAAGTTACTGGCGAAGATGGATGTTGTCATTGGAAATATTACCACTAGAAGTTCTGTGACGGTTTCAGTAATGAGGGACAATTTTGCACTATACTTTATGTCACCTCAAGGCAGAGTACACTGGCAGGATGACAGAGTGTGAAAGATTTGTGCCCTAAAACTTGTGTACCTTCTGGACCAACAGTATATACCTTTGCCAACCAAAGTTGGCTATCTTGTCATGGTCTTACTATTTTTAGCTTTAGGCCACAGGTGTGTACCTGGTTGTGTTTTATGCAAAGTATTTCACCTTTTAACAAAAGTTGTGTACATTGTTAGGAAATCACCAACAACAAACACAACTTTTCAGGTGAAATACTTTGCTTCAAACACAACCAGGAACACAACTGTGGCAAAAAGCTAAAATTTACCCACAGTTATATACCTGGTTTTGAATACCTTTTTACCTTTTAAATACCCTGTATTTAACCTTTTTTTAAACATATTTCGCCGCAGAAAGAAATGACAGACAACCAGTGTAAACAATAATTTAACTTTTATTTAAAATATTTTTTTTGTGTAAACTGTTTTTAAAGTTAAAAAAACTTTTTTAATAAATGTTTGAAACCAACCAAATGGGCATTTTTATTACAAAAAAAAACATTATAACTCGGTGTAGTGTGGGGTGGAAATACTGCTGGAGGGGCTGCGGGACACTTCGACAATGGGAGTGTGGAGAGAGGACTGGGATCGTGGTGGGGAAGGAACAGTTAGAGGTGATGGTGTGGAAAAAGCTACAGAATGGGTGGACATGTGGGAGGCAGAAGAGGTGGTGGGCGGTGGAGTGGAGGGTTGGGCAGGGACTGTAGGAGCAGATGATGTTGATGGAAAGTTGTATGGGGAAGGAGTTTGGTACGGGGAAGGAGTTTGGTACGGGGAAGGAGTTTGGTACGGGGCAGGTTGCTGGAAGTGGGGAGATGTCTGGTACTGGGGAGGTTGCTGGTACTGGGAAGGTTGCTGGTACTGGTGAGGTTGCTGGTATGTAATAGGAGGGGGAGGATGGAAAGTGGCTGGAGGGGGTGCAGATGTAATAGGAGGGGGAGGATGGAAAGTGGCTGGAGGGGGTGCAGATGTGATAGGAGGGGGAGGATGGAAAGTGGCTGGAGGGGGTGCAGGTGGAGGAACTACAGTGGTGGGAGGTGGAGGTTGGGAGGTAACCTGCTGTAGAGCACCGTGGCACGAATGCATTACATGCATCTGCTGGGTAGGAAATAGTGTTGCCATGCGCTCCACAACAGACCTGAAAAAGGTGTGGTTTGGCGAAGATCTTGCTTCTGAATGCATGGTTTGCAGAAGTGTCTTCACCTCCAGAATGCTGGAGTTGATCTGCTGAAAGCCTGCGGAGATTTGCTCTGACAAGACTTTTAGACAGTTCTGGAAAGATGCATTCAGATGCAAGAACTCTGGCGCATAACTCTTTTCCTGACCCCTCTGCCGCTGCCGCCCAGTACCCGCAGGTGTACTAGAGGTGGCAGGGGCAGAAGGGTGGGGTAAAGTGAAAGCGATCTCCTCACCAGCAGCTTCATGTAATGTAGGCGGCCACGATGCTCCTGTGCTGGTGGATGGAACAGATGGGTCGAATGTGTGGGAAGGTGCAGATGTACCGGGGCGGTCGAAGTGTCCCTCGGTGCCGGTCTCCTCAGGGATCGCCTCAGAAGGGTCCAATCGTGCAGGCTCCCGAGTGCTGCTCACCGTGCTGTGGAATAAAGAGAAAAAAAAACAATTAAAATACTGACATGGTATGGCCCTGGCTGAAAAAAAAAAGTTACATCTAACATTTTTTTTCACATGTGGTGTGTAATATTTACCTTCTAGTGACCATTGTTTCCCGGAGGAACGACAGGGCTTGTGCGTACTTGTACTTGCTCCTGCGTCCTCCAGATCCACTCGGGGCCCGCATCTCTTTATTGAACTCCTTCTTGAAACGATCCCTCACAGACCGCCACTGATTCACAATTCTGTTCCCTGAAACGAGAAAGGAGTGGTTAGTATACAACATCAGTGTTTCACAAACTCCAGTCCTCATGGTCCCCAGGGGTCATGTTTTCAGGATTTCCATAGTAAATAGAAATCCTGAACACATGATCCGTGGGGACCACGAGGACTGGAGTTCGGGAAACACTGGTTTACATCAAGCAACCGGTACTGTATATACTTACGCTCTTTAACCCCTTCACCCCCAAGGGTGGTTTGCACGTTCATGACCGGGCCAATTTTTACAATTCTGACCACTGTACCTTTATGAGGTCATAACTCTGGAACACTTCCATTGATCCCAGTGATTCTGACATTGTTTTCTCGTGACATATTGTACTTCATGTTAGTGGTAAAATTTCATTCAAATAACTTGCGTTTATTTGTGAAAAAAATGAAAATTTGGCAAAAATTTTGAAAATTTCGCAATTTTCCAACTTTGAATTTTTATGCCCTTAAATCACAGAGATACGGCACACAAAAAACTTGATAAGTAACATTTCCCACATGTTTACTTTACATCAGCACAATTTTGGAACCAAAATTTTTTTTTGTTAGGAAGTTATAAGGGTTAAAAGTTGACCAGCGATTTCTCATTTTTACAACACCATTTTATTTTTAGGACCACATCACATTTGAAGCCACTTTGAGGGGTCTATATGATAGAAAATACCCAAAAGTGACACCATTCTAAAAACTGAACCCCTTAAGGTGCTCAAAACCACATTCAAGAAGTTTATTAACCCATTAGGTGCGTCACAGGAATTTTTTTGAATATTTAAAAAGAAATGAACATCTAACTTTTTTTCACAAAAAAAATACTTCAGGTTCAATTTTTTTTATTTTACCAAGGGTAACAGGAGAAATTAGACTGCAAAAGTTATTGTGCAATTTGTCCTGAGTACGCTGATATCTGATTTGTGGGGGGGAACGACTGTTTCGGCGCATGGCAGAGCTCAGAATGGAAGGAGCGCCGTTTGACTTTTTCAATGCAAAATTGGCTGGAATTCAGATCGGACGCCATGTCACGTTTGGAGAGTCCCTGATGTACCTAAACAGTGGAAACCCCCTACAAGTGACCCCATTTTGGAAACTAGACCCCCCAAGGAACTTATCTAGATATGTGGTGAGAACTTTGAACCCACAAGGGCTTTACAGAAGTTTATAACGTACAGCGGTACAATTAAAAAATCATATTTTTTCCACAAAAATGATCTTTTCACCCCAATTTTTATTTTCCCAAGGGTAACAGGACCCTAAAAGTTATTGTGCAATTTGTCCTGAGTACGCTGATACCCCACATGTGGGGGTAAACCACTATTTGGGTGCATGGCAGAGCTCGGAAGGGAAGCAATGCCATTTGACGTTTTTGGCTGGAATTGAGATCGGACACCATGTCGCGTTTGGAAAACCCCTGATGTACCAAAACAGTGGAAACCCCCCACAAATGACACCATTTTGGAAACTAGACCCCCTAAGGAACTTATCTAGATGTGTGGTGAGAACTTTGAACCCCCATGGGCTTCACAGAAGTTTATAACATACAGCCATACAATTAAAAAATCATATTTTTTCCACAAAAATGATCTTTTCACCCTCAATTCTTATTTTTCCAAGGGTAACAGGACCCTAAAAGTTATTGTGCAATTTGTCCTGAGTACGCTGATACCCCACATGTGGGGGTAAACCACTATTTGGGCGCATGGCAGAGCTCGGAAGGGAAGCAATGCCATTTGACGTTTTTGGCTGGAATTGAGATCGGACACCATGTCGCGTTTGGAAAACCCCTGATGTACCAAAACAGTGGAAATCCCCCACAAATGACACCATTTTGGAAACTAGACCCCCTAAGGAACTTATCTAGATGTGTGGTGAGAACTTTGAACCCCCATGGGCTTCACAGAAGTTTATAACATACAGCCATACAATTAAAAAATCATATTTTTTCCACAAAAATGATCTTTTCACCCTCAATTCTTATTTTTCCAAGGGTAACAGGACCCTAAAAGTTATTGTGCAATTTGTCCTGAGTACGCTGATACCCCACATGTGGGGGTAAACCACTATTTGGGCGCATGGCAGAGCTCGGAAGGGAAGCAATGCCATTTGACGTTTTTGGCTGGAATTGAGATCGGACACCATGTCGCGTTTGGAAAACCCCTGATGTACCAAAACAGTGGAAATCCCCCACAAATGACACCATTTTGGAAACTAGACCCCCTAAGGAACTTATCTAGATGTGTGGTGAGCACTTTGACCCCCCCAGTGCTTCACAGAAGTTTATAATGCCCGGGCGTGAAAATAAATAATTCGTATTTTTTCCACAAACATGATCTTTTAGTCACCATTTTTTTATTTTCCCAAGGGTACCAGGAGAAATTGGACCCCAAAAGCTGTTGTGCAATTTGTCCTGAGTATGCTGATACCCCATATGTGGGAGAAAACTACTGTATGGGCACACGTCGGGGCTCGGAAGGGAAGTAGTGACGTTTTGGAATGCAGACTTTGATGGAATGGTCTGCGGGTGTCATGTTGCCTTTGGAGAGCCCCTAATGTACCTAAACAGTGGAAACCCCCCACAAATGACACCATTTTGTAAACTAGACCCCCCAAGGAACTTATCTAGATGTGTGGTGAGCACTTTGAACCCCCAAGGTCTTCACAGAAGTTTATAATGCCAGGGCATGAAAATAAAAAAATCGTATTTTTTCCAGAAACATGATCAATTAGTCCGCAATTTTTTCATTTTCCCAAGGGTAACAGGAGAAATTGGACCCCAAAAGTTGTTGTCCAATTTGGCCTGAGTACGCTGACACCCCATATGTGGGAGAAAACTACTGTATGGACACACGTCGGGGCTCGGAAGGGAAGCAGTGACGTTTTGGAATGCAGACTTTGATGGAATGGTCTGCGGGTGTCATGTGCGTTTGGAGAGCCCCTGATGTACCTAAACTATTGAAACTCCCCACAAGTGACCCCATTTTGGACACTAGACCCCCCACGGAACTTATCTAGATGTGTGGTGAGCACTTTGAACCCCCAAGTGCTTCACAGAAGTTTATAACACTCGGACGTGAAAATAAAAAAATAATTTTTTTCCACAAAAATGATATTTTTGCCCCCAATTTTTTATTTTCCTAAGGGTAACAGGAGAAATTGGACCCCAAAAATTGTTTTGCAATTTGTCCTGAGTAGGCTGATACCCTACATGTGGGGGTAAAACACTGTTTGGGCGCATGGCAGAGCTTGGAAGGGAAGGAGCACCATTTGACTTTTTCAACTCAGAATTGGCTGGAATTGAGATCAGACGCCATGTTGCATTTGGAGAGCCCCTGATGTGCCCAAACAGTGGAAACCCCCAATTATAACTCCAACCCTAACCCCAACACACCCCTAACCCTAATCTGAGCCCTAACCCTAGCCCTAGCCCTAACCCTAACCCTAGCCCTAACCCTAACCCTAGCCCTAACCCTAAGGCTGTGTGCACACGCTGCGGATTTTGCTGCGGTTCCGCAGCGGTTTTGGCTGCTGCGGACCCCAGTACCATGATTCCCTATGGGAATCAAAAACCGCAGTGCAGACGGTGCGGAATTTTCCGCGCGGATTATCTGCGGTTTTCAATCTGCAGAAAGAATTGACATGTCAATTCTTTCTGCGGATTCTCCTGCGGTTTGCCATCTCCTCTATTGAGGAGATGAAAAACCGCAGGACAAAACCGCAGAGCAATCTGCAGGTAAAACCGCAGGTCTTTTGACCTGCGGTTTCACCTGCGGATTTTACAAAATCCGCGCGGATGAATCCGCACCTAATCCGCAGCGTGTGCACACAGCCTTACCCTAACGGGAAAATGGAGATAAATACTTTTTTTTAGTTTTATTATTTTTCCCTAACTAAGGGGGTGATAACGGGGGGTTTGATTTACTATTTATGGCGGTTTTTATTTTTGGCGGCTGTCACACGCTAAAAGACGCTTTTTATTGTAAAAATAGTTTTTGCATCACCACATTTTGAGAGCTATAATTTTTCCGTATTTTGACCCACTGAGTCATGTGAGGTCTTATTTTTTGCGGGACGAGTTGACGTTTTTATTGGTACCATTTTCGGGCACGTGACATTTTTTGATCGCTTTTTATTCCTATTTTTGGGACGCAGAATGAACAAAAACCAGCGTTTCATGAATTTCTTTTGGGGGGGTGCGTTTACACCGTTCCGCGTGCGGTAAAATTGATAAGGCGGTTTTATTCTTCGGGTCAGTACGGTTACAGCGATACCTCATTTAGGTCGTTTTTTTATGTTTTTGTCGGTTTTATGCAATGAAAACTATTTTATATAAAAAATAATTATTTTTGCATCGCTTTATTCTGTGAGCTATAACTTTTTTATTTTTTCGCTGATGATGCTGTGTGGTAGCTCGTTTTTTGCGGGACAAGATGACGTTTTCAGCGGTACCATGGATATTTATATGCGTCTTTTTGATCGCGCGTTATTACACTTTTTTTTTTTTTTACTAATTTATTTGGCGATTTTTTTAAATTTATTTTTACATTTTTTTTTTATTTTTTTTTTACTTTATTACATAGTCCCAGGTGGGACATCACTGTCCTGTGACAGATCGCTGATCTGTCACATCACAGATCACTGTGACAGATCAGCAATCTGTCACAGGCATAGAAGCAGACTTCCTCTTGCCTGCGCTTTGCAGGCACTGAGGAAGCCAGCTTCCTCAGGTCCCCGAAGGCCCCCGTCGCCATCTTGGATTCGGGGGCCTGGAGGATAGGAGCCCCCCGCAGCAGTGCTGCACATTGTGCTGCCGTGGGGGGCTCAGGGAAGCATGGAGGGAGCCCCCTCCCTGCCGATGCTTCCCTTTAACTCCCGGTACACCGCGATCATGTTTGATCGCGGTGTGCAAGGGGTTAACGTGTCGGGGGCGGTCCGTGACCGCCCCTGACACATAGTGCCGGGTGTCAGCTGTGATAATCAGCTGACACCCGGCCGCGATCAGCGGCGCTCACCACGTGGGCGCCGCTGATCGCGGTAGACGTACTATCCCGTCCACGGTCATACGGGCCCGGGTACCGTGGACGGGATAGTACGTCGGATGTCAGGAAGGGGTTAATCTGGGCCCGAACATCGAGGTCCTCCCAGCGGCCCACAAGGAGCGAACAGATTTCCTCCCAGAGTCGTCGGGTAACGATAAGGTCAGCGTGGCGGCGGTCAGCCATATTCCAGAGCGGCTCCCTTTCTCTGACGAGATCGATGAGGTGGTCCACATCGAGTCCTCCATCCTCACCGTCAGAGTCGGGAGCACGCTGTGAAGGCTGTTAAAGAAAAAGACAAAAATAACATAATTAGCCTCCACAAAAGAAATGAAATAAAAAGTGCAAAAAAACAAAGCAAAAATATTTATACTTACACGCTGGTGACCGCCGCGTTGCTGTCGCCGACGACCCTGGGAGGCACTGCGAGGACCTCTTGGCCGAGCACCAGATTGGGAAGACTAGAGAAGAAAACAAAAAATGTTATGTCTTTGGATGTAGGCATTTGTTTGATGTGTGTGGTCTGCAGAACATTGTTTTCTATGTGTTGTGTGTAGTGTGATGTTGTGTTTCTGCGTTTGATGCAAAAAACTTACCAATTGTGAGCCCACTCCAAGTGTCTGTCCACCCCTTCCTTCTTCTTCTGGGAGCTCCTCTTCATCTTGTGAATCCTGTTTTGAAATAAAAGGCAATGAATAGACATATATTACAGAGATGATGGATTTTGGAAATAAAAACTTACCGTCAAACGCTGACGATGCGAGGGAGGGCTCCCAGAAGATGATGTGCTGTCTTCCTGGTGGCCACACTCCATGCCTGTGGGTGGTGTTCCAGCTGCTGCCATTGCTGCTGCTGCTGCTGCTGCATCTCTTGGGCGGCTGTTGAATAAAGAGAAACAAAGGGCCAATGAATATCTTGATATTCAATAGCCCTAGTTTGGAGGAATGGGGGATTTGATAATTACCGTCTCTCATCTGCTGCTGGCCTCCCCTCCTCAGCATGTTCCATTTGCTGCTCCATTTGGGGTGGTGGTGGTGCTGATGGTGCTGCAGTGGTCTCCTGCCTTCTCCTGCTGCGCTTGGTTGCTTTCTTGGGTGGCATGTTGGGTTTGGCTGTGGGTCCCACTGTCTTGCTTTTATATATGTCTTGTGGGCAGAGCTACTGAGCATGCTCAGACCAAAAAAACCGGATCCGGCCACCGGATCCGGCTTTCGCCGGATCAGGCACACTGCGGCGCTCATAGGCTTTCATTGTGTGAAAAAGCCGGACGCGCCGGATCCGGCGTGTCCGGCTTTTTCGCCGGAGACAAAAAACGTTACAGTAGCCGTTTTTTCCAGACGCCGGATCGCGACACATTGCTGGATCCGGCGAAAACCGGATGAAACGCATGGCCATCCGGCGCGATCCGGCGCAAATGCAAGTCAATGGGGGGGAAACCGGATCCGGCATTGCATTTCGCCGGATCCGGTTTCTGTCAGAAGCGCCGGATCGCGCCTGACGGCGAAAACCTGATGTGTGAATGAGGCCTTAGAGTTCCTCTAGGCCCTCTGAGCGCACGGCGTCGCTGCTGCGAACGCCGCTATAGACGCTGGCTATGGAGTGTGAAGCACGTGCACTGAGGCATGCCGAGTCACTGATGGGGCTAATGCATGACTCCAACTCTGCCCTACCTACACCTAAGCCTGGGCGCTAGCAGGCTAGGCTGCACAACACATGTCTACCAAGGGTAGGGGTTTCATAATGAGTCAGTCACCAGAGACATTCATACGTGCATACATCACTCACTCCTCAGTCTGAAAATACTATGTATCCTAGCACATGGCCGAGCGGCCATGCGAACCTTTTCTAGCAGTGAGCGTCCGGGACCTTCCTGGCTTCTCGGATAGGCCAATCCGAACAGGAGCAGGACCTGAGCACGTGACCTTCGATCTCCAATGGGAGATCACTCAACGGGCATGCTCAGTGGCCCGACATGAGGACTTAGTCCCTGGAGAATCTCACTGCTGAGGAGCCTGCATTGCAATAGCTGTGCCAGAGGTGGCAGCAGCTTTAACCCACGGAGGTGGAGGTGTTAAATGCCGTCTTCCATTCGTCCCCATCACGGATGCAAATCAGGTTATAGGCTCCCCACAGATCAAGCTTAGTAAACACTCTCGCTCCCCGTAGCCTATCAAACAGTTCTGATATCAGGGGCAGAGGATGTTTGTTCTTAACGGTTAAGGCGTTAAGACCCCTTTAATCGATGCACGGATGTAATTCTCCATTCTTCTTTAGGACAAAGAAGAATCCCGCTCCCGCCGGGGACACCGACTTCCTAATGAATCCTCTTGCCAGATTCTCCCTGATATACTGAGACATGGCTTCTGTATCTGGGAGAGATAGGGGGTAGACTCGACCCCGAGGAGGCTCAGCACTGGGCAAGATGTCAATAGGACAGTCGTAAGGGCGGTGCGGCGGAAGGGTCTCTGCCGCCTTCTTGGAGAAAACGTCTGCATACTGCTGATATAGCTTGGGAAGTGAGGAGAGATCTGTGGGAACCTCAGAGGTAGCGACCTGTACACAGTCCTTCAGACACCTACCCTCGCAGGACTTGCTCCAACCGAGGATTTTTCCCGAGGACCACTCTATGTGAGGAGAGTGAAATCGTAGCCAGAGAACCCCTAGGAGGACCTGGGCGATACCTTTGGGCATAACAAGAAGAGACAGCATCTCCTGATGAGGAGACAGCGAGAGTCTCAGTGGAGCCGTCTGGTGGGTGATTTGGGACAGGAGTGTCGCACTATTCACCACTCTGATAGTGACTGGTTGAGGTAGCAGGACCAGGGGGATTGTGTGTTGTTGGGCGAAGGCAGATGACATGAAATTGCCCTCCGCCCCAGAGTCCATGCAAACCTCCACAATCAGAGTGGAAGAATTGAACTCTAACGCCCCTTTAAACAGGAGCTTGGAGGAGAAAGTCGCTGTGTCTAGTAGGCCCCCTCCGATAACCACTAGACATGAGCATCTCCCGACCGCTGTGGGCACTGGTTAGCAACTTGCCCGGTCTGCCGATAACGTAAACAGACTGGAGATACCCGTGCAGGCTGGGACTTGGACCCTGTGCGGGACACCTCCTTGGCCTCTGGAGGCTCAGGCGGCTGACTGGGAGATTCCAGCAGTCTAGCAAAGTTTGGAGCCAACCTATATTGTTGGCAGGAAGCGAATGTTAATTCGGGCGGAGACCGTAATGAGCTCCTCCAAAGTGATGGGCACTTCCCTGATAGCCAGGGCGTCTTTGACATGATCAGCCAGGCCTCTCCAGAATATAGGTATGAGAACCTTATCTGGCCACTCCAGCTCAGAGGCCAGAGTTCTGAAGAGGATGTCATACTGGCTGACCAGAGACGGACCTTGGGTAAGGGCCAGCAACTGAAGTGTGGTGTCGTGCATGACCCGAGGTCCCAGGAATACCTGCTTCAGAGTGAGCAGAAAATGGGTGGCACTCTGTACCAGGGGATCCCCACGCTCCCACAGCAGGGTGGCCCACTCCAAGGCCCTGCCCAACAGGAGGGATATGATAAATCCCACCTTGGCCCGCTTAGAGGGAAATCGTGTAGCCAGCAACTCCAGGTGAATGGAGCACTGACTCAAGAAACCCCTGCATGATGCACTATCACCCGAGAATTTCTTGGGCAGCGGGAGGCGAGACAAGGTCGGGGCAGGGCTGACTGTGGAGATACAGGCGACAGCCTCTGTAGCTGCTTGAACAGCGACCGAGGTAACATCCGAAGCTGAGGTGGAACACTCTAGCACTGCCAACCTACCCTCCAGCTGCTGGATGTACCTGTGCAGTCGTTGTTTGTCCGCCATTACTAGCCAGACCCTGGCGCTAGGATAATGTTAGGGCTGGCGGAACGCACCAAATTATAAATAGTAGGTGCGTTCGCAGCCCGGGGTCCACCATGCAGAGGTGGTACACTGCTGCTAGGTAATGGCGGAAGAATAGAGCGGCGTGAAAACAGTCACACGTGGGTTACGTCACCCAGTGTGAACAGGAGCGAATTCTGTTGACTCACAGAGCCGCTGAACGCAAATACCGGAGCCTGTTTTGCTCACAGAACCCGGCCAAAAAGCGCACAGAAAACGGCCACAGAACTCTACCCCAAGGACACGGGGTTAGAGTTCCTCTAGGCCCTCTGATCGCGCGACGTCACTGCCGCAAACGCCGCTAGAGACGCTGGCTACGGAGTGTGGAGCACGTACACTGAGGCGTGCCGACTCACTGATGGGGGCTAATGCCTGACTCCGACTCTGCCCTACCTACACCTAAGCCTGGGCGCTAGCAGGCTAGGCTGCACAACACATGTCTACCAAGGGTAGCGGTTTCATAATGAGTCAGTCACCAGAGACATTCATACGTGCATACATCACTCACTCCTCATAGTCTGAAAATACAGTGTATCCTAGCGCATGGCCGAGCGGCCATGCGAACCTTTTATTTATAGCCGTGAGCGTCCGGGACCTTCCTGGCTTCTCGGATGGGCCAATCCGAGAACAGGAGCAGGACCTGAGCACCTGACCTTCGATCTCCAATGGGAGATCACTCCACGGGCATGCTCAGTGGCCCGACATGAGGACTTAGTCCCTGGAGAATCTTGCTGCTGAGCAGCCTGCATTGCCATAGCTGTGCCAGAGGTGGCAGCAGCAAGCAAACCCACAGAGGTGGTCAGGGCAGAGCGTCGGGACCGACTTGTTTGCTGAGCATCCTCCTCTGCAGCTGGGGAGGAATGGGAGACCGCCGGGAGCAGGGCTTGGGATTCCCGCTGTGCAGCAACAGGAACCCGATGCCTAACAGCTGCTAAGCGCTGCCTTCACTCCATATCTCTACCATAAGCCTCTCCCTGCAGCTGTCAACGATTATTCATGCACCCCTGAAGAATTTAACGCTGCTTCTCCTTGATTTGCTTCTACTGATGAGTCCACTGCAGCCTCCCCTGGGCTCCTGCATCCTCTGAAGAGTTCACCGCTGTGTCTCCTGTGTTCCTGCCTGCACCCGCTGTCACTGGCTTTGGCTTTGAAGTGGATGCCTCGCGCCTGCTTCCTTCCCCACCGCTGCAGATAACACTGATCCTCCTGACCTCTGGCTCCCTGTGTCCTGCCCAGCAGCTGGCTTACTGCCGCTCAGGACCAGTGACTACAACGATGATGTTACCGTTTTATCCGGGGGTCTTCCTGAGTCAAGCCTTCCCACTGTCTCCCGACGCTGCTGCCAGCATGTGGCCTTCAGACTCCTCTTCACGCCCGCAGCCCGGGGATTTCCCAGAGCCTCCTGAGCCGTCAGCTTCCATCTCGCTTGTTCAGATGCTGCAGCTGTAGATGGCTGGTTAAGTTGTTTTGCTCTGGGGGAGAGGAGGCCTACCTCGGATCTTCTCAGTGAGCTTCTTTGGCCATCAATATAGTTTTTCTTCATCGGATCCTGAATTTCTTCCTTCTTTCTTACTCCAGGCATGTTCCAACCAGATTTTAAGTCCAAAATTCCGCTTTTAGTACGCTTTTGCAGGCTTAAATAGGGGAATACCAGGAGCTCCTGATAAACAGGTCTACTCCCTTCCCCTGCAAACCATGCCCTGTAAAACGCTTTTAAAGCCGGAACAACAGGAACTGGTTTTGGCTTACATTGCCGAAACAGCCTCCAGCTCTATCGCCTCCTCTTCTGAAGTTGCAAAAAACGCAAGCACTGAGTCATCAGTGCAGGCTTCTGGTCAAGAACAACCCCTTTCCTTGTGTCCTTCACCCCCACCAAAAGTGAAGGATGCGGCAGCCCACACTTCAGATTACTCCAAGGAGCTCTTTTCACATACCATGCCTGGGTTATTAAGTGAAATCTGAATTCCTCAGTCCAACATGAATCAGAGATGGAGTGCACTGATGCACAGCCACTGCTAGATGATTCTGCTGGTACATTCACCCACAGTTCTACATTCCCCTCGCACTCTACAGAGCTAGAATCTGACTCTGACGAAACTCAGGTGCCCCTTCCCGCATACTATATAGCACCTTACACAGTGACACAGAGGAAGATCCAGATGAAAGTGCCGGTTCCCTGAGCAGGTGGGGGGGCATACTCATGGGCGACGGCACTGGCACAGGGCCCCTCATAGCACACAAAAGTTTCTCTGCTGGTGGGAGGGCCCACTTGCTGTCAGACACACCGGTGTACTATGAGGGGCCCTGTGCCAGTGCCGTCGCTCTCGAGTGGGCCCCCCTACTTGCTCAGGGCCACAGCACTTGCAATACTTAACTCTTCCTACTCCACCGCCGTGACGTCTTCTGCATTTCCTGACAGTGACATTCAGGTCAGAGAGCGTGATTACATCACGTCTGTATGCCCTCTGCCTAAACAGTCCAAGTGCAGAGAGCTGGAAGATGTTGATGCTGAGGAGTCCAGAGAAGAGCAGTGCCCAGCGAGGAGAGGTATTTAATTTTTTGTAAAGGTTGGGATCAATTTTTGGGGAGCACTATACACTGGAGAATGAGAATGCACTGAAGCATCATCCATGGGGTCCATCATATACTGGAGCATTCTAAATGGGGTAGATTATATATGGAGCATTATTTGGGCCCATCATACACTGGAGCATCATCCATTTGGCCCATCATATACTGGAGCATTCCAAATAGCGAACATCAGACACTGGAGCAGCATTTACGGGGCCCAATATACACTGGAGCATTAGAAATGGGGCCCATTATATACTGAGCATTATTTGGGCTCATAAGACACTGGAGCTTCATCCATGGGAACCAACATATACTGTAGCATTATGTGGAGCTCATCATATACTGTATGGAACATAATATGGGACCAATTATTCTGTATGGAAAAATATATGGAGCTCATTATTCTGTATGGCGCACTATGTGGTGGCCATAATACTGTATGAAGTAATATACTGTCCGTTTTTGGAGCTATTGGAGAATTTAAAATGGATATCAGTCATGTGATGTAAGTAGTGATGTTTTTTTCTTGTACTATGCCTATATTTCTCTGCCTTATCAGAGCATCATGAATTGTGCTATGTTTTAAAGGGGCCCACTGACACTCTTTGGCCCGGGGCACATGAAAACCTGGAGCCAGCCCTACCCCCCCCCCCCCACAACTTTAGCCAAATAACCACCAGTTTTCAATGTGTAACTATTATTATAAAGTAAATTAAGGTTGCCAAGCTTAAGTAATAATTGATGTTGTTGGCATTGAAATGGGCACTGTAGGTGTGTTTACTGTCCTCCCACTCCATGAAGACTTTGCCTCCCCATTGACTTGCATTGGGTTTCGTGTTTCAGTCGGACCCTGACTTTTCCCTATAGTCGGTCGATTTCGTTCGAGTCGACTTTTGAGAAAGTCTGGTTTTATGAAACCCAACTCGACGCTAAAAAAGGCAATGTTGCTCATCTCTATTGTGAACCCTCATCATATATTTTTCTGTAGCATATTCTGCTTGCATATATTCTGGCACATAGATTCTAGCCTCTATACCATACTTTCATGTTTTATGCAGATGGCTTAGTATTACGGCACTACAACTTTTTTTTTCGTGTGTCCAATGAGAATTCAATATAATGATAAACATCTATTGTTTACTCCATAAGCCTATGACCTTGTTATACTAGTGGTTTTCTATTTATTTTCCTTATCATTACATTTCAATAGGATTGATAACTTGAAGTGACCCTACAGAGTGCTTTGTGATTATATGGCAATTTTAACTATAAATAAGTTATATTATAGGAGTTTTTTTTCCCTTTGGTCATAATCTCTATTATACTCTGATTGTTTACATTACAGAGGGCAACCACCTCCATGATGCATACCTCCGATCAACTATGTGTCCTGCCTCTACTATATAATACATACATATATATATATATATATATATATATATACACATATATATATATATATATATATATATATATATACACACACACACATATATATATATATATATATATATACACATATACACATATATATACACATATATACACACATATATATATATGAGAAATACAAAAGGTTAGATATGAAATGGACAGATTAAAGACAGAGTTGCATAGCTACAAGATAAAGAGCCTGCAAACATAAAAATCCCTTTAACAGGAGCCCCTTTTCTTTTTTAAAAAAAAAACATTTTTCATTTTTTCATTTCCAATTATCCCAAAAGTTAAATTCAAAATTAAATTTTAATTTTTTTTTTTACACAATTTGTTGAAAAACTCAAAATCTATTGGTTAAGGCCGGTTTCACATTAGCGCATTTTATGCGCGCGCACGGCCGGGGGTAGCTCCGCCCCCGATCCGGCTCTCTGCCCGGCGTGCCCGCCCCTTCCTTGTAGCGCCGCCTCCTAGCGGACAGCGGCGCCTGCGATCGGCGCACCCTATCTTTAGCATAGGGTGCGCCGATCGTGCGCAGGCCGTGCGCTAGTTGCGCTTTGACCTGCGCTGCACACTTATGACGGTGCGCCGTGCGCGCCAAAATCCGAAAAGTTCGATTTTGGCGCGCACGGCGCACCGTCAAAAGTGCGCAGCGCAGGTCAAAGCGCAACTAGCGCACGACCTGCGCACGATCGGCGCACCCTATGCTAAAGATAGGGTGCGCCGATCGCAGGCGCCGCTGTCCGCTAGGAGGCGGCGCTACAAGGAAGGGGCGGGCACGCCGGGCAGAGAGCCGGCTCGGGGGCGGAGCTACCCCCGGCCGTGCGCGCGCATAAAATGCGCTAATGTGAAACCAGCCTAATACATATAAAGATGTAAAACTCACAAAGAGAGTAAAAACGCCTGTCTTCTCAAATATATACATTGTGCAAGGTATCAAACCACTATGTACATGGCTGACAGATAACTGTACACTGCCATTTACAGTTAACGCTTAAAAGAAAGTTGGGAACTGTTGAAAGAATTGTGATAGGGGCCTCTGTTGAGGGGAAATGTCCCGTAAATCTGCCAAGGGGCCCAAGGTGAAACTACTCAATGCAGTGATGTTCCTATGGGAGAGTTCATTGACCAAGCCCAGAGACATCTGCCTGCTCCCTGAGCTGGAGTCCAAGGAGGAGGTCATACTGCTAAAAAAGTTGTTCAAACAGGGGGTAGAGGTGATTTCTGAGGAAGGTGTGCTCTTCAGGTCTTCAGAGAATGCTTCCACCATTGTGGATGATGGGGTCATCATAGATGAGCTATCAACACCTTTACTCCCTCGAAGTTGGTGACCTTCACCCTTAGCCACAACAGTGTCCGTCTTGTTGGACTGTGATGTGTGCTTTTTAGGCCGCTGAAATTTCCCATTGTCAAACTGCTTCTCACAGTTAGGATCCAGAGTCCAGTAATTGCCTTTGCCTAAATATTGTAAAAAAAAAAAAAAGATTGGTATAACAAAATAAAAAATAAATATAAATAAAAATATAGCAGCACTAAAGTACAAATTATTAAAACAAAAACCTTATGAAAATGAAATGTTTTTACAGATATAGTAAATGAAAAAACAATTGCAAAAATGTATAGGAAAATTTTAGTCATTCAAGCAGTTGTTCAAAACTTTCTGAAGTTTTTTTTTAATAAAAAATTTTCCTGTTTGAGTTTGGAAGTAAAACTCATTACATCTATGAAAAAATACATTTATAACAAAAAAATACTTATTTTTAATTGTCTGCCAAACTGTTTATTTGTTTTGTAAAACACAGAACCAAGAGTGAATTGATGGAAAATACTAATACTATTGCGACTAAAAAAAATAGATAATTAGAATAACTGAATTCTTCTTCTTACCTGGGTCTCTCTCATCTCTTGGCACTTTCTTAAAACAGTTGTTTAGAGAGAGGTTGTGTCGAATTGAATTTTGCCATCCTGCTTTTCGCTTGTTATGATAAGTACAATAGTTCTCCACATAGTGATAGATCTGGCTCAGGGTTACTTTCTTTTGAGGAGAATTTTCTATGGCCATAGCAATAAGAGCCGAGTAAGAATATTGAGGCTTCACGAGCTTCAGAAGATCCTCCCGAGAAGCTGTGGAAAACCATCCAGGAGCTGGATTACTAAAACCAGACAAATTTGACAGGATTTGACTCCGAGATCCATAAGAATTTGGCATGTACAAGTTTGGGTTATTTCCAGGAAGACATCCTGGTGTATTATTGACTCCTGGCCCATTAAGCCATAAGTTAGAATTGGTTGAAGGTGCATAGTCCGCAGTTCCACAGTTGGCGGTCCATGGCGCTGAATATAAGTTCTGCTGGTGGTATGTGCTGACGTTTTCACCGTATGCCGCCATCTCTGCAGCCTCCTGGGTACTTTTTGGATTAATCTGATGAAGGTTTGTAGATCTCTGATGACCTGGAAGATGAATTGGGTTCATTCTCTTCTTTGGCACTTCCACACAATGAAGTCCTTCTGACAACAGGTGCCTAATAGATTTGGAGTGCTGCCTTTATACTTCTCTGGAGTAGTGATCCTCCCTGCCAGAGGCCAGTGATTGGTCTGCTTTTACATGTCCTTTTTTTTTTTTTTTCCCCAACAACCAGTTAGATATCTCAGTTGAAAGACAGGGGTGTGGAAAGGGAAGGGCTAATCACGAAAGAGAATAATCTGTGTTTTTTTTATTTTCCATTTATTGTTCTACTGATCTGACTTTAAATACTTTTCAAGACTTTTTCCCCTAACTTGAATTAAATAAAGTGAAAAAATCTTCTCATTGAAAAAGGCAAGTTCTTCACATGAACGATGAGAATCTCAAATGCTTATCAACTTTTTCATCAATTAGAACATGCAAAAAAACCTAATAAAATATTGTTCAGTTAAGCAGCTAAGCTTCAATAAATTCTTTAAAAATAACTAACTATTCTAATAAATTAATAAAATCAATAAATAATAAAATTGAAATGGCACACCTCCTTGATAACTTGTCTCTAAAATACAACTCATTATTTGGATCTTGTTTAAAAGAATGATTTATTTGAAGAAATTGTTAAATTAATTAAATGTATAATACTTGCATCGCATGTGTCATCGTGAACTCTTGTATTGTTTTCCCATGTTTCAGTGTACTTATAATTTTCTTTTTTTCACATTTGCAGCTACCAGAAAATAGTTTGCACAAAAATATAACCAGACATTTTTTAATAAAGATGATAAGTTTTTGTTTTATAATCGTGTCACACAAGACGCCAAATTGATAAATATCTACTCTATAAAATTGTCAATCTTGATTTAAACCAATAAAAGCAACTTTGTATACGTCCAGGCTCCATGGTATCTCGTTTCCGAACTTGTGTAATATAATATAGATTATTTCTTGGATGACTAATCTGTTAGTAAACAATATATCATTAATATACACTATACTACGAGAATTTTAATCTCCATCATTCAGATAACGATTGTCATTTGACTGTATCAAGGCTTGCTCCATCAAATATTATACAGATTTTTTTTCCCCATAGATGCCCTACCCTGATTCAACTAACAGATTTTGCCAGATTTCTTGTGTAAAACCATTGAAAAGTTTGGACATTTTTAGTTGGCAATCTTTTAGATTTTTACCTCTTTACCAGTAAAGCTGCGCAAATTATTTCAAAATGGCAAACCTTCGGGAGCGCTTCCTGAAAATGGGTCCTAATTTATGCCATAAAAGGGAATGAATTCAGTGCGCTCTTAAGACAAAATTTATGCCCGTCTCTGCTATAGTCATGAAAGCTTCGGTCTAAAGAAGTGGTGTAGAAAAACTTCCGTCTTCAGCAGCTAGAGATCAATTTCTCTCAAAATTGTATTATGCAGAAGGCCAAATTCACACCCTTATAGGGATAAAGAGTGACCCTAAATGTCCACCATGATACTATTGGTACTCTGACCACAGCTAAATGCAAAAGGTATTCAATTCTGTTGTGCTTAACACTTGCATCACACAGGTCTGCGATTCTTCCCTTCACTCATATGTAAACTATGACAGGGAGGGGTCTCCAACCACTCAGCAGGGGGATGGTTTGAGTAAATGGTGCCCAGCAGGGAGATGTGTGGACATTACCAGGTATAATGTATAAGCGAGACTATTGGTCGGCATATAAACTGGTGTTACGTATACTTATCCACTTCTGATCATTCACTAGCTTTCTTGTGCCGGTTGATGTTGATGGCATATTTTTCCTTGTTCAGTTTGATCTTGCCTGCCCCGAATCACCACTTTGTCATTTCCTCTTCCAGCTGTACTAGCATGTCTCCATACCTTTTTCACCTCTCTGAACAAAAGGAAAAAAAATAATCCAGCGATGCTGAGGGCAGCTAAAAGATATAATCTTTAATCCAACTTGAATAAAAGCATAGTCTGGCACAATTTGTCGGGTACACTGCAAGCAGAAATTAATCAACGCGTTTTGACCGAGGTCTTCTTCATGATCTCACCTCTCTGTGCCATTATGTATCTCCTACATTGTATCTATGTATTATTTTATCTGTTCAATAAAATGCTCTGGTTTTTAATTCTTGTTCGTGGTTTATACTTTTGGGAGTATTCCATCAGCCACTACTTTTTGCTTTCAGGCATGTACTTGGGGAGCGAGGATTGATTCTCTCTCGGCCTTGGTGTTACAAATTGCTTTTCTTGACATATGTTCTAAAAGAATTAAATATAGTAGGTTAAGAATAATTAAATGTAAAGACATTACCAATAACATTAAGAAAATAATTTATTTTGCTATAAAATATTGTTATGCACTAAAATGTTCTATTGATTTAGTTTTTTAGGTATAGTAATAAAATGATACATTCAAATATATAAATAAATTTATTAACACAAGTAGAGATGAGCGAGCATACTCATTGCTCGGGTGTCTGCCGAGTATTTTGGCGTACTCGGAGATTTAGTTTGTGTCGAGGTAGCTGCATGATTTGCGGCTGCTAGACAGCCTGAATACATGTGGGAATTCCCTAACAAACAGGCAAACCCCACATGTATTCAGGCTGTCCAGCAGTCGCAAGTCATGCAGCTGTGGTCAACACAAACTAAATCTCCGAGCACACCAAAATACTCGGAGGATGCCTGAGCATGCTCGAGAAAACCCGAGCAACTAGTATGCTCGCTCATCACTAAACACACGTCATACAAGCAGTGAAGTAATGATCATAGAAATTTAATATTAAAATTAGAAAAGTTGTTGGTAGGATTATAGTAATATTTTTTTCTCATCTACTACTACTTTTATTACTACTGTCTTTAATGACAAATTAATAATTTTTTAGAAATACTTTAGAAACGATCTGATCATAATACAAGACAGGCGCTCATGGGCTCTGTCAGCTCATGACAAGACTTGCACACCTCTGCTCCTTGGTCAGGCCTCCTCTGGAATACTGTGTCCAGTTCTGGGTACCACATTTTAAGAAAGACATTAAAAAACTAAAGCAAGTTCAGAGGAGAGCTACCAGGATGGTGAGTGGACTGCAAATTATGTCCTACAAGGAACAGATAAAGGATCTGGGAATGCTTTGCTTCCAAAAAAAAAAAAACTAAGAGGAGACTTAATAGCTGTCTACAAATATCTGAAGGGATATCAGTATAGAAGGATCATCCTTATTCTCATGTTCACATGGAAACACTAGAAGCAATGGAATAAAACTGAAAGGGGGAAGATACAGATTAGATATTAGAAAAAACTTTTTGACAGTGAGGGCGATCAATGAGTGGAACAGGCTGCCATGAGAGGTGGCGAGTTCTCCTTCAATGGAATTCTTCAAACAGAGGCTGGACAGACATCTGTCTGAGATGGTTTAGTGACTCCTGCATTGACAGGAGGTTGGACATGATGTCCCTGGAGGTACCTTCCAATGCTAACATTCTATGATCCTGGGTTCAAATCCCTCCAAGGACAGCATCTGCAAGGAGTTTGTATGTTCTCCCCATGTTTGCGTGGGTTTCCTCTGGGTTCTCTGGCTTCTCTGGCTTCCTTCCACACTCCAAAAATATACAGATAGGGAATCCAGATTGTGAGCCCCAGTGGGGACAGTGATGATAATGGCTATAAAGCGCTGCGGAATTAATGGCGCTATATAAGTGAATAAAATAAATAGAATTATGTCTTTGGGTTTGTTCTCAATACCATTGTTACTAGTGCGGATATTATATACAAAAGATTCTTTGGATGTAGCAGACATCAATAGACTCAATTTCTCTAGAGGCTCATAAGATAATGTAATCTTTGATTGAATCAGCATGTAAATATCAAAGAAAACCATCCTCCCAACCAAGGAAAAGTATGTAGTTATCAGTACCTAAACCACAAGAATCAGATGATACTCCTAGGTATGATATCCATTCCAAATGTTCTCCATAGTCACAGTTAATCTGCCCTTTAGCTGATTCACTCTTGAGATCCCAAGTTGCAGTTTACTGCTGAATTTGTATGGGGGACAGTCACTTTTTACTCTGTTTAGACTGTTTCAGCAGTGCCTGTCTGTAAGGCTAAGATCACACTTGCATTTGGGTAGAGTGCGTAGGGCTGTGTATTTCCTCCCTTAAGCTCCGCCTACTTATGTGGGTCTACCCTTAAGCTCCGCCTACTTCCGCATGCATCCTGCGTATCTATCTTTAACATTGGGTACGCAGGGACATGCGTTGTATGCGGATGCATCCGCATGCGTCGTTTTAATGTGCCCACCAACCGCACAGAAATGCAACATGTTGCATTCAGCGGGCACGTAAAAAAGACGCATGGCCACCGTGTGCCCATACAGTTGTTCCCCCACATATGGGGTATCGTTGTACTCAGGACAAATTGCACAACAACTTTGGGGGTCTGATTTCTCCTGGTACCCTTGCGAAAATAAAAATTTTGGGGTGTAAGATTATTTTTGTGGAAAAAATATTTTTTATTTACACAGCTCTACGTTATAAACATCTGTGAAGCTCTTGGGGGTTCAAAGTGCTCACCGCACATCTACATAAGTTCCTTGAGTGGTCTAATTTCCAAAATGGTGTCACTTGTGGGGGTGGGTTTCCACTGTTTAGGTACACCAGGGGCTCTCAAAATGCAACATGGCGTCCAATCTCAATTCCAGCCAATTCCGCATTGAAAAAGTGAAACGGCGCTCCTTCCCTTCTGAGCTCTGCTGTGCGCCCAAAGAGTGGTTTACCCGCACATATGTTGTATTGGCGTATTCAGGAGAAATTGCACAAAAAAACTTTGTGGTTCAATTTATTTTTACACTTGTGAAAATAAAAAAAATTGGTTCTTTAGTAAAATGTGAAAAAAAGGTAAATGTTTATTTTTTTCCTTCCACATTCCATTCATTCATGTGAAGCACCTGAAGGGTTAATAAACTTCTTGAATGTGGTTTTGAGTACCTTGAGGAGTGCAGTTTTTAGAATGGTGTCACTTTTGGGTATTTTCTGTCATATTGACCCCCAAACTCCAAATGTGAGGTGGTGCCTAAAAGAAATGGTTTTGTAAATTTCATTGTAAAAATGAAAATCGCTGGTCAACTTTTAACCATTATAACTTCCTATGAAAATTTTTTTTTTTGTTTCCAAAATTGTGCAGATGTAAAGTAGACATCCGGAAAATGTTATACATTAACTATTTTGTGCGATATGACTCTGATTTACAGGAATTAAAACTAAAAGCTTGAAAACTGCAAAATTTTCCAAGTTTTTGCCAAATTTCCATTTTTTTAACAAATAAACGCAAGTCATATTAAAGAAATATTACCACTATCATAAAGTACAATCTGTCTTAAGAAAACAGTCTCAGAATCTCCGGGATCCCTTGAAGCGTTCTAGAGTTATGACCTCCTAAAGCGACACTGATCAGAATTGAAAAAAATTGGCCTGGTCATGGAGACAAAAACAGACTCTGGTGCAAAAGGGTTAACACGACTTTAGCTGTAATGCTTTTGTTCCTGCTAAAAAGGAAGAAGCCAGGGACTGAAAAGTGCTGGGAACAATCTACAGAGATTTATTGTTACGCACATTGACTCACAATAAAGAACAATCTACATTTCTCCACCTCACGGACTGGGAACAAAATGAAGTGTGTGGCGGTCTAATGGTAACACAAACAGTGTAAATGGTGGAGTGTGTAGTGATAGACTGCTGAGCATGCAGAAACTCATTACTGGACTGCAAAATTATTGGAAGGCTACTTTTCACATTGAAAAATAAGTGAACCCTTGATTCCATTAATCCAAGACTTGATACTATTTTCAACAGATGCTATAATTGATCATAGCCAAATGGTGGAGCAGAGATTATAATGAGCACCGGGCAATTTTAATTTTCCTCTTCGGTGGCACTGTCGGGAGATTTGAGTTTGCTAAAAAATTACAGGTGATTAGAGTTGAGCGATACCGTCCGATACTTCAAAGTATCGTATCGGATGGTATCGGCCGATCTTTAAAAAAAGTATCGGTATCGCCGATTCCGATACCGGAAGTCCCATTCAAGTCTATGGGACTTCCGGTATCGGAATAAGAAAAACCCTTTCCTGCCCTTGTACAGCCTCTCTGGGGTCTGTACGGGCCTTTCGGGGGGCTGTGCCGGCCTGCCAGGGGGTCTGTG
Organism: Dendrobates tinctorius; assembly: GCF_039654945.1. Lineage (NCBI taxonomy): Eukaryota > Metazoa > Chordata > Amphibia > Anura > Dendrobatidae > Dendrobates > Dendrobates tinctorius. The sequence goes on along the minus strand of NW_027362000.1, from coordinate 3,127,960 downwards.
CAGGCTCCGGTGGTCTGTGCCGGCCTGCCGGTGGTCTGTGCAGGCTCCGGGGGGCTGTGCCGGCCTGCCGGGGGGCTGTGCCGGCCTGCCGGGGGGCTGTGCCGGCTCCGGGGGGCTGTGCCGGCCTGCCGGGGGGCTGTGCAGGCTCCGGGGGTCTGTGCAGGCATCGTCCGATGGGACTACAAGTCCCATCGGGCGATGCCTGCTACCATGACAGTGATTGACACATTAGCCAATGATGGGACAGTAGTAGTCCCATCATCCGGCTAATGTGTTAAATGTAAAAAAAAAAAAAAAAAAATTACATGCTACATACATACAACATGCATACTACATACATGCTACATTCATACTACATACTACATACATGCTACATACATACTACATATATACTACATGCATGCTACATACATACTGCATGCTACATACATACCACATACATACTACATACATACTACATATATACTACATGCATGCTACATACATACTACATGCTACATACATACCACATACATGCTACATACATACTACATGCTACATACATACCACATATATACTACATACATACTACATATATACTGCATGCTACATACATACTACATATATACTACATGCATGCTACATACATACTACATGCTACATACATACCACATACATACTACATACATACTACATGCTACATACATACTACATATATACTACATGCATGCTACATACATACTACATACATACTACATGCTACATACATACCACATATATACTACATACATACAATACATTCATACAATACATACATAGACATACAGTACATATAACATAGAGTAACATACTTACCAATACTTGTCACATTGTTCCCCGAAGCCATTGTCGTCTACGGAATAAATATTAACATAACAAACCACAAAAATACTCACCCACGATCCGAAGCAGTCCACGAGTGTGTCCCACGACGATCTTGGGTAGAGAACTGCAGCATCAGATGATGCTGCCGTTCTCTACGGGCTGCAGGAATCCAATGACGGAAGGTAGGTATCCTTCCGCACTGTATTCCTCCGCCACTTAAAAAAAAAAAGTCCCTAGTCTCACTTTATGCCATTGCTGCGTGGGAATTTCCCACACAGCAATGGCATAAAGTGAGACTAGGGACTTTTTTTTTTTAAGTGGCGGAGGAATACAGTGCGGAAGGATACCTACCTTCCGTCATTGGATTCCTGCAGCCCGTAGAGAACGGCAGCATCATCTGATGCTGCAGTTCTCTACCCAAGATCGTCGTGGGACACACTCGTGGACTGCTTCGGATCGTGGGTGAGTATTTTTGTGGTTTGTTATGTTAATATTTATTCCGTAGACGACAATGGCTTCGGGGAACAATGTGACAAGTATTGGTAAGTATGTTACTCTATGTTATATGTACTGTATGTCTATGTATGTATTGTATGAATGTATTGTATGTATGTAGTATATATGTGGTATGTATGTAGCATGTAGTATGTATGTAGTATGTATGTAGCATGCATGTAGCATGTAGTATGTATGTAGCATGCATGTAGTATATATGTAGTATGTATGTAGCATGCATGTAGTATATATGTAGTATGTATGTAGCATGTAGTATGCATGTAGCATGTAGTATGTATGTGGTATGTATGTAGTATATATGTGTTATGTATGTAGCATGTAGTATGTATGTAGCATGCATGTAGTATATATGTAGTATGTATGTAGCATGCATGTAGTATATATGTAGTATGTATGTAGCATGCAGTATATATGTAGTATGTATGTAGTATATATGTGGTATGTATGTAGCATGTAGTATGTATGTAGCATGCATGTAGTATATATGTAGTATGTATGTGGTATGTATGTAGCATGTAGTATGTATGTAGCATGCATGTAGTATATATGTAGTATGTATGTAGTATGTATGTAGTATGTATGTAGCATGCAGTATGTATGTAGTATATATGTAGTATGTATGTAGCATGCATGTAGTATGTATGTAGCATGTATGTAGTATGCATGTAGTATATATGTAGTATGTATGTAGCATGTAGTATGTATGTAGCATGCATGTAGTATGTATGTAGTATTTTTTTTTTTTTTTTTTTTTTAACATTTAACACATTAGCCGGATGATGGGACTACTACTGTCCCATCATTGGCTAATGTGTCAATCACTGTCATGGTAGCAGGCATCGCCCGATGGGACTTGTAGTCCCATCGGACGATGCTTGCACAGACCCCCGGACATCAGCACAGCCCCCCGGCAGGCCGGCACAGCCCCCCGGCAGGCCGGCACAGCCCCCCGGCAGGCCGGTACAGACCCCCACAGGGTGCACAGACCACCGGCAGGCCGGCACAGCCCCCCGGCAGGCCGGTACAGACCCCGGGCAGTCCACACAGCCCCCCGGCAGGCCGGCACAGCCCCCCGGCAGGCCGGCAGAGACCCCCGGAAGGCCCGAAATGACGGCGCATCATGATGCGCACACACCGCGCATCATGATGACGTCAGGCCGTCAATCAACTGAACTTCCGATTCCGATGCCGAATTCCGATATTGAAAAAATATCGGAAGTCGGTATCGGAATTCCGATACAGCAAGTATCCGCCGATACCCGATACTTGCGGTATCGGAATGCTCAACACTACAGGTGATCAATGGACGCTCTAGTAAAAATACCCCTTTATTATTACACAGGAAGCTTTCTAATTTAAAGGCTTTGTTTCAAGGTTTTTGTAAAGTTTTTTTTTCTCGATATCAATTAACTCTTGTAAATGTATTTAATTCCCCCCAACTAAATTGTTTGAAGCAAGGAGAAAAAAAATAGGAGTAATGGATTCAGATAGCATATAAAAAAATTACAATTTTTATTATCAAATGCACAGGCAATTTTTATATAAAATAGCAAAGTTGCAGTGAAAAAAGACACATAAAACAGGACAGGCTGGGGAGGGGAAATAGAAGGACCAAGTGCACCAATACGACCAGAGGCAAAACAGCACACAGGGTGTATGAATGTCAAAAATGGCAAGCCTGAGTGCCCATATCAATTAATAGTAAGTAGAGTTGAGCGATACCAGCCGATACTTGAAAATATCGGATCGGAAGATCTTAAAAAAAAGTATCGGTATCGCCGATTCCGATAACGGGAACCAATGCAAGTCAATGGGGCCAAAATATCGGAATTAAAAAAAAAACCTTTCTTTCCTTGTAGGTTAATTCTACATGAAGAAAAACAACTAAGAATAATGTAGAATGTATTGTGGGAGGTAGAGGAGACATTAAAGCCATAGAGGTTTAGCCCAATCAAATGGAATAGCAGGAATTAAACTTTTTTTTTAAAGATGTTAGGAGTTACAAAGATATTGACTATGTTAGCCTCATTTATATTTTGCCAGACATGTATGTCTTCTTCTTCTTTCTTCTTCTTTCTTATTCTTCTTCCTTTTTTTACCTTCTTCTTCTTCTTATTCCTTTTTTTACATTCTTCTTCTTCTTCTTCTTCCTCCTTTTTTTACATTCTTCTACTTCCTTTTTTTACATTCTTCTTCTTCCTTTTTTTACATTCTTCTTCTTATTCCTTTTTTTACATTCTTCTTCTTCTTCCTTTTTTAAATTCTTCTACTTCCTTTTTTTACATTCTTCTTCTTCTTCTTCTTCCTTTTCTTACATTCTTCATATTCTTCTTATTCAACAATTATTATTCTACATATTCAACTTCTTCATCTTCTTCCTATTCTTCTTCATCATATTCTTGTTTGTGTCAGGCATTCCTGTAGTTGTTATCTGGAAAAGTTAGAAGTTTACACCTTCCGTTCTGCCTGTCACAAAAGATTTACAACAGGATTTGTCCGCGTTCAGTTTGGCCTGCAGCAGCAGGCCTTTTCCAGGGGCACCACGAGGAGGAACGGACTCACCCCCATACACTGCTTAGTCTTCTTCTGCTTATAAATAAGATAATATCATTTGCTCAGAGTATTAGTCTTATGCTTAATGTTCTTCTGCTTTGTTTTTTTTATGCTTCTTGGTCTTCTCTCTCTTGTTGTTCTGCATCTTGGTGGTTGTCTTCCTGTTCTTTGTCCTCTTGAACCAGCTGACGGTACTGGCACCGGGAGGGGCAGCAGAAGGAACAAGAGCCAATGGCACTACCGAGGACCAGCTGACGGTGCTGGAACCCGGTTACTAAGCAGGAGGTACCTGTGCTACAAAGCACTACCAAGGACCAGCAGACGTTGCCGGAACTCGGATACCGAGATGGAGGCACCTAGGCCAAAGGCTCTGACGAGAACCAGCTGACGGTGCTGGAACCCGGAGGGGTAGCATAAGCTGCAAGAGCAAATGGAAATAGCGAGGACCAGCTGACAGTGCTGGCACCCGGAGGGGCAGCAGAAGGAATAAGAGCCAATGGCACAACCAAGGACCAGCTGACGGTGCTGGAACCCGGTTACTAAGCAGGAGGTACCTGTGCTACAAAGCACTACCAAGGACCAGCAGACGTTGCCGGAACTCGGATACCGAGATGGAGGCACCTAGGCCAAAGGCTCTGACGAGAACCAGCTGACGGTGCTGGAACCCGGAGGGGTAGCATAAGCTGCAAGAGCAAATGGAAATAGCGAGGACCAGCTGACAGTGCTGGCACCCGGAGGGGCAGCAGAAGGAATAAGAGCCAATGGCACAACCAAGGACCAGCTGACGGTGCTGGAACCCGGTTACTAAGCAGGAGGTACCTGTGCTACAAAGCACTACCAAGGACCAGCAGACGTTGCCGGAACTCGGATACCGAGATGGAGGCACCTAGGCCAAAGGCTCTGCCGAGAACCAGCTGACGGTGCAGGAACCCGGAGGGGTAGCATAAGCTGCAAGAGCAAATGGAAATAGCGAGGACCAGCTGACAGTGCTGGCACCCGGAGGGGCAGCAGAAGGAATAAGAGCCAATGGCACAACCGAGGACCAGCTGACGGTGCTGGAACCCGGTTACTAAGCAGGAGGTACCTGTGCTACAAAGCACTACCAAGGACCAGCAGACGTTGCCGGAACTCGGATACCGAGATGGAGGCACCTAGGCCAAAGGCTCTGACGAGAACCAGCTGACGGTGCTGGAACACGGAGGGGTATCAGAAGTTACCCCTGAAAAGCAAAGTTGGCATGCCGCAAGCTGGCCGCAGTTACCGAATCACACAGTCCTACAGGGGGTGCTTGTCCTACTGGCACTATGGAACAAGCCTTTCTTACCAGAACCCGCAGTCCACATAGGAAGCACCTAAACTGCTGGCACCCTAGCCTCGGCTAACCCAACCGCAACACGACATGGCAACTTGGGGTGGCAAACTGACATTGACACTTCCCGGAAACAGCAGGCAGGGCTGGAACCAAGCTGGGCAGGAGGGAGTACCCGTGCCAAAGTCAGTTATGAGCAGCAACTGGCGATGTTGGAGCCCAGGACAAGCACTTAGCAGGCTGAGGCCTGATGTGCTGTCAATTGGGAGGCAGCAGGACAGATTGCCATCAAAACAGCAGGGGAACAGCTGACGTTACTGAACCCCACAAACACAGGAGCTAGTGTTTTACTCTGTGAAGACGGCACTTCCGAGCAACAACTGGCTGTGTTGAAGCCCAGGGACAAGCACGGAGCAGGCTGAGGCTGCATTGAAGAAATTTTAAGATCGGTTGTAGACTACTAATTTGAACCAAGCTCCACTTAGGCCTGTGGCTTCACTGATTTTCGTATTTCCCCTGTCCTCCAACCCCGCCAGTTACAGCTCCGAAGTGGCGTCTGCACAATCCACACTTGTTCCTGTGTTACAGGTGTTCAGTCCGGTCAGTTAATCCCCTGATGTGTGTCCGGCAATGTCGCCTGCTCTGTCCACATTCCCATAATGGGAATGTGGACAGAGCAGGCGACATTGCCGGACACACATCAGGGGATTAACTGACCGGACTGAACACCTGTAACACAGGAACAAGTGTGGATTGTGCAGACGCCACTTCGGAGCTGTAACTGGCGGGGTTGGAGGACAGGGGAAATACGAGAGACAGTGGAGCCACAGGCCTAATTGGAGCACGGTTAAAAATCAGTAGTGGTATGACTGTGTAGGCAGCAGGAGACTTTGCCATCTACACAGCAGGGGATCAGCTGACGTTACTGAACCCCACTGAGACACGGGAGCAAGTGTCTCTTTCCGTGTGGACGGCACTTCCGAACTACAACTGGCTGTGTTGAAGCCCAGGAAATAGGAGGGTGTAGGCAGAGGCCTACTGTATTTTTGAATGAGGTGACAGCAGGAGAGACTGCCATCCACAAAGCAGGGGATCAGCTGAAGTTACTGAACCCCACTGAGACACGGGAGCAAGTGTCTCTTTCCGTGTGGACGGCACTTCCGAACTACAACTGGCTGTGTTGAAGCCCAGGAAATAGGAGGGTGTAGGCAGAGGCCTACTTTATTTTGAATGAGGTGACAGCAGGAGAGACTGCCATCCACACAGCAGGGGATCAGCTGACGTTACTGAACCCCACTGAGACACGGGAGCAAGTGTCTCTTTCCGTGTGGACGGCACTTCCGAACTACAACTGGCTGTGTTGAAGCCCAGGAAATAGGAGGGTGTAGGCAGAGGCCTACTGTATTTTGAATGAGGTGACAGCAGGAGAGACTGCCATCCACACAGCAGGGGATCAGCTGACGTTACTGAACCCCACTGAGACACGGGAGCAAGTGTCTCTTTCCGTGTGGATGGCACTTCCGAACTACAACTGGCTGTGTTGAAGCCCAGGAAATAGGAGGGTGTAGGCAGAGGCCTACTGTATTTTGAATGAGGTGACAGCAGGAGAGACTGCCATCCACAAAGCAGGGGATCAGCTGAAGTTACTGAACCCCACTGAGACACGGGAGCAAGTGTCTCTTTCCGTGTGGACGGCACTTCCGAACTACAACTGGCTGTGTTGAAGCCCAGGAAATAGGAGGGTGTAGGCAGAGGCCTACTGTATTTTGAATGAGGTGACAGCAGGAGAGACTGCCATCCACAAAGCAGGGGATCAGCTGACGTTACTGAACCCCACTGAGACACGGGAGCAAGTGTCTCTTTCCGTGTGGACGGCACTTCCGAACTACAACTGGCTGTGTTGAAGCCCAGGAAATAGGAGGGTGTAGGCAGAGGCCTACTGTATTTTGAATGAGGTGACAGCAGGAGAGACTGCCATCCACACAGCAGGGGATCAGCTGACGTTACTGAACCCCACTGAGACACGGGAGCAAGTGTCTCTTTCCGTGTGGACGGCACTTCCGAACTACAACTGGCTGTGTTGAAGCCCAGGAAATAGGAGGGTGTAGGCAGAGGCCTACTGTATTTTGAAAGAGGTGACAGCAGGAGAGACTGCCATCCACACAGCAGGGGATCAGCTGACGTTACTGAACCCCACTGAGACACGGGAGCAAGTGTCTCTTTCCGTGTGGACGGCACTTCCGAACTACAACTGGCTGTGTTGAAGCCCAGGAAATAGGAGGGTGTAGGCAGAGGCCTACTGTATTTTGAAAGAGGTGACAGCAGGAGAGACTGCCATCCACAAAGCAGGGGATCAGCTGACGTTACTGAACCCCACTGAGACACGGGAGCAAGTGTCTCTTTCCGTGTGGACGGCACTTCCGAACTACAACTGGCTGTGTTGAAGCCCAGGAAATAGGAGGGTGTAGGCAGAGGCCTACTGTATTTTGAATGAGGTGACAGCAGGAGAGACTGCCATCCACACAGCAGGGGATCAGCTGACGTTACTGAACCCCACTGAGACACGGGAGCAAGTGTCTCTTTCCGTGTGGACGGCACTTTCGAACTACAACTGGCTGTGTTGAAGCCCAGGAAATAGGAGGGTGTAGGCAGAGGCCTACTGTATTTTGAATGAGGTGACAGCAGGAGAGACTGCCATCCACACAGCAGGGGATCAGCTGACGTTACTGAACCCCACTGAGACACGGGAGCAAGTGTCTCTTTCCGTGTGGACGGCACTTCCGAACTACAACTGGCTGTGTTGAAGCCCAGGAAATAGGAGGGTGTAGGCAGAGGCCTACTGTATTTTGAATGAGGTGACAGCAGGAGAGACTGCCATCCACACAGCAGGGGATCAGCTGACGTTACTGAACCCCACTGAGACACGGGAGCAAGTATCTCTTTCCGTGTGGACGGCACTTCCGAGCTACAACTGGCTGTGTTGAAGCCCAGGAAATAGGAGGGTGTAGGCAGAGGCCTACTGTCTTTGTAATGCGGAGACAGCAGGAGAGACTGCCATCTCCACAGCAGGGGAACAGCTGGCAGTGCTGAACCCCACTAACACTTGAACGAATGTGTTTGGCTCTGTGGAGACGACACTTCTGAACACCAACTGACGCTGTTGGAGCCCAGGATTAGGCGAGGAGCAGGCTGGGGCCTACTGGATTTTGGCAGGTGAATGCAGCAGGAGACTTGCCATCTCCACAGCAGGGGAACAGCTGACAGTGCTGAACCCCACTAACACTTGAACGAATGTGTTTGGCTCTGTGGAGACGACACTTCTGAACACCAACTGACGCTGTTGGAGCCCAGGATTAGGCGAGGAGCAGGCTGGGGCCTACTGGATTTTGGCAGGTGAAGGCAGCAGGAGACTTGCCATCTCCACAGCAGGGGAACAGCTGACAGTGCTGAACCCCACTAACACTTGAACGAATGTGTTTGGCTCTGTGGAGACGACACTTCTGAACACCAACTGACGCTGTTGGAGCCCAGGATTAGGCGAGGAGCAGGCTGGGGCCTACTGGATTTTGGCAGGTGAATGCAGCAGGAGACTTGCCATCTCCACAGCAGGGGAACAGCTGACAGTGCTGAACCCCACTAACACTTGAACGAATGTGTTTGGCTCTGTGGAGACGACACTTCTGAACACCAACTGACGCTGTTGGAGCCCAGGATTAGGCGAGGAGCAGGCTGGGGCCTACTGGATTTTGGCAGGTGAATGCAGCAGGAGACTTGCCATCTCCACAGCAGGGGAACAGCTGACAGTGCTGAACCCCACTAACACTTGAACGAATGTGTTTGGCTCTGTGGAGACGACACTTCTGAACACCAACTGATGCTGTTGGAGCCCAGGATTAGGCGAGGAGCAGGCTGGGGCCTACTGGATTTTGGCAGGTGAAGGCAGCAGGAGACTTGCCATCTCCACAGCAGGGGAACAGCTGACAGTGCTGAACCCCACTAACACTTGAACGAATGTGTTTGGCTCTGTGGAGACGACACTTCTGAACACCAACTGACGCTGTTGGAGCCCAGGATTACACATGCCGCATGCAGAGGCCAATGGGCATCGGTTTTTATGGAGGTTGTGGACTACTACTGATTCTAACCATGCTCCACTTAGGCCTCTGGCTCCACTGTCTCTACTATTTACCCTGGCCTCCAACCCCGCCAGCTACATCTCTGAAGTGGCGTCAGCACAATCTACACTTGTTCCTGTGTTACTGGTGCTCAGTCCCATCAGTTGATCCCCTGATGTTTGTGCGGCAAGTTCGCCAGCTCTGTCCTCATTCCCACTACTGGTTATGGGAATGTGGACAGAGCAGGAGACCTTGCCGGACACACATCAGGGGATAAACTGATGGGACTGAGCCACAGGAACACAGGAACAAGTGTAGATTGTGCTGACGCCACTTCAGAGATGTAGATGGCGGGGTTGGAGGTCAGGGGAAATAGTAGAGACAGTGGAGCCAGAGACCTAAGTTGGGCACGGTTAAAAATCAGTAGTGGTTTGAATGTTGATGGAGCTGGTGACTTTGCCGTCCACACAGCAGGGGATCAGCTGGCGTTACTGAACCCCACTAACACAGGAGCTAGTGTGTTTCTCTGTGCAGACGACACATCTGAGCGACAACTGGCTGTGTTGAAGCACAGGGATTATAGTTCAGGTGGTAGAAAAATGAACACACCAGCAGACCTGGATACAGTTGCCAACCACTAATTTAGTCTGTAAGAGGAATGGCAAAGTCTTTGGAGATCCAGGCCTTGTTCATTTTCAGAAAAGTCAGCCGGTCAACATTATCGGAAGATAGTCGCGTGCGACGGTCTGTTAGTACACCACCTGCGGCACTAAAGACACGTTCCGATAATACACTGGCAGCAGGTCAAGCCAGCACCTCCAATGCATACTGGCTAAGCTCTGGCCATGTATCCAGCTTAGAGACCCAAAACTTGAAGGGGGAAGAGCCATCTGGGAGTACAGCGACAGGGCAAGACATGTAGTCTGACACCATCTGACGGAAGCGTTGCCTCCTGCTGACTCGAGGCGTCGCTGATGGTGTAGACAATTGTGGTGGACACACAAAACTTTGCCACATTTGGGCCATAGTGGTCTTGCCTTGTGCTGCGGCACTGCCTCTGCTCCCTCTTTGTGCAGAGTTTCCTCCACTGCCTCGACGCACAGAGCTGCTTTGTAAAGCACTAGCAACAATGCTGTCGGGTGGAATGGAAAACATTATTGACTGCACCAGTGACTCTTCGTACTCCCGCATTTTACGCTCCCGGTTCAACGTTGGTATGAGCCTTTGTACGCTGTCCCGGTAGCGAGGATCTAGGAGGGTGTACACCCAATAATCAGCCGAGACGAGAATGTGGGCGATGCGGCGGTCGTTTCTCAGGCACTGCAGCATGAAATCAACCATGTGCTGCAGACTCCCAACTGCCAAAGAACCGCTGTCCCCTGTTTGAGGCGTGACCTCGACCTGCTCTGCATCACCCCACCCTCGCTGTACATACTGAGTAGAGGTTTGTGTACCTCCCTCCTCTGGAGAGATGTCTTCCTCCTCCATCGACTCCTCCTCATCCTCCTCACAAAGTGTCCCCTGCCTAGGCCTTTGTGAGGAAACACGTAGCGCAGACTGTCCAGAAGCAGATGGCATTTGGGACTCCTCATCCTCCACCTCTTCTGAAACCTCATCCCTTAGTGCTTGCAGTGTTTGTTGAAGCAGGCAGATAAGGGGGACAGTCATGCTGACTAGTGCATCATCTGCACTCGCCATCCGCGTGGATTCATCGAAGGCACGCAAAACGAGGCAGATGTCCTTCATAGAGGCCCACTCAATGGTGCTGAAGTGTGAACGGCGCACAGTGCGACTTGTTTGCGCCTGATGCAGCTGGTACTCCATGACTGCTGCCTGCTGCTCACACAACCGCTCCAACATATGTAACGTTGAATTCCACCGGGTGGGTAGGTCACATATGATGCGATGTTCCGGAAGGCCAAATCGTCGCTGCAGAGCAGCGAGGCGCGATCTTGCCGTGCTGGAACGTCGCAAGTGAGCGCACTCTATGCGGACCTTGTGTAACAGTGCATCAAGATCCGGATAGTCCCTCAGAAAGCTCTGCACGACCAAGTTAAGAACATGTGCCAGACATGGGATGTGTGTGAGGTTGCCTAGGCCAAGAGCTGCCACCAGATTTCGGCCATTGTCACACACTACCAAGCCCGGCTGGAGATTCGCTGGCCCAAACCACACATCGCTCTCCAGCTTGATAGCATTCCAGAGCTCCTGCGCTGTGTGGCTTCGATTCCCCAAAGAAATTAATTTGAGTACAGCCTGTTGACGTTTGGCCACGGCTGTGCTCATATCGGTCGTAACAGGCTCCTGCTCTGCTGTTTCTGAGGAACTTGAGTAGGAGGAGGAGTCTATGTGTACAGACTGGAGTCCTGCAATCCGTGGCGTTGGAAGAACACGTACAGCGCCACTCTCCAGATCCGTACCCGGCTCCACAACATTGACCCAGTGGGCAGTGAGGGAAAGGTATCGTCCCTGTCCATGGTTACTGGTCCACGCATCGGTGGTCAGGTGGACCTTGCTACTAACGGCGTTTAGTAGCGCATGTTTTATTTTGCCCTCAACATGTTTCTGCAGGGCAGGGACGGCTCGCCTGCTGAAATAAAAGCGGCTGGGCACGTTGTATTGGGGGACTGCCAATGCCATTAAGTCCCGGAAGGTGTCAGTGTCCACCAGCCTGAATGACAGCATTTCAACTGCCAGAAGTTTGGCAATGCCAGCATTCAGAGACTGTGCTCGGGGGTGGTTTGCCGAGTAAGGGCGCCTTTTATCCCATGCCTGTGCTACCGATGGCTGTGATGGATGGGAACGTGCTGTTATGGGTGGAATCTGACAGGGTCTCCGGACAACAGTGGCAGAGGTTCTTCCTTGGCGATCCTGTGAGGAAGCCGAACCAGCAGTGTGTGAGCTGGAGGAAGAGGGCCCAACACGAACTGAAGAGGTGGTAGGTGGTGCTGTACGTTGGCCTACGTCTTCAGGGTGTCTCTGCAACTCCAACTCGTGCTTGGTGCGCACATGTTTCCACATATTTGTGGTATTGAGGTTGCTGACATTTCTCCCTCTTTTGACTCTCTGATGACACAGCTTGCATTTGACAAAGCAAATGTCATCTGCAACTGTGTCAAAAAAGGACCACGCACTGCAACTCTTGTGAGCGCCCGGTTTGCCTTTGGAAGGAGGAATGCTCCTAACGGGTGCCGAAGTGGAGGGTACAGGCAACCAAGTCTTCCCCCTCCCTCTGCCTCCTGTTTTGGCCGGTAGGGGAATCTCTTCCTCAGAGCTGCTACCACCACCTTCCTGTTGCTCACGCCATGATGGGTCAAGGACCTCATCATCTTCCCTCCCCTCTTCAAACAGCTGCTTCTCCGGGGTTGTCTCGCCAGCACCGTACGCACCAGAAAGTGGCAACTGAGTCTCGTCATCATCTGATGCGTACTGAGGTGTGCTGACCATAGGCACTGGCCCACTCGCCTCTTCAGATTCAGAGGGACAAAGAAGTTGCGCATCACTGCATACTCCCTCTTCTTCACATTCAGGAATGCTGCTTGGCTGGCCCCCTCTTTCCAAGCCAACAGATTCCGAGAACAGAAGTAGAGACTGTGATGGCTCCTGTCCATGTCTCTCTGACTGCCTGGGCACTTTGGCAGGTGGTGAAGAGACAGATGGTTGCTCTTCGGTGCTCTGACCCTGAGAGGATGCGGAAGTAATTGAAGTCGATGCGTTAGCTGCCATCCATCCGACAACGGCTTCAATTTGTTCCTCCCGCAGCAGTGGGGTACGTTGAGGTCCTACAAAGCTGCGCATAAAGGACTGTTGCCTGCTAAAACTGGGGGATGCTGATCCACTGGTGCCCGCAGCAGGCCCAGAATCCCCACGTCCTCTACCTGTAGAATCCCCACGTCCTCTCCCTGCAGAATCCCCACGTCCTCTCCCTGCTGAAACTCCACGCCCACGCCCACGCCCCCGCGCCTTACTCCCTGCCTTCTTCATCTTGCAAGACTGCTTAAGATAGGCAAAAAAGTACAAAGGGGGGCCTTAGTGTGCTTATTCCTGAACAGCTGGTTACAGGTACAAGAAACACTAATTTTATGAAGTGTGTGTGTGTGTGGACTAGACTTTAATAGGAGCTGATGTGGCCTACACAAGTTCAAAATGTAGTGTTTGGTGAACTTTTTATGTGGTTTCTTTGTTTGAAACAAACTCAAAGTATGAGAACAAAGAATTGAAACTGATAGTATCACCAACTTTTTGGAGCTATTACAATGCAGGCAGGTAACCTACAATGCAAAAGATGAGGCTCCCAAAAAATTGGGTAATACTAATCTGGCTGCGCCGGCAGGGCACAAGCCAGAAAAAAAGGCTCCTCTATCTACTCCTATATAGTGTTTGCAACCAACCAATGTTGATGGATACGGATGGATGCACACTAATAGGAGAAGAAAAAATGAGCTGCACTCAAAGACAAATATGTGTGAGGCAGTGACGCACGTTGAGCGTCCTACAACCAGACGTAGCTGCAGGACACTCTACTCAGCGTGAGCTGCACTCACACACAGTCAGAGACCTCTCAGACAGCCGTCAACAGTGCAGCTAAGTGGGCACTGGCACTGACAGGCTGCAGAAAGGCTCCGCTGTGTACTCCTATATAGTGTTTGCAACCACCGTAGATGGAGACGGATGGATGCACACTAATAGAAGAAAAAATGAGCTGCACTCAAATAAAAATATGTGTGAGGCAGTGACGCACGCTGAGCGTCCTACAGCCAGACGTAGCTGCAGGACACACTACTCAGCGTGAGCTGCACTCACACACAGTCAGAGACCTCTCAGACAGCCGTGAACAGTGCAGCAAAGTGGACACTAGCACTGAAAGGCTGCAGAAAGGCTCCGCTGTCTACTACTAGTGTTTGCAACCAACGTATATGGATACGGATGGAAGCACACTAGATTGAAATTATTTAAAAAAATGCAGCTCAAAAAATAAAAGATGTATGAGGCAGCAGTGATCACACTGGGTGGCCTACAGCCTGACGTGGCTGCAGGACCCACTCCACAGCGTGAGCTGCACTGACACAGCCCTTGCAGACAGCTGTGAACACTGCTGCTAGGGCAAAGAACGCTACAGTGGTGGTTTATGTAGCCTGGGTAAAGCACTAGATGATTGGTGGAATCGCTATTTCTAACTGTCCCTCACAGTCTTCTACAGCAGCCTGTCCCTAACTGAATTCACAGCAGAGTGACCAGAAATGGCGGCTGCGGTGGCTTTTATAGTGCATCATGACATCATTTCGGCAGCCAATCACAGCCATGCCAATAGTTAACATGCCTACATGCCTAACAGGATATGCCCACACTTCGGAGGATTCCCATTGGCTTAATCAAAGCAAGCAGGCTCATAGCATGATGGGAACTTCCTATTCCGATTCCGATCCCGGAATCCGATATGAAAAAAGTATCGGAATTAAGTATCGGAATTCCGATACCGCTAATATCGGCCGATACCCGATACTTGCGGTATCGGAATGCTCAACACTAATAGTAAGGCCATAATAGGCTGAAAAAAATATGCCAAGATAAAATATAAGAGTGTTGGCAATGGCAGTAAGCTATGTCCATAGATAATACCAATGATGTCATATAAGGCACATAAAATGTAACCAGGGGCAGCTTACCGAATGGTGCACAGGTACCCACAACCAAGGGGAGACCCGCAACGCGCATTTCGCGCTCAAACCGGGTGCTTTTTCAAGGGGATGGAGGCTGAAGGAAACAGAAGGACCTTTTGTATCCATGGTAACAGTCCCATGGGTAGTCACATGGTGTGTATAGGCCAATCCGAGCGGCAGTGGCGGTGCATGCGCCAAGTCACCGCCAGGTCCTCAAGCATGAAGGCAGGCGTCGGGCATCAGAGCACACGCACAGGGTTGAAAACCTTGCACCTACGTCCGAGGCACTAAGGACCCCAGCTCCCATGAAGAGGACAACTGGGGGACATAGATCGCATGCGCACAGCCGAGTGGAAGGATCACCAATGATGGTGTCCAATACAATCGCATATGGGTGACACATTAAATAGCAGACATAATGACTAGTAGTGTCAGAGAGGAAAAATAATATGATACATACAGAACTAAGACCATATGACCCGATAGTCAAAGTGGAAAATCAGACAATAACAGAGAACATCCATGTAGAAAATATAATAAGTTTCACATCGGAGATACAGGTAGAGTGTCCATAAATAAGAATGAGACTGGATAGTTGGTCTCATTCAAAGCAGTGCTTGGAAAATTCACTTATGACATAAATGGAAAATGAGGGCAAGTAGCGGCAGCGTAAGTCCCAACAGGTCCCTAGTATCCGAAACAGTCAACAGGTATAAAGGGAAATAACTAAAAATAATGAAAAACAAACAATGTTAAAAACATAAAATTGCCCACGGAAATGGGAAAAATGTACAATAATGGATGCAAGAGAGAAAAATTAACTATAAAAAAGAAGCAAAACTCAGGGATTCATTAAGACCCTTAGGGGTCACTGTGTCCAAGGTGACAATCCATTTGGTCTCTCATTGGGCCTGCACTTTTTTGTAATTCCCTGCGCCAATCCCCAAATGATTACAATCGATGCCCCTCACCAAGAAGGTTTGTGGGTCACACTTATGGAAAGCCCTAAAGTGGTGGGGAATGGTTTTGAGGGTAGAGGGGTCGGCCACCATCTTGGCTGCACGAGTGTCCCGCACATGCTCACGCACCCTTTTGCGTAGTTCTCTAGATGTTTTGCCAAAGTATAACATGGAGCACCCACGTGTGGCATAATAGATGACATTGGTGCTTCCACATAATATACGTTGTCTGATATGGACGTTTTTAGAGCCATCCGAGGAATGAAACGTAGAGCATCACAGGACATTTGAATAGGCAAGACAGTGGCCGCATGGAAAAGATCCCACTTTTGAGCCTCTAGATCCAAAGGGATTGGTAGGTGCCGGAACGTAGTGGCTCCTGACGAGGAGATCTTTCAGATTTCTAGATCTCCTGGAGGCCATCATAGGGCAATCCCCAATGGCAGAGCCCAAAGAAGATTCGGAACCTAAAACATCCCAGTGCTTTGAGAGGTTTTCCTTTATATGGTCCCACTCATGGTTGAAAGTCGATATGAAATGGATGGGGCCACTCACATCCCTCCCCCTACCTTTACCAATAGCATCTGCCCGAGGATAGAGTAGATCTTTACGTGCAGTACCTCTTGCCCTGTCATAGCCCTTCCCTATACACCTGATGCTGTACCCTCAATCACAGGCACGTCTTTCGAATCTATCGTCCGTGGAGCAGATTCGCCTCATCCTGAGAAACTGACCGACCGGGACGGCCCTGATGATGGAAAAATTGTGTGAAGATTCAGCGTGTAATAAAGAATTAACAGAAGTCTGTTTTCTGTATACATCAGTCTGGATGCGACGGTCGTCGTCCAACTCCAGAGTGACGTCCAGAAAATGCTCTGATGCCTGACGCCTGCCTTCATGCTTGAGGACCTGGCGGTGACACGGCGCATGCGCCACTACTGCCCCTTCAGATTGGCCTATACACACCATGTGACTACGCATGTGACTGTTACTATGGATACAAAAGGTCCCTCTGTTTCCTTCAGCCTCCATCCCCTTGAGAAAGCGTCCGGTTTGAATGCAAAACGCACGTCAGGGGTCGCCCCTTGGTCATTGGTACCTGTGTACCATTCGGTAAGCTGCCCCTGGTTACATTTTATATGCCTTACATGACGTCATTGGTATTATCTATGGGCATAGCTTACCGCCATTGCCAACACTCTTATATTTTATCTTGGCATATTTTGCCCCTATATACTGTTTATCAGCCTATTATAGCCTTACTATTAATTGATATGGGCACTCAGGCTTGCAATTTTTGACATTCATGCACCCTGTGTTCTGTTTTGGCTCTGGTCGTATTGGTGCACTTGGTCCTTTTATTTCCCTACACTAGCCTGTCCTGTTTATGTGTCTTTTTTCACTGCAATTTTGCTATTTATATAAAAATTGTCTGTGAATTTGATAATAAAATTTGTAATTTTTTGATATACTATCTGAATCCATTACTCCTATTTTTTCTCCTTGCTTCAAATGTTTATGGAGTGGAATAATTTATTGTTATGGTGGCTTATTGCTACAGGTTACCGCCTCTTTCTTCATGTAACGTGTTGGGCGTTTGTTTGCAACTAAATTGTTTACAGGGATGGGTTCAAAAACACATTTTGTCTGCCGGTGAATGTATTCCCAATACACATACTGTACATTGCATTGTAGTTAGTTCTCACAGCTCGTTTCATTTTTTTTTTTTTTTTTTTGAGGAGACCTCCTGCACAGCAGGGATCTGTATCTGAATTTTCTTACAAGCTGCCATTGTCTTTATATGTAGCGTCCCATTACACATGAAAAAGATGGTCTCTAGCGGTGGACCTTCTGTGTTTAACCACAAAATTGAAATTCATTTACAGGAGCATGCCGTCATCATGATAACAAAACCCCTAAATACATAGTAACATAGTAACATAGCTATTAAGGTTGAAGGGAGACTTTAAGTCCATCTTGTTCAACCAATATCCTGTCCTAATTTGCCCTAACATGTTGATCCAGAGGAAGGCAAAAAAAACCACATGTGGCAAACAGTAAGCTTCACATTGGGGAAAAAAATTCCTTCCCGACTCCACATACGGCAATCAGACTAGATCTCTGGATCAACGCAATATTAAGGAAACTAGTGTATATACCCTGTAATATTATACTTTTCAAGAAAGGCATCCAGACCCTTCTTAAATGTTAGTAGGGAATCACTCAGTACAACATCATATGGCAGAGAGTTCCATAGTCTCACTGCTCTTACAGTAAAGAATCCGCGTCTGTGAGTATGCTTAAACCTTCTTTCCTCCAGACGTAGAGGATGCCCCCTTGTCCCCGTCACAGGTCTAAGAGTAAAAAGATCATTTGAAAGGTCTTTGTATTGTCCCCGCATATATTTATACATTGTAATAAGATCACCCCTAAGCCTTCGATTCTCCAAACTAAATAACCCCAAGTGTAATAACCTGTCTTGGTATTGCAGACCCCTCAATTCCCTAATAACCTTGGTCGCTCTTCTCTGCACCCGCTCCAGTTCAGCTATGTCTTTCTTATACACCGGAGACCAGAACTGTACACAGTATTCTAAGTGTGGTCACACTAGTGACTTATATAGAGGTAAAATTATGTTTTCCTCATGAGCATCTATGCCTCTTTTAATGCATCCCATTATTTTATTTGCCTTTGCAGCAGCTGCCTGACACTGGCCACTAAATGTGAGTTTGCCGCCACCCATACAGCCACGTCTTTTTCAGTGACTGTTTTGCCCAGTGTTTTACAATTAAGCACATAATTATACATCTTGTTCATTCTACCCAAGTGCATGACCTTACATTTATCCCCATTAAAGCTCATTTGCCAATCAGCCCAAGCTTCTAGTTTACATAAATCCTCCTATAATATAAAATTGTCCTCCTCTGTATTGATTACCCTGCAGAGTTAAGTCATCTGCAAATATTGAAATTCTACTCTCTATACCCCCTACAAGGTCATTAATAAATATGTTAAAAAGAAGCGGGCCCAAAACTGACCCCTGTGGTACCCCACTGCTAACCGTGACCCAGTCCGAGTGTGCTCCATTAATAACCACCCTTTGTTTCCTATCCCTGAGCCAGCTCTTAAACCATCTACACATATTTTCCCCTATCCCCATTGTTCTCATTTTATGTAGCAACCTTTTGTGTGGCACCGTATCAAAAGCTTTTGAAAAGTCCATGTACACCACGTCCACTGCATTCCCTTGGTCCAGTCCCGAATTTACCTCTTCATAAAAGCTTATCAGATTAGTCTGACAGGAACGGTCCCTTGTAAACCCATGTTGATATTGGGTCATGAGGTTATTCTTCTTCAGATTCTCCAGTGTAGCATCTCTTGGAAAACCCTCCATGATTTTACACACAGTTGAGTTTAAACTTACTGGCCTATAATTTCCAAGTTCAGTTTTTGTCCCCTTTTTGAATATTGGCACCACATTTGCTATACACCAGTCCTGTGGTACAGACCCTGCTATTATGGAATCTTTAAAGATTAAAAATAATGATCTATGACTCTGCTTAATTCCTGCAGTACTCGGGGGTGTATCCCATCCGGGCCCGGGGATTTGTCAATTTTAGTGATTTTTAGACGCCGCTGTACTTCCTGCTGGGTTAAGCAGGTGACCTTTAATGAAGAATTTTTATCCCTGATCACGTTATCCGTCATGGGATTTTCTTGTGTAAATACTGTTGAAAAAAAGTCATTTAGCATATTGGCTTTTTCCTCATCCTCATCCACCATTTCACCCAGACTATTTTTAAGGGGGCCAACACTATCATTTTTTAGTTTCTTACTATTTATGTAGTTAAAGAATATTTTGGGATTATTTTTACTTTGTCTGGCAATGAGTCTCTCTGTCTCAATCTTTGCTGTCTTGATTTGCTTTTTACAGAATTTATTTAATCTTCTGTATTTAGTTAATGCCTCATCACTACCTACTTGCTTTAATTCTCTAAATGCTTTATTTTTATCTCTTATTGCGCCCCTTACAGCTCTATTTAGCCATAGTGGTTTCCTTCTATTTCTCGCATGTTTATTCCCATACGGTATATATTGTGCACAGGTCCTATTCAGGATGCTAATAAACATCTCCCATTTTCTTTGTGTATTTTTATGCCTCAGGATATCGTCCCTCAAGATCCTATTGAATTGTCCTTGTATTTTATTCCCCTTTTGTTATAAATGCAATTCCCCTGATTAAAAAAGGCACAAATTACTAGCAGACCTCAGAACTGCATCAATGCAAATAACTAAAGGATTGCGAAATCATTAGCACAACTGTAATGAAATTACCCAAAGGGAAAAAGTTACATACAATTTAGAATTCATGCCGCACCTGACTGCTTCCCTGGAGCCGGCCCTGGTCTTTCTACTATCTCAGGTTGGGTTACAAGCCACGAATATGCCTGTGAGAAGCTGAGCATGGAGACATTGGAAATAAAAGAATGGTGAATGTATTTAAAGGGAACCTGCCAGCTGATAAATGGTGCCCAATCCTTGCCCAAACTAATATATTTTATATGACTTGGTGCATCGTGTGAATTTGTAACTGAAATACCTTGAACAAAAGACGTGCTAAGACTATTAGGTTTGGTGGAACGCACTAAATATAATATTACAAAGCAGGGCGTTCGCAACCGGGAGTCCACCGTGCAGAGGTGTAAAACTGCAGCTAATGTGAACAATGGCGGCGCTGCACTGCAAGCATTCACAAAAAGCACATGGGGTTAACTGCTCACAGTGTGAACGGAACACCAAGGTACTGCGCTCTGGTGCTGCACAGAGTGGTACAATGCTACAGCGCACCTAAGGCTAAGCACACTGCGTTAGACATCATGCGGTGTGAACTGAACACATGAACTCATTACTCAGTCATGTGCAAGACTGCTTAGTGCAGTCAAAAACACGTCGACTGGGTCATGTCGACCATGAAAATTTTCTTTTGTGTGCACTATATTTTCTTTTGAAAAAGAGAAAAACCCAGTCCTGTTGAGCCGGACTCCAATTTTTTCTATTGTCCTTGGGGTTGTTCTAGGTCTTTACTATATTCAAAATAGCTGATGCCTTTGCACACCGGTTTTGACACCCTATTAAAAAGAATTTTTGGATGGCTTTTAAAAAATGCTCCGTTTTTAATAGGGACACAAAAAAAAAAAGTGTACGCTACTGTGTTGAATGTGAAAAAGCATTGGCCTCTCAACGAGAATTGAAAAAAAGTATCTTTTTTGTGGTCCGCAGCTGGTTTGCTAATCACAAAATAATTAGACCATTACAAAAGGTTTTTATCAAGCCATCCAAAATGTATTCTCTCATTTCTGGAGACAAAACATGAGGAAGTTCTGGATCGCTGTCATCAAGTCTTGTAAAAAATTAGCCCCATTCTGAGAGTTTTCTTGTGGGTACAAAAACAAAATTTCATTTCCCAGCATCAATAGTACAGTCAATCAGTGTGAAACACAGTGGGCAGTTTGGTGTGTGACTGTGCAGTGGCCTGAGAAGCAAGATAGAGAATGACATGCTTGGCAGTTTAGGCCAGCAATGGGAGCCCCAGCAGTAGCAGTATGGGCAGTGAGTAGAAGCCCAGCAGTGTGTGGTCTATCAGCACTGATGGTAGCAGTACAGTCTAAATAAGGGTCATCAAATAGGCAAGAAGACAGATGTTATGGCTGATCTAGTATCCTCATATGTTCAGTAGGAATTTGTGGAGTACCTCCGCGCTGCTGTAAGGATAAATTCCAGGAACATGCCAAGGATTCAAAGTGGCTTATTCAACGCATTTCGGGGCTCCTTCGTCAGGAAATACCACATATCATATACAGACATCACAAACTTACATGGTTTAAATACACGCTGCATTTCAAAAAGCGGCGCCAATGGATCAGATGACATGATGTCAAAGTTCACTGCTGTCACAGGGTTAACGAATCCATATCAGTTGAATTAGGAAAATATATATAAGACAAATACGTAACATAATCATTGATTCATTTCATTTATAGGTTAACCAGTCAAGATTGAGGAAATACAAAAAGAATGAAAAAAAGAAAGAAAAGAAAAAAGCTGATCCCGACATTCTACAAAAATGGATAAGAACCCGCAGAGAAGGGGCATTTAAGCCCAAAGGCAGATGCATTGCACCACCAAGTGGACTGAAGGAGCTGATTGTTTTGAAGCCAATACCGTTGAATCCTACTGTCAAATGCAAATCAAAATCATTTTTATTAAAAAGTAAAGATTAAAATTAAGACTCAGTGATCTGGTGTCAAATTCATAATTTATAGGCATTGTTCTTATAAATATTTAAGATATATAATACAAAAAATAAAAAACAGTGAGAAAAATAAAAATTCATATCAGTGCTCCAGATTACTGGAGGGCTGCTAGAGAGCGAGAACACACCGTT
Organism: Dendrobates tinctorius; assembly: GCF_039654945.1. NCBI lineage: Eukaryota > Metazoa > Chordata > Amphibia > Anura > Dendrobatidae > Dendrobates > Dendrobates tinctorius. The sequence goes on along the minus strand of NW_027362000.1, from coordinate 3,105,560 downwards.
CTATTCCAGTAGGAGATCAAAAAAGCATACGTCTGTCAGGGAAGGAAATTAACCCACGGTGAAATCAGTTCGGCACTCCAGGGTAGCGGGGAGCGGCACGGGAGGGAAAACACACCGCCCTGCAGCAAAACGGCATAGAAACACACATGTCCGCCAGGAGAAATCCTCTAAGGGACCCATACACAAAAAAGGGCATAAATCCAGAAACTCTTTTGAGGGGTTTAACAGCTAGTATGGCTTTTTAATCATGATCTAGGAAATTGTCCACTCAACATGGGCAACAGAGCTATTCATAAATTGAAAAAGCAAGAGTTATCAAGACGTAGCCATACCTCATGCCTTGGAGAAATATAAGCAAAAAAGAAATATTGCAGCTAAAGGGATTCTTTTTTGTATATAAAAAGGACAGTTAAAATTGAGCCACCACATGAATAATTTGTAGGCATATATATAAAGAAGGACAATTAAAGTTAAGCCACTGCATGAATAATTAATAGGTATATAATTAGAGAATATCAGGAGATAATACAGTATATAAAAGCCATAACATCTATAAATACATAAATAAAAACCATAAAAATAAATTATAAAAATATGTGTATTCATATAAAAATTCAAAAGGGACTACGTGCGCTAGATAAAAACTTCAGTTATTTCATTCAACCCATGTGGTTTCAAGCTCCCCAATTTGTAGATCCAGTACACTTCTTTCTGTTTAGCTTCATGGATCTATTTGGAACCTGCTTTGGAATATGAACAATTGGGCTAATCTTTAAAGATTTAAAATCTTTATTATGTACCAAAGCATAGTGTTTGGAGAGGCCATGGGTAAGTAGACCTTTTTTGATATTATGGCGTTGTGAATTATGTCGGAGATGAAGGGGTTGAGTAGTCCTACCACATATTGCTTACCACAGGGACATTCAATGACATAAATTACAAATTCGGAATTGCAATTCAGAAAAAAAGGAATTAAAAATTTTTCTTTTGTAGAATAGGAAATTATGCAATCAGCTTTATGATCTATATTAAGACAGCGCAGACAATTTTCTGTACCACATTTAAAAATTCCCTTGGTAGAATTGGTAGTACAATTACCATTAGCCAAAGTGTGTGGCTTCAGGCGACTGGGGGCTATGAAATCCTTGATGGTGGAAGCTCTCTGGAAAGAAATCCCAGGACTTCTCGGGAGAATCTTATTTAGTATGGGATCATTTAATAGAATATACCAGTTCGTATGAAGGACCTTACGGATTTCCCTATGTTCATCGGAAAATTGTGTGTGAATATTATTAGCTGTAATTTTATCTGTATGTTCCAAAAGTGCCCTCTGGTTCAATTTTATAGAATTTTTAAAAGCATTTTTGATTTGTTTTAGATCTAATCAAAGATGACCTTATTGTCAGCATATCGATATTTATGAAAGAATTTCAGATGCAGCTAATAAAAGCAAATATTTATACCTATCAAAAACAGAGAGGGAAGGGCATCTAAAAATGATTTTCTGTCACTGATAATTCTTAGAAGTGTGCATGATTAAAAATATAAATAAATATGTATATGAAATAAGTATTTCAACCATTTATACAGGCACTTATTTAAGTTATACTGGCACATATTTAATGTCATGATACCAGTGCTGGGTGACCGGCACTGCTGGGGTTAATGTTCTGACCTCAGTGCAGACTCTCACCTGCACATCTGGGACCTATTATGGTGGCCTCTCATTGGTTCTGGGGAGGCTTCTTATAGCCTCAGGAAGCTCCCATCCCCAGTCAGTTATACTTTTGTCCTTGGCATTGTGTGGTGACCGCTGAGTGTGTTTGTGCTGTGTTCTGGTTGCATGATTCTCTGTGTATGACTCGGTCTGTTCTCTGGATATTGCTTTGGATTCTGCCTGGTACCTTCTATGTCTGTTTGGTTTTGATCTCTGCTTGGCCCCGATTATCCGTTCTGTCTCATCCCTGGTACTGTACTGATATCTTGTGTATGACCTTTGGCTTTTTCTGACCTTCCGTCTGTTTATCCCTCCTGTACCTCGCTTGCCTGTATTGTGCATGACCCCCGCTTTGCCCGACTATGAATTTTCTACCTTCTGTGTAAGCAGGACGCTAAGCCCCGCCCCCTTGTAGTCACATGTCCGTATGTCCTGTGCCGGCTTTCTAAACTTCCACATTCAGGTCCCGTGCATCTTTATTTTCCAGCTGTTCTTGTCCCCAGGGGTCCCTACGGTGCGGGTGAGTACCTGCTTAGCGGAAGCTGTATGCCGGCGCTGTCAGGACCCTGACATTATACTGACCAATAAGTTTTTTGGGGTTTTTTTTATGCAGAGAGTTCTGGATTCCATACAGTCTCTGGCTGACCAGATGAAAAGTCTGAGTCAGATGTTTCAGGGTTTATCTCTGGAGCAGCAAGCTCTGGCTCGTTCTCAGCAGCAGGTTTCTGAGACAGTGCGAGGGGCTCTAGCTGCTGGGTCTCTGGGGGCTGGGGCGAGTGATGTTGTTTTGGTGTCCCCAGAACCACCTGTTAAACTGCCTGACTTTTTTTCTGGAAACAAAAAGGAGTTCAGGGTCTTCATGGAGGGGTGCAAACTTTTTTTTAGTTTGAGACCACGCTCCTCTGGGGATGAAAGTCAGAAGGTTGTGGTCATTATGTCTCTGTTAAGAGGGTCCCCACAAGCTTGGGCTTTCTCCCTTCCTCTCACTGCCCCTGAGAGAGTGTCTGAATGCATTCTTTGAGGCACTCGGGCACATTTATGATGAGCCTGACCGAGTGCGATTGGCAGAGGACATGGTGATGAGCGTCTGTAAGGGGAAACACTCAGCTGAGTGGTTTTATACTGAATTCCGCAGCTGGGCTGCAGAGATCTCTTGGAACGACGCCGCACTCTGAGGACTCTTTCGCAGAGGCTTGTCCGAGCAGCTGCAGGATGCCTTGGCGTTACATCCCCCACCTGACTCTCTCGAGGATGCCATTACCCAGGCCGTCCGGATGGACCGCAGGCTGCGGGCCAGAGGGGTGATGCAGGTGGAAACTCTATTGTTCCCCAGTGGAAAAGAGACTGCCCCTGAGCTCATGGATGTAGGCGCCCTCTCCCTGAAGGATACGGAGAGGAAACGCCAGAAGGACAAGCAGTTATGCTTTTACTGTGGTAAAACGGGACATTGGAAAAAGGAGTGTCGTGATTGCCAGTCTTCAACCTGGGCGGCGGGAAACGACTAGGTCTGGGTAGTCAACGGGGAGACTACTCAGACCCTCAGGTACCCTTTTCCTCATTTTCTAAAGTGTTACTGCATGTGGAACTGTTTGTGGACGGTAGTTCTTTTTCCTTTACAGCCTTCGTGGACTGCGGATCATCGATTAACCTCAAGGACTCCCAATTGGTCACACACTGTATGATAGGCACAGTTAGGCTCAAGGTTCCAATCAAGGTGATGGCCATTGACTCCTCTCCCCTCACTAAGGAGGGAACTCTCTTTATGTCTGACTTGTTTTCGCTCAGAGTGGGCGCTACTCATGTGGAAAACCTAAGTTGTTTTGTTCTGGACAATCTACATGCAGGGTTGGTGCTGGGCATGCCCTGGTTACAACGTCATAACCCAGTTATTAACTGGAAAACGGGGGAGATTGTTCAATGGGGGTTTAATGATTTAAAGCTATGTGATAAATCCGCACTGCTGGTTGAACCTGTTAAATCTGTGTCTGTATCATCTGTCGAGCTGGAAGGTATTCCGGAATGCCTGAAGGACTTCGAAGATGTATTCTCCGAAAGCGAGGCCGAGACGTTACCGCCACATAGACCCTTTGACTGCGCTATTGAGCTGGTCCCGGGGGCTAAATTACCTAAAGCCCGTCTGTTTAATTTGTCCGGTCCTGAGCGCTTGGCTATGAAGGAGTACATTGCTGAAAGTCTGCGCAAAGGACACATACGTTCTTCAGTCTCACCTGTGGCAGCAGGTTCCTTTTTTGTAAAGAAAAAAGATGGCGGGTTACGTCCCTGTCTCGATTTTCGGGAGCTTAATCAGATTACGGTACGGAACACGTACACCCTTCCATTGATTCCCGATTTGTGTAACCAACTATCAGGGGCAAAGTGGTTTTCTAAACTGGATCTTCGGGGGGCATATAATTTGATAAGGGTCCGAGAGGGGGATGAATGGAAAACCGCGTTCCTCACGACCGAGGGACTGTTTGAAAATTTAGTCATGCCATTTGGTCTTACCAACGCCCCCGCCATATTTCAGAATTTCATCAACGTGGTATTGTGAGGCTGGAAGGATTCCAAGGGTGAACCCACAGGACTGCGACGACGAACCTACTCCCGGGCCAGGTGTACCACCCCATATACAGGGAGCGTTTGGGGCAGGCCCGGAGGAGACTATCGCCGCGGAATCTGATACCTTGGGGACAACTGGAGGAGTAGACCGTCAGTCACCGGGGTGGAATGCAGACAGGACCGTCCGAAGGACACAGGAAGAACAGCTGCAGGACTAAATGGAGAGGATGACCGGGGCACAGGAGCAGGCAAGGACAGACAGGAGAGGCACACACGGGAGGAGGCAGGAACGGACTGGACCGGGGGGCTCTGGAAGAAAATGCAAAGGCGGTGAGAGTACAGCTAGTGAAGAAAGGCGGTATGCTAAGGCAAGGCTGGGTGCTAGGCAGGATTTAGGTGGACCCGAGAGTCTGTCATGAAATACCATAGACGATCAGGCAGCGATCCAGAGGAGAGGCTGCCTTTTATAGGGACATGAGTTCCGGGTCGGACCAGCAGGGTCATGGGGGCGGAGAGAGGACCGGCTAGCCAGTGCTGAGACCCAGGGTGTGAGCTGCGCGTGCGCCCCGGGCAGAGCAGTCAGGCTGACTGCGGGGCAAGAGGCTGGAGTGCCGGCGGGCGTGCGCCCGCTGCAGGGTCACGCTGGAACGGCGGGCGCGCCCGGAGGCCACGGGCAGCGTGGGGCCAGAGGAGGATGCGGCAGGAGCCGAGCGCGTGCTGGAGGCGGCGGGCGTGGGTCCAGCAGGAGTGGTAAGCATGACAGTACCCCCCCTCTTACGCCCCCTCCTCTTAAGGTCGGAAAGGAACTTAGCTAAAATTTGAGGGGCTTGAATGTTCTCCCGGGGCTCCCAAGATCTTTCCTCTGGATCAAAACCCTTCCAGTCAATTAAGAAAAGGGTTTTACCTCTGGACCTTTTCATGGCAAGAATTCCCTTAACTTCAAAAATATCCTGTGCGGAAACGGGCGCGGCCAGCAGAAGCGTGGAACTGATTGAGTACGACCGGTTTCAAGAGGGACACATGGAACGAGTTAGGAATCCGTAGCGAAGCAGGGAGTCTTAACTTGTAGGCAACATCATTGATACGGGCTAAAATCTCAAAAGGACCTATGTACCGGGGGCCCAGTTTATAAGAGGGAATTTTGAGACGGACAAATTTTGAGGATAGCCAAACTTTATCCCCAGGATGGTACAATGGAGAATCTAGGCGTCTTTTGTCGGCATGTCTCTTGAATCTGTCACGTGCTCGTTCAAGTGCGGTTTTGGTCTCCTGCCAGACCCTGGAGAACTCCTCGGTCAGAAGATCGGCCGCCGGCACACCCGAGGCCGGGAGTACCGGCAGAGGTACACCAGGATGTTGCCCGTAGACAATAAAGAAGGGTGATTTGGTGGAGGATTCGCTGGGATGGTTGTTTTAAGCGAACTCAGTCCAAGGGAGCAAGCTGGACCAATCGTTCTGGTGGGCGTTGGAAAAATGTCGGAGATACGTCACGAGAGTTTGGTTCGTACGCTCCGTTTGACCATTAGATTGAGGATGGTAAGCAGAGGAAAAGTCCAGCGTTACTTCCATCATCTTGCATAGGGCCCTCCAGAATCGCGAGGTAAACTGAACCCCTCTGTCTGAGACAATGTGCTTGGGGAAGCCATGGATCCGGAAGATATGAGATATGAAAATTCTCGCCAGTTGGAGAGCGGAAGGTAATCCTGGTAGAGGGGTGAAGTGCTCCATCTTGGAGAAGCGGTCCACGACCACAAAAATGATGGTGTGGCCCGAGGACTGAGGCAGATCCGTAATAAAATCCATCGAAATGTGTTGCCACGGGGCCGAGGGAACCAGAAGTGGGTGCAAGAGACCAGAGGGTCGCTGCCGGGGAACCTTATTCTTGGCACAAGACGGGCAAGAGGCGATGAAACTTCGGACATCTTGAGGCAGGGAGGGCCACCAATAAAAGCGAGAGATGAGGGAGAGCGTTTTCTTGAGACCAACGTGGCCGGCTAACTTGGTGGCATGACCCCAATGTAGAACTCGCCTCCTGTCGTTGTCTTGGACAAAAGTCTTGCCGGGAGGTAAGGAAGTCAGGTTAACAGGAGCGACTACGATAAGCTTGCTAGGCTCCACTATGTGTGAAGGCTCCTCCTCTTTATCAGAGACCAGAAAGGATTGGGATAAGGCATCCGCTTTGAGGTTCTTATCACCAGGACGAAAATGGAGCTCAAAATCGAACCGGGTAAAGAATAGCGCCCATCTGGCCTGCCGAGGATTAAGCCTTTGTGCAGACTGAATATATGCTAGATTCTTGTGGTTAGTGAAAATCTGGAGTGGGTGTACGGCTCCTTCCAGAAGATATCGCCACTCCTCCAAGGCTAGCTTAATGGCGAGCAGTTCTCTGTCTCCGATGGTATAGTTTCTCTCTGAAGGGGAGAATGTCTTGGAGAAAAAGCCGCAGGTGACCAACCGTCTGGAAGGAGATCTCTGAGAGAGAACCGCACCGGCTCCGGTGGCAGAGGCATCCACCTCGAGTGTGAATGGCTTGTTAGCCTCTGGACAGTGTAGCACGGAAGCTGTGGCAAAGGCTTGCCTCAAGGTTCGGAAGGCGTTCTCGGCTTCGGTAGACCAGTGGTGAGGATCGGCTCCCTTATGGATCAAAGCGGAGATTGGAGCAGTCAGAGCGGAAAAGTGTGGAATAAACTGCCGGTAATAGTTGGCAAATCCCAGGAACCGCTGGATTGCCTTGATTCCCTGGGGACGCGGCTAATTGAGTACGGCGGTCACTTTTCCAGGGTCCATGCACAAGCCAGAGTCGGAAATGATGTAACCCAAGAACGGCAGTGACGACTGTTCGAAGGCGCATTTTTCAAGCTTGGCATAGAGACGATGTTTTCTCAGACGAAGTAGGACTTGGCGTACATCTTTTCTGTGCGTAGACAGATCCGGGGAAAACACCAGGATGTCGTCCAAGTAAACCACCACGCAGACGTAGAGAAGGTCTCGGAATATGTCATTAACAAATTCTTGGAACACTGCGGGGGCATTGCACAAGCCGAAGGGCATAACCAGGTACTCATAGTGGCCATCTTGGGTGTTGAAGGCGGTTTTCCATTCATCGCCAGAGCGGATCCGGACCAGATTGTAGGCCCCCCGGAGATCTAATTTCGTGAAGATCCATGCACCCCGTAGACGGTCAAATAGCTCTGGAATAAGAGAAAGGGGGTATTTGTTCTTGATGGTGATATCATTGAGACCTCTATAGTCTATACAGGGACGAAGGGACCCATCCTTCTTCTTGACAAAAAAGAATCCGGCTCCCGCGGGTGAGGACGACTTGCGAATAAAGCCTTTGGCCAGATTTTCCTGGACGTATTCAGACATAGCCTGAGTCTTGGAAGGGGACAGCGGGTAGATTCGACCACGAGGCGGCGTGGAACCGGAGACAAGGTCGATGGGGCAGTCATATGGACGATGTGGAGGCAGGGTCTCTGCTTCCCTCTTGTCAAAGACGTCCAAAAAGGCCTGATAGGCGGAAGGTAGCTCGGTAGACGTCAACCTAGAATGTGAGGAATCTTGCGGCCGTACGGTGAGCAGACACTTATTTTGGCAAGGTTGGCCCCACCGCAGGATGTCTCCAGAACGCCAGTCCAGGACAGGTTCGTGTGTTCTTAGCCAGGGAAGGCCCAAAAGAATGGTATGGGATAAGGAAGGCAGCACGTAAAATACTATCTTCTACCGGTGCAAGGCTCCGACCTGAAGTTCCACCTCTTCAGTGACCTGAGTAACGGACTCCCGGAGGGGTTGGCCGTTGACCGACGCAATCTGCCGAGGGGTCTCCAGGGATCTGACAGGAATCCGAAGTCTCCTAACTGCCTCAAGTTGAATGAAGTTACCGGCTGCCCCAGAATCAATATAGGCCCATTCAGAAAAACGCTTGGTACCTAGATGCAAAAGGACAGAGAGTCAAGGGTAGAGAGGAGTCACAATTACCTAGGGAGGCCTCTCTTACCTGTCCTAGGCGGAGGCGTTTCCCGGACGAATGGGGCAAGAACGAAGAAAGTGAGACGCACTCCCACAATAGAAACAGAGCCTCTGTTTGACCCTTTCTCTCCGACGCTCCTCTACCGGTTTGAGGCGATCCACTTGCATGGGTTCCGGTACCGGGACCGAGGAAGCTGACATTGGGCGGGAACGGGGTGGACTACGGGCAGCCGGTGGGGCGCGAGAAGGCCTTCTCTCTCTGGCGAGCTCTCGAGATCGTTCCTGAAAGCGTAGGTCAATGCGGGTGGCCAAAGAGATCAGGTCCTCCAGAGAGGAGGGAGTATCATGACCCGCCAACTCATCCTTGATTCGACCTGAGAGGCCCCGCCAAAAGGCTTCCACCAAGGCCTCATTGTTCCAGCCCAACTCTGAGGACAGGGTGCGAAACCGAATGGCGTACTGACCTACCGAGAGCGCGCCCTGGTGCAGATTGAACAGAGATTCTGTGGAAGAGGCCAGGCGGCCCAGCTCATCAAACACCTTACGAAAGGTGTCCAGGAAAGAGGAGAGTTGAGCAACTAATGGGTCATCTCGTTCCCAGAGGGGGTTAACCCAAGCTAGTGCCTCTCCTTCTAAGTGGGACACAATAAACGCCACCTTGGCTCGATCGGTGGGATACTGGTGTGGCAGCAATTCAAAGTGTAGCTGGCACTGATTTAAAAACCCTCTACACATTTTGGGGTCGCCACTGTATCGCGGGGGCTTAGCCAAACGAGGAGATGGGAGCGGAACCGCAGGCTGTGTCGGGGCTGCAGCCGCGGTCTGGAGGGCAAGCAGGCGGTTATCCACCGAGGCCATGTAATTCAGGATGTGAGCCTGAGTGTCGCGCTGCTGGGCAAGCTCCTGTTGGACACCGGCGATCTGGCTGGCACTCCCTGGATCCGAGGCCTGCAACGACGAGAGGCGGGACTCCATGGTTTTGAGGAAAGACATGATCCTCGTCTGATTTTCCCGTAGGAACAAAAGTTCCTTCTGGGTCGGGGTACCAGCGTGGTCCATGGCCTGATCGTTCTGTGAGGCTGGAAGGACTCCAAGGGTGAACCCACAGGACCGCGATGACGAACCTACCCCCGGGCGAGCGGGCCAGGTGTACCACCCCCTATACAGGGAGCGTTTGGGGCAGGCCCAGAGGATACTATCGCCGCGGAAGCTGATACCTTGGGGACAACTGGAGTAGACCGTCAGTCACCGGGGTGGAATGCAGACAGGACCGTCCGAAGGACACAGGAAGAACAGCTGCATGACTAAATGGAGAGGATGACCGGGGCACAGGAGCAGGCAGGGACAGACAGGAGAGGCACACACGGGAGGAGGCAGGAACGGACTGGACCGGGGGGCTCTGGAAGAAAATGCAAAGGCGGTGAGAGTACAGCTAGTGAAGAAAGGCGGAATGCTAAGGCAAGGCTGGGTGCTAGGCAGGATTTAGGTGGACCCGAGAGACTGTCATGGAATACCATAGACGATCAGGCAGCGATGGAGAGGCTGCCTTTTATAGGGACATGAGTTCCGGGTCGGACAAGCAGGGTCATGGGGGCGGAGAGAGGACCGGCTAGCCAGTGCTGAGACCCGGGGTGTGAGCTGCGCGTGCTCCCCAGGCAGAGCAGTCAGGCTGACTGCGGGGCAAGAGGCTGGAGTGCCGGCGGGCGCGCGCCGGCTGCAGGGGTGCGCTGGAACGGCGGGCACGCCCGGAGGCCACGGGCAGCGTGGGGCCAGAGGAGGACGCGGCAGGAGCCGAGCGCGCGGTGGAGGCGGCGAGCGTGGGACCAGCAGGAGCGGTAAGCATGACAGTTATTCTCAGATCTCATTGGTCGTTTTGTCGTTATCTACTTAGATGATATTTTGATATACTCCTCCGACATGCACTCTCATTTGGAACATGTACGAACTGTTCTCCAGAGACAGAGAAAATCATCTGTATGCCAAATTGGAGAAATGTGTATTCTGTGTGCAAGAATTGTCTTTTTTGGGATTAATTGTATCTGGTGAGCGTTTTCGCATGGACCCCAAGAAGGTGCAGGCCATTGCGGATTGGGTGCAACCCTGAGATCTTAAGGGTCTTCAGCGCTTCTTGGGGTTCGCCAATTACCGCAAATTTATCCGGGGGTTTTCGCAAGTGGTCAAACCTCACACGGCTCTAACATGCAAGGGTGCGGATGTGAGAAATTGATCCTCGCTCGCAAAAGAGGCCTTTTCGATGCTGAAAAAATGTTTTATGTCTGCTCCTGTCTTGGTACAGCCAGATCCATTCAAACCATTTGTGGTGAAGGTGGATGCCTCCGAGATGGGGGTGGGGGCAGTGTTATCTCAAGGGTCTGTCACTCTTACCAACTTCAGGCCATGTGCTTTCTTTTCCAGGAAGTTCCCTGCTACTGAAAGAAATTATGATGTAGGCAAAGGAGAGCTTCTTGCGGTCAAGTTGGCGTTTGAGGAATGGAGGCACTTTTTGGAGGGGGGCCAGTCACCCGGTTACTGTGATCACTGATCACAAAAATTTGTCATACATTGAGTCAGCTAAAAGATTAACGCCCAGACAGGCCCGTTGGTCACTTTTTTTTTTCTCGTTTCCAGTTTACTTTTACTTTCCGTCCAGGGTCAAAGTATGTCAAGGCTGACGCCTTATCTCATAGTTTTCACCCTGTGTCTGTCCCTGAGCCACCGTCCTCCATCCTGCACCCTGGGGTGGTGTTAGCAGGGATCTCGTCTGAATTGGAATGGGAAATTGAGGGGGCCCAGTCACTGGCTCCTGCGGTCAAGTCAGGGGGCAAGTTGTTTGTCCCAGAGCAACTTCGCCTTAAACTCTTGCAAGAGTTCCACGAATCCAAGTTGTGTGCTCACCCTGTATATCAGCCACACGACTGGCGGTGGCTAGGATCTTCTGGTGGCCTTCTCTGGGTTCTGATATAAAGAAATTCATTTCTGGTTGTGGGGTCTGCGCTCGTTCTAAAAGCTCCCATAGCCGGCCGGCGGGGGAGCGGATGCCCTTGGAAGTTCCAGAAAGACCGTGGACTCATCTGTCCATGGATTTTATTACCAATCTTCCCTCTTCCAGGGGTAATATGGTGGTATGGGTAGTAGTGGACAGATTTTCTAAGCAGGCTCATTTTGTACCCCTGTCCGCATTACCTTCTGCTGAGACCTTATCCAGATTGTTTGTGCAGCATGTGGTCCGCTTGCATGGGGTACCCCTGAATGTGGTGTCTGATCGTGGTATGCAGTTTGTGGCTAAGTTTTGGCGTGCTTTCTGCAAAAAATAAGGGATATCTCTGTCCTTTTCGTCTGCATACCATCCTGAGAGTAATGGTCAGACGGAACGCACTAATCAGTCTCTGGAACAGATCCTCAGATGTCTGACTTCTGCTAGACAGAATGACTGGTGTGATATACTGCCATTGGCTGAATTTGCCATCAATAGTCGGGTGAGTCAATCCACTGGTATGTCCCCATTCTTGATCAACTATGGGTTCAGTCCTCATTTTGGTGAGTTTTCTCGTCTGGATTCGGGGTGCCCTGGGGCTGAGGACTCTGTTCAGCGGTTAAAAAATACATGGGCAGAAGTCCAGCGGCGTATATCTAGGTCTCAAGGCAGGTATAAGTTTTTCGCGGACAGGAAATGAACACCTGGTCCCATGTTTCAGGTTGGAGAGAAAGTTTGGCTCTCCACGTGAAACATTAAGTTACAGATTCCGTCAGCCAAGTTGGGTCCCAAATTCATTGGCCCATACAAGATTGTGGAAAAAAATCAACCCAGTAGCGCAAAGGCTGTGCCTTCAACCCTCTTTCAAGAGCCCCAACGTCTTCCATAGATCTCTACTGAAGCCGTTTGAAGCAGTCTGGGGAGAATCCGAGTCCGCTGCTCCTCCGGTTTCGGTTGAGGGACATGTGGAATATGAGATTGGTCACATCGTAGATTCTAGGCTGGGACGGCGGTCAGTACAGTACCTAATTCATTGGAAGGGGTATGGGCCGGAGGACAGGTCCTGGATGCCTGCCCGGTTGATGCATGCGGATCGTCTGGTTCGGGCTTTCCATGCTAGATACCCGGGCAAGCCTTGGGGTCCAGAGGCCCCCCGTTGAGAGAGGGGTACTGTCATGATACCAGTGCTGGGTGACCGGCACTGCTGGGGTTAATGTTCTGACCTCAGTGCAGACTCTCACCTGCACACCTGAGACCTATTATGGTGGCCTCTCATTGGTTCTGGGGAGGCTTCTTATAGCCTCAGGAAGCTCCCATCCCCCGTCAGTTATACTTTCGCCCTTGGCATTGTGTGGTGACCCCTGAGTGTGTTAGTGCTGTGTTCTGGTTGCATGATTATCTGTATATGACTCGGTCTGTTCTCTGGATATTGCCTGGTACCTTCTACGTCTGTTTGGTTTTGATCTCTGCTTGACCCCGATTATCTGTTCTGTCTCATCCCTGGTACTGTACTGATATCTTGTGTTTGACCTTTGGCTTTGTCTGACCTTCCGTCTGTTTATCCCTCCTGTACCTCACTTGCCTGTATTATGCATGACCCCCACTTTGCCCGACTTTGAGTTTTCTACCTTCTGTGTAAGCAGGACGCTATGCCCCGCCCTCTTGTAGTCACATGACAGTAGGTCCTGTGCTGGCTTTCTAAACTTCTACATTCAGGTCCCATGCATCTATATTTTCCAGCTGTTCTTGTCCCCAGGGGTCCCTACGGTGCGGGTGAGTCCCTGCTTAGCGGAAGCTGTACGCCGGCGCTGTCAGGACCCTGACATTTAAGTTGTAGAAAAGGAGAGTCGGCTCTTAGGCTATGTGCACACGGTGCGGATCCTCCCGCGGATTTTTCTGCGCGGATTTTACTAAATCCGCAGGTCAAATAACCTGCATTTTTCCCGCGGATTTAGTGCAATTTTGTGCGGTTTTACTGCCGTTTTTGTGCAGTTTTCCACCTGCGGATTTGTAGAATGGAGCAGGTAGAAAACTGCAGCAAAACCGCACAAAAGAAGTGACATGTTGTTTTTTTTTATTCCGCACGAAATCCGCGCGGAAAAAACCGCAGCATGTGCACAGCGGTTTCTTTTTTTACATAGCCAATAATGATACTGTACATCACCTCCAGTTCTGCTGCGGATCCGCAGGGCCAAATCCGCTGCGGATCGGCAGCAGAATCCGCACCATGTGCACAGAGCCTTAGAAATAAAACTACTAGCCATGAAACTTGTCAGGCTGTCAAAAGCCAAGGGGGGGGAACAACACTGTCCCAAACTGTCCGGTTACCATGGATGAAAGTCAGAATCAAAACAAGTTCAAGCCATGAAAGAGATATCAAAAAGATCTAGTAAAAACAAAGCCATCAAGGGAATTAAATAAATGAAACAGAAATATTTTGCTAGCAAACCAAACAAATGAAAGGTTTTAATATACCAACTGAAAATACACGGAATTTCAATAATTAATATCAAATAAAAATATAGATACTCTCAAAAAATATATATATAAATGTATATATAAAAATTATAAATGAAAACATATTCATAAAACATATATACGTATATAACATTCATAAAAAATATACATATCAAGGGACTGTGCATATTAGAAAAAACTTCAGTGATTTCATTCAAACCTAGTGGTTTCAGGATCCCAAGTTTATAGATCCAATAAACCTCTTTTCTATTCATCTTCATAGTTCTATTCGGAATATGTGCTGGGATATGATCTATCGGACTAATCTTTAGAGTTTTGAAATTTTTGCTATGCACCAAAGCATAGTGCCTAGAGAGATCATGAGTGAGTAGACCTTTTTTGATATTATGGCGATGTGAATTTAGTCGGAGATGAAGGGGTTGAGTAGTTCTCCCAACATACTGTTTGCCACAGGGACACTCAATGACATATATCACAAATTCGGAATTACAATTCAAAAAATAAGGGATCATGAATCTCTTTGGTGGAGAAAGAGAATATTATCCACTCTATGATTTGATGTTAAAGCAACCCACAAACAGTTTTTTGTACCACATTTAAATATTCATTTAGTTAAAGCGGTAGTAAAGTTGTCATTAAAATTCATATACGTTTTCAACCAACTGGGGGGCTATAAGATCCCTAAAGGTAAGTGCTCTTCGGAAGGTCATTGCGGGATTCCTTGGGAGAATTTTATTTAATATGGGGTCATTTAACAGATTGTGCCAGTTTTTTTGAGAACATCATGGATTTTCTTATGTTCATCAGAGTACTGTGTTATAAAATTCAACATATGTTTGTTCTCAACAGTGATTTTTTCTTTATGTTCAAGTAATGTACTGCGATTTAGTTTTGCTGAATTTTTTAAGGTACTTTTAATTAAATAGGAGGGATAATAATTTTGAACAGAAAATTTTTTCTTTAGGAAGTTAGATTGTTTTTTGAAGTCACCATCAGCTGGACAATTTTTCATAATATGGCAAAACTGATTGTTAGGGATATTTTTGAGCCACTAAGGGCCCCGTCACACATAGCGACTCACCAGCGATCCCTACAATGATATCACCTTGTCAGGATTGCTGGTGCGTCGCTACATGATCGCTGGTGAGCTGTCAAACAGGCAGACACACCAGCGATCAGGACCAGCGACACGCGGGTAACAAGCGGCACACGTCGCTTAGTTACCTGCAGTGTATCTTAGTTACCAGCGCGCTGATGCAGGGAGCTGGTAACCAAGGTACACATCGGGTTTCTAAGGGGCACGCAGCACTTAGAAACCCGATGTGTACCTTGGTTACCAGCTCCCTGCATCAGCGCGCTGATAACTAAGGTACACATCGGGTTTCTAGGCACCGCGCGCTCTTAGAATCCCGATGTGTACCTTGGTTACCAGATCCTGCTCGCTGGTCTCCCACCTGTCGCACGCAGTGATGCGTGCTGGCCAGTGGGAGACCAGCGACCCCAAAAATGTTCAGACATTTCAACAACGATCAGCGATAACCGGCAGGAGGGCCAGTCGCTAATAGCGGTCACACACAGCGATCTCGCTGGTGAGATCGCTGTTGCGTCACAAAACTTGTGACTCAGCAGCGATCTCGCTAGCAAGATCACTGTGTGTGACGGGGGTTTTAGTGTAATGCCCACTAGTGAAATGAATGTACCCATTAGTGTCAACCTTTTTAAAAAATATTTTGCTACAAATTTTTTCATCTTTGATAAAAAATTAATAGAAAGATTATAAAAAAGTAAGAGGCGTCAATTATTAAAATTGATTTGTTGAATAAAATTCTCATTATTATTAGTTTTGTCCCAAATAAAAAAAAAAAACAGATCTATAAACCTTTTATAAAAAATAATATTTTTGCACCAGATATTCAAAATAAAAATCTCTTTAAAGACCCCCATACGCAGGTGCTACCTTTGAACCCATCGCAGTCCCTTTGATTTGATAAAATGCCTTTTCGAATGTAAAGAAATTGTTTTTCAGTATAAAATCAATTCCTTTCATAATGAAATCCTTCTGTGTCCAGGGAAGTCTGTTATCATATTTAAGAAAGTGATAAAAACAGATTAAACCTACATTATGTGGGATAGTCGAACATAATGCAGTAACATCCATGGTTATAAAAATATATTGAGGTTTCCATGAGATTTCTTGTAGAAGCCATAATAGATGGGTGGAGTCCTGGAGGTGGATATTTAGATTAAAAACATGGGGTAGCATAATTCTGTCTATGTATGTCACTCCAAAGACATACAGATAGGGAATTTAGATTGTGAGCCCCATCGGGGACAGTGATGAAAATGTGTGCAAAACTGTAAAGCGCTGCGGAATATGTTAGCGCTATATATAAAAATAAAGATTATGTAGTTTCCGAGGGTAGATGTCAGTGAATTGATGCCTGCAATAATAGGTCTGCCTGGAGGGTTATGCAGGCTTTTATGCACTTTGGGATGATGGTAAAAAAATGGAATGCTGAGGATCGTCACGCATAAAGTTTTTTTCTTTATTAAAAATACTAGAAGCCAGACCTTCAGCTAGAAGGTCATACACCTGTATTGAATAAATAATAATAGTTGTAAGAACTTTTTTCATAGTAATTTACATCAGAAAGAATTCTCAAAGCTTCATTGACATAGCCGCACCTATTTTGAACCACAACTCCTCCTCCCTTGTCCGCTGATCGAATAACTATCATGTTGTCCATTGAAAAAGCTTTCAACACTTGTCTTTTTTGTGGGCTCAAATTTATATTTTTCCTTCTAGCGCATCCTTAAGTGTTATTTTTTCGGATTGCGTACAATATTTTCAAATTGTTTCAGTACAAGATCGCTAAAAACATTTAGATGATGGCTTTTATCCTCCAAAGGATAAAATTTGGATTTGGTTGGTACGTCAAGATGAAAAAGTTCATCTGTCTCTTCTGTGTTCTCTTCATTAGCTGAAGACATACAGGTATATTTAGTTTCTTTAATTAAAAAGTGCCTTTTTAAAGTTAATTTCCTTATAAAGGTTTGTAGATCTAAAAATAAATCGTAGTGTTTAGATTTATTGGTAGGACAAAAGGATTATCCTTTAGAGAGGAGGGATTCCTCACAGACAGTTCGTAATTGGATAAATTAAAGATGTTAGAGGTTAGTTTATTAGTGAGAGGGGGTATTATTAATATGTGTTAAGGTACGATTTTTCCTCCCTTTTTTTCCCTCCCCTAGTTCCGCTGTAGTGATTTTTCTTTTTACAGTTTTTGGTAAAAAGAATTGATTCAGTTGTGTGTTTTAGAGCACGAGGCAAAAAAGGAACAGGGCCAGACTTGGAGGCATTTGAGCTGTCCAGTACAATCGCATTATTGGATTGAGAAGATATGGGGATATTGGTTTAAGTGATATTGGGATTGCCTAGCATCAATGAATTGGTAGATTGAGAAGACACCGGCATGCTCGGTGTAGTGTCAAGGATGGACAAATCCAGAAGTGAAATAGGAATAGAATCAGAGAGGTCAGAAGTACAATTTGTTTGTTTTTTATCAAGTGTA
Source organism: Dendrobates tinctorius (assembly GCF_039654945.1). Lineage (NCBI taxonomy): Eukaryota > Metazoa > Chordata > Amphibia > Anura > Dendrobatidae > Dendrobates > Dendrobates tinctorius. Next base: position 3,088,291 of record NW_027362000.1, on the reverse strand, counting down.
ATTGATTTTTTACTATTTATTATATTGGACACAGAGGAAATTTACTTTTTGTCTTCATTTATTTGATTGATTTGTAATTTGATTTTTTCAAGATGTTTCCTGGCCTCAGATAATATTTGGGAATGATTCAAAGAATAGTCGTCATTAAGGGTCTTGGAAGAGGTCTTGGGGGTGATTCATGGGAATTGAATTACATGCCTGTTAGTAGTCTGGCACGCATGGCTGACTTTATGTTGCGCTGCGTTTCCCGTGACCCTCGCATTATTAAAAATTTTGGCGACACTCATTACTGGTTGGTGACACTATTAGTCCCACACTACAAGGAAAATTTTCAATCTCTTATTCCAGAGTCAGAGAGGGGTCTAAAAATGGTGCATTACCATAGGGCCCATGTATCAGACTTAGTGAACAAAATTCCCATGTGAGAACGCTGACAGCAGACATCAGAGTTTGTTGTACAACCAAGGAGTCCAAGCGAGAGAGAAAAGTACAATCCAGCACAGGCAGGGGAACAATGGCAAAGTCCTGGGAAAATTTTCTCAGACCCTCCCATCATGCTGCCACAGAGGCAAGGGGTGCTGTCACAGGAAGTTCAATGTTTGGGAGGATGGTGAGGGAGTACTTTGCAGATGATACAAATGTCTTCCGGGATTCCTCTGTGCTTTTTAATTATTGGGTATCCAAGCTGGACACGTGGCATGAACTGGCTTTCTACACCTTGGAGGTCCTGGTCTGCCCTGCTGCTAGCGTTCTGTCAGTGCGGGTTTTTAGTGCCGCTGGGGGAATTATAACAGATAAGCGCATCCGCCTGTCAACTGACAATGCTGACAGGCTCACTCTTATCAAAATGAATATACATCATTAGTCCATATAAATTTATAAAATCCCATTCAATCTTATATTTAAAATTAATAAGCCAATCGTTATAATACATAAGTGAACGAAGAAAAGAGATGTGGCACTCACCCAATTTGCAGTGCAGTTTTTCTTTATTCAGCCATTAAAGGTCACACAATAAAGGACGGGCAGGTAACATGAGGCATGCGGGGAAAAAAAGACGGACACTTCTTTTCTTCGTTCACTAATTTAGCATGTTTTTTTTCTGATGCTGAGCACCGTTATTCCCAGCAGCATTTTGCATACTGTGCGCCTGTGATTGATCCTTGACTTGTTGCTGGTGGATTAGTGCCTTGGTGCCGTTCATCTGTGTTCTTTGAATTGAGTTATAATACATAACTATCTGAAAATAGGACCTTTCCGGTCATGTGACCTAATCTCCAGCATTGAATGTTTTCGGTCACCTGATTCAGCCTGCATAGCTGTTACAGTAATAGGACCTTTCTGGTCACATGACCCCCTTTCCAGCACTGGATAGGTTATACAAACAGGACCTTTCCGGTCACCTGACAGACTACATACTGGGGATGTCTAACATAGTTTAATAGGGTGCACTGCATCTCAGCTAAATAAAGGTAGCCGCCCATCTGACATCATTGGAAGCACTGCGTTCCAAACGGCGGCCATCTTAGTCCTCCACACTATGCTCCACTTACATACTGGGCATGTCAAATATTAATTAAGTGCAATGCTTTAACATTGAAACTGATAGAAACTAGCCGTCTCTCTACAATCATTGGAACACATTGCATTCCAAATGGCAGTCATATTAGTCTATCTCATTACCCAGCCTATATATGGAGCATATCTGATGATATTAATTTAATGGAGCATAAATTTAATGGAGCATAATCACTAACTCACTAAAATACCACTATGAACCATTGTAAACCACACTAGCATAATATTAATCACTATCAAAATGTAGTGACTTCAAAAAAATAAAATACATGTGAACACCTTGATACAATGGCGCATGCCCGATGACTGCTATGGGTCACAGGGGTTACTCCCATCTCTGGCGGCAATGAGGCAGATGCATTCAGCCAGAGTGTACTGAACTGAAGTCACCTTACTCACTTTATTGACTAAGTGATTATGCTCCATTAAATTTATATAATCAGATATTACAAATAAATTCTATTTTAAACATTTTTTTGCTTCTATATCCCTGTTTATTTAATAGGGAAGTTGTTCACAATATTTTATAGGAGGTTTCTAGACTAGAAACGCACTTGGTTTGGTCTTAATTTAATTCAGTTGGTAATTTTGTTGCTGCTATATACTAATCATTTATTTCGGCACTATAGCACTTTTACATCAGTATATTAATTACTGCTTTATTGGATGTCTGTATTAACACTTTATTATATCTATATGGGTTAGCCCATACATGAACCTTAGTACATTGCGTAGCTTTGATTTATACCTATATAGAGCTGGAATCAAATGTCATCTATTTGGCTAGAGGCATCATTATAATTGATTTTGTCAACATATCGAAAAAACATTTTGTGTAAAAATAATAAAACATGTATTTTTAAACCATAACATTCCTGTGTCTGTCCAGTTCAGTGGGTAGCCTTGTTTATATCTTATCAAAATGAACAAGGGCTGGATTGGGCACCGAAATATAACCTTAAATGCATTGTCTTTTTTGGGAGGTGTATTCTCAGGCACTTCTTCACAACCACACATGAGTATCGGCTTCCTGAGTTGGTCTGTTTGCTGTTAGCCTCCTCCTTATCCTCATCATCCACAACCAGTAGAACACCAGGGCGAAGGGACTGCGTGATGCAAGCGTAACTCAATTTTTGGCAAGGGTATTATATAATATTTCTATTTATATCACTGTCTCTGAGCCGATGCTGGGGACAAACATATCTCGTCGAACACATTCTGGCTTCATATCTATGACTCTGTGTTCGCCCCTCCCTTTTGTTATTTTCTTTTAGACGTGGCTTCCCGTTTGTAATTTAGTTATTTAATTTCAGTATGATTTCTCATTATGTCTCCTCATTGTCCATGGCTACATGACCAGGGTAAACATGTTATGTGCTGTTACAGGCAGCCCAATTTTTGGTAAGGGTGTCCATGATGCCCATAGTATATTAAAAAAAGGTACCCCCCATTGGGGAATTGTTTGTCAGGTCATGCACTGCATTACAAGTCTCAGAGACCCACACCCCTACATTGGGCCTACTTCTTAACTCGGCTTCCTGCAATGTCTCTTCCTTACCTGCCACTAGATGACCAGGGTGAACGTGTTCTGTACTGTTATAGGCCGGTGAATTTTGGGCAAGGGGGGCTGTGATGGCAATAGTTTTTTTTAATTAAAAAAGGTACCCCCCCATCGGTGAAATGCTTGTATGCCTATGCACTCCATTATAAGTCTCATAGACCCACATTCCTACTTCTTTACTCGGTTTCCTGCAATGTCACTTCCTTATCTCCGACTACATGACCTGGGTGAACGTGTTATGTACGGTTATAGGCCAGTGACTTTTTAGCAATGGGGGCTGTGATGGCAATAGTATATTTTTTAAAAAGGTACCCCCCCACTGGTGAAACCACATCCTTGTTGGCAAAGACTTCATAACATTTGTGTACCTTAGAGAGCTCACTTGAAAAGCTCCTTTCTGTGTTGCCTGGTTGCTCACATTGGACACAATGCACTTTATATAAGTTTGATAAAGCAATGCTCTTGGTTTGGCTCAGTAGCATAATACAAATATTTCTTTGTCCACTATACTTGTTTCTCTCATTAAGAGCCATAACTTTGGCTGCATCAAATGGTGAGAGTTCAATGCAAAAAAGTGATGGCTGAATGCTTGTAGAGGCAGAGGACTTAATTTTTGAAGCGATAACTTCTATGAGTGAGACTGCATGTTCCTTCTTTACTGAATTATAAACAGGAAGATAAAAAAAGATCTTATTATCTCTAAATTACTTAGTTGAAAGGCTCTGTGATCATCTATGGTGTCTCCAATATTTATTCCGCAGCTGAAAGGAACAGTTAGGTAAAATTTATCATGGTCACAGTTATGTTTTCGAACATCTTCACATTATTGCACGTCTCTCTTGTATTTCAGGAATAGTAGCAGCTGTTTTTTTTCATTAATTGCCTGTAGATCCTAGGAAAGTTGATTGTAACGATTCTTGATAGGCTGAATAAACATATGATTGCTTTTGATTGTCATATTTTCCTGAAAATAATTCAGAGGGTCCCATCATACCATAAAAAAATTACGAAATGTTTGTCATCCAACAATATACTGCATCCTGATCTCAACATATTGTCGGTTTTCCATAACCATCTGCAATTACAGGAAGGCTTTGACAGCTTGAGGTTTCAGGGTGCACCTTAAAAATGCTTTTAGATTTTTTTAAAGTAACTGTCTCCTGTCCACAATCACGTTATTCAGACTACATTGTTGCTTCTTCTCAAGAGCTTTAATGAAAGCATCCATGATTTTCTTGCACATTAGTTTAGAGATTTGCTACGATTTTAAGGAATCTGTATCACTAGTTTTTTGCCCAATTTAGGTGTTTTATTTCGGCAACAGTTCTGAAGTGTTGTCAAATTTTGGTGGAACAGATGCAGATTGTTTGTTTCTTTTTCCTTAAGGCAGTCACATTTTTGACAAGGGTGTCTATGATGCCCAGAGTATAGTATTTAAAAATGTGTACTCCCCACTGGGAACTGGTTGACAGCCCATGCACTGCATGTATGGGCATTATAAGTCTAAGAGACCCGGTCCTTTACCTTGAGCCCATTTTTTACTGAGCCCTTTTCAAGGTCTACCTCTTATCTGAGACTACATGGCCAGGGTAAACGTGTTCTGTGCTGTTTATGGAAGTACAATTTTGGGCAAGGGTGTCTATGATTGCAATAATTTATTTATTTTTTTTAAAAGTTCCCCACCTTGTGGAAATGTTTGTCAGCCCCTGCACTGCATGTATGGGCATTACTAGTCTAGGAGACCAGGTCCTTTACATTTGGCCTACTTGTTACTGAGGCCTTCATCACTTTCTCCTCCTTCACAGCCAATAGATGACCTGGGTGAACGTGTTCTGTGCTGTTATAGGCATTACAATTTTGGGCAAGTGTGTCTATGATTACAAGAGTATATTTTTAACAAAGGTCCCCCCATGTGTAAACCACATCCTGGTTTGCAAAGACTTCCAAAAATTTGCCTGCTTTAAAGACCTCACTTGTAAAGCTCCGTTTTTTGTTGACTGGTTGATCACATTGGACACAATATACTGCATACAACTTTGATAAAGCAATGCTGTTATTTTGGCTCAGTAGCTCAATAGAAATATATATTTTGCCATTACTTTGGCTGCATCAAATGGTAAGTGTTCAATAGCAAAAAGTGACAGCTGAATGCTTGTAGATGCAGAGTACGTAATGTAGTCAATTTTGGCTGAGATAAATTCTGTGAAGGAGACTGCATGTTCCTTCTTTCCTGGATAATAAACAGGAATAATAATAAATGCTCTTATGTTTTAGAACATTTCACATTCTTGCAGTTCTCTCGTTTATTTCCGGAATACATAGTAGCTGCTAGTTTTAACATTACTTACCTATAGATACTGGTCAAGAAGATTGTCATGATTATCCAGAGTTCTCAATGGGTTACGCTTAAGCTTTTCTAGAAAGGCTGAATAAAGATATGATTGCTGTTAATAGGGAAACTGTGAATATACAAATGGCCATTTTGAGTCCATATTGAAATATACAGAATGCATTCAGACAATTACATAGCTGCATTTCTGGTCAAACATTTACAGATGTGACAGACATTGCTCACAGTGACATAATCTTGAGAACTGTTTGTTTATTCACTTCGCAAACAGTTCTAAACTTCTTAATGTTTGTTGTTTGTCATTGTAAAACATTGAGGTTTACTTAACCTCTGTCTGTGGTAGTTTTATCTAAATCCTTGTGGGTTTTATATTCTAAGGGTTTATGGCCCCTCATCTGATGACTCCATGATATCTTAGTTTCATTCGACCTTGAAAGCTGACCACTTGAAGGCCAGGGTGAAACTAGAGTTACTACATAGTGTAAATCACTATATAGGACCAGAAAAACATGACAAAGACAGAAGCCAAAACTGAGGTACCTGTACATGTACAGTGTGTTCATACCTGCATAATTGGATTTTGGAATAAATTCTTGGACTTTTGTGCGCTGCCAGATAAATTCACTAATCCAGTTTATGAGAGAGATTAATCCATTTCCCAACGCGTTTCGAAATGTATACCATTTCTTCTTCAGGGGATGACATATATGTCATCCCCTGAAGAAGAAATGGTATACATTTCGAAACACGTTGGGAAATAAATGGATTAATCTCTCTCAAACTGGATTAGTGAATTTATCTGGCAGCGCACAAAAGTCCAAGAATTTATTCCAAAATCTGATGTTTCAAGCGGTCGCAGAGCTGACCTTTGGACGTGCAGCAAGCAGACTACTGATCCCACATGCCTGAACCGCTCCTGAAAAGGGTGAGTAAATTCTAATTTATTTCTCCAGAAATAACCCGGATAAGACCCTATTGCGCTCTTTTGTTCCTTTAGTTTGAATACCTGCATAATTGGGGATGCCCATGCAGTGTAGTGAATCTCCCAGGGGTTCTCTGTCTTGGTGTTGCTTCTCTGATCTTCCAGACAGATGATGTTTAAAAGCCTATTTGTGATGATGCAAGTATACTGTATATAGTTAATCTTTATATATACTTAATTATATGTATTTAATCCTTATATGTACTTAACCTTTGTATGTTAAAATATACAAAAGTGTACACACTCATACTATTCAATCATACTATTCCTTGAATTTTGTATTTTGAAATAAAATCGTGTTATATTTCAAGTATTAGCCTTCTTTAAAGCACTATCTGAACCTTGGTGTTAAAAACTTGGCAAATCAAATAGCCAAATTCTCCAGTAAATAATTCTGCAAAGAGGTAACCATCATACCATTAAAAAATACAAAAAGTTGATCGTCCTTCAATGTAGTGCATCCTGCTCTCAACATGTTGTCTGGATTCCATTACCATTTGAAAATCAAGAAAGGGTTTGACAGCTTGAGGTTTCATGGTACACTATTTTTTTTTTTTAAAATAAGGGTACCGTTACACATAACGATGTCCCAGCGATCCCACCCACGATCCGACATGGATGGGATTGCTGGGACATTGTTAGCTGATCGCTGGTGAGCTGTCACAGACAGCCCCTCCAGCGATCAAGACCAGCGAGCACGCTGGTTACCAACTCAAACATCGGGTTTCTAAGGGCTGCGGGGCCCTTAGAAACCCAATGTTTACCCTAGATACCAGCGTGCACTGCAGGCAGGGCGGAAGGTGGAGGCAGAGCAGCGCACAGACTGGCGTAGCTCTGCTATCTGCTACTCCGGTCTGACAGAGATACTCGGGTCTGTGCGCCGCTCTGCCTCCACCTCCCACCCTGCCTGCAGTGCACACTGGTATCTAGGGTAAAACATCGGGTTTCTAAGGGCCCCGCAGCCCTTAGAAACCAAATGTTTACATTGGTAACCAGCGTGCAGCGTCGATCTTCGCTGGCTCCCGCTGTCACACACAGTCATGCGTGCTGGCCAGCGGGAGACCAGTGATGAAAAAATGGCCCAGGACGATCCAGCATGATCAGCAATATCCGGCAGGGGGGCCGATCGCTGCTGGATGTCACACACAGCGATCTCGCTGGAGAGATCGCTGATGTGTCACAAAATCAGCGAGATCGCTGTGTGTAACGGGCCCTTAACAGTGTCCTTTCTCCAATCACGTCATTCAGACTGCATTGTTGGTTATTCTCAAAAGCTATACTGAAAACAGACATCATGTTGTGTCACATTAGTAAACTTTATGGTCTTGCAAGGATTTTAAGTAATCTGCTTCACTCGCTTTTGGACTAATTGGTGAGATTTTTATCAATGTTTTGGTGGAAGAGATGCCGATTCTTTCCTTTTTTTTTTTCCTTGCAGTCAGTTCTCCCTAACTGTGTGATTTTCTATGTAATTTTTTATTTGAACATTGAGAAATGGATTTGGTAGGGGAAGAATGCACTTTTCTGTCATTTGAAAACAATATTTTGGAACCATGCCTTGTTTAACGTCTACCATCTTGCAATGTACGATCTTTGCCTACAGTTTCACAGTTCACCGAATGCTTTTCTTTGCTATCTGAAGACGATTTCAGGGAAGGAAGATTATTTTCTTTAACTGATACAATAACAGTCAAAAAAAATATAATGATCTTCAAGGGTTTCTGTGGAGAAAACGCACACTTTGCATGGAGGTGCAAGTTATTTTTTGCGTGGAAATGCCATTTACTTTGATATGTTGGAAATCTTGCACTGAAGCCACATTAATCATCACTTGGGTAGATTAACTTAGACCTTTTATGTCTATCATTAGCGACTTCTGGATGTACAAAATGAATATTGTGAAGTGTATTTTCATGGGCCCATGCAGTATATGGGTTCCAAGGTGTAATGGGGTGCATAGGACTATGCAGGAGGACAGACATTGGTCTCAATGTGTAAAACAAAGCGTACGGGAGTAGAAAATGAATGTGGTGAAGTCGATTTTATGGGGCCCATCCAGTATGTGGGTTCAGAGGCTTATAGGGGTGCATATGAATTGGTAGCAGGGCAGGCCTTGCATTCAATGCAACATTTTTTATGAAGGCCCTCCTGGACATCTTATGAAAGGGGTATTGGGGTGCATCGTAATTCTTGGCAGCCCATCCACTCACAGCATAGGCTACAACAGTTTAGGAGACCCACTGTTTAATAATGGCCCTTTAAGAAGATTAATGCCGCCTGACGCACCAGTAAAAATAGGCTCTGGGACTTTAAGGCTGTGTGCACACGCTGCGGATTCCGCTGCGTTTCCGCAGCGGTTTTGGCCGCTGCGGACACGCAGCAGTTTTAGCTGCGGTGTACAGTACCATTCATTTGAATGGGAAAAAAAAAACCGCTGTGCCGACGCTGCGGACTAAACCGCGCGGATTTGCTGCGGTTTTGAATCCGCAGAAAGAATTGCATGTCAATTCTTTCTGCGGAAACCGCTGCGGGTTCCTATCTCCACCATTGTGGAGATAGTGAATCCGCAGGACCAAACCGCAGGCAAAACCGCAGATAATCCGCAGGTCTTTGGACCTGCGGATTATCTGCGGTTTTTGCAAAATCCGTGCGGATTAATCCGCAGCGGATTCCGCAGCGTGTGCACGTACCCTAAGAGTCCCTCCTTCATAAATGATGGATGAAGCAAGATATGTCTGCTTATATGTCACACACCACATGGCCAGCTAGGGTGGTTAAATGTTACAATGACATTTCCCAGTGAATGGATTTGCAGTGGTTGAAAGCAATGTTAAAGTTAAAAAACGCTACAAAAACACTACGTCTGAACTAAGCCCAAGTGGGGGAGAAACATTTCGGTCTGGGGTTAATTATTTTGCCTTACAGGCAAGTCATTAACCTGTAAAGGATGTACCTTAACATATTTCCCAGCAAAATCTGTTTTGGTTTCGCTTTGGTGTGTTTTTTGCCGCACCGGGAAAAATGTCATGAATCTCAGAAAAAAATTGTTTAAAGCTGTGAACTAGGAGTCAAGAATGCTTCGAGGGGCGATACCCATGATGTCCCCATGTCATTTGAGCAGTGTTTCCATCATTTTGAGATGTTTTTAGACCTTTGAAGGACCCCCGAGGGGGATCGCGGCAAAAATGCTCAGGTCTCCCATAGACTTAAGGGGGCTTTACACATAGCGATATCGCTAGCAATATCGATAAAGCATCACCGATTTTGTGACGCAGCAGCGATATCACTATTTGTGATACTTACCTCTGACCGGCTCCCCCGCTGGCTATCGCTGATCATGCGAGATCTTCCAGGGCCATTTCTCGTCGGCTGCTTTCTGCTGGGCTTCCTGCTGGCACAAACGAGCGATGTGTGGACGCGGGCGGGAGGACATCACAAAGCTGGTATCTCATTTTATACAGACAAGTTAACATTTCAGTCATACAGTTGTCTAAAGTATTGTTCCAATCAGTGGTAAAGGCAGTATCCTCAGAAAAGGGGGATTCATGTATAATTCTGAGACCCCTTGGACAGATTTTTTTTCTCTCAAATAAATAGAAAGAAAATGGGCATCAAGACTGAAATGCAATTCTTCTTTCAATACCTCCTTAAAACTAAAAAATCTTCCGCAAGTTTTTAGTCTCGACTTCAGAGAATGATTAAGTTCCCTCCGTAGTAGAATTAGGTTCAATAAAAGCAATTGTTTGATTGATCAGACGCTCCCTTGAAGCCAGACAATTCTGGAAATAATCCATAGTGGAATGACAGTGTAACAAACCCTCTGCTGCTGAGGAGTCTTGACCCGGGAGGATTTCCCACGGATCCTGCAGGTAATTGCTATTCAGTAAAAAGAAAGGGAGACACAAAGCGCAATAAGGTCTTATCTCGTTACACAAGGATGACACACCAAGAGATCTACTCACCTGTGAGGATGAGAAACAGACATGTAGGAATGGCGGCTGCTACAGATCCACAGGCCAATGCACGACCTGGTTAAAGCAATGTTCAGTAGGAAAGGAGGATCGTCCCGGCGCTGCCGGAATAGATAATTCCAGGAGTAGTAGGATTCCACATGGTTTACTCAATGGGTTTCAGGGTTCAGGTGACTCCATCATTGTTTAAATACATGCTTACATTTAAAAACGGCACCAATTGATCAGATGACACGCAGTGTCAGAGTTCAGGGTTACCGGAGGGTTCACATATCTAAATTGATATAGTCACACAAAAATATCTTTCATAATAACTGATTTTTGTTCACAGGTTAGCGGATAAAAAAGAAAAAATTAGCCATAGAAAAAAAAAAGAAAAAAGAAGAAAAAAAAAAAAGAGAATCCTGACCTCCCTCAAAAAAGAAGAAACGGACGAGAACCCGCAGAACAAAAGCATTCAAGTCCAAGGGCTACGACATTAAGTTCAAACCACCATGTAAGCTGAAAGATATCCTCAGACATGAATTCTCAGCTTTGAATCATCAAATGTGATAATCAATAAAAACTATTTTTATAGAGAAAATGTTATCTCCTTCTCCACCAAAGAGATTCATGATCCCTTATTTTTTGAATTGTAATTCCGAATTTGTGATATATGTCATTGAGTGTCCCTGTGGCAAACAGTATGTCGGGAGAACTACTCAACCACTCCATCTCCGACTAAATTCGCCATAATATCAAAAAAGGTCTACTCACTCAGTCCCTAGGCACTATGCTTTCGTGCACAGTAAAAATGTCAAAGCTCTAAAGATTAGTCCGATAGATCATATCCCAGCACTCATTCCGAATAGAACTATGAAGTTGAATAGAAAAGAGGTTTATTGGATCGATAAACTTGGGAGCCTGAAACCACTAGGTTTGAATGAAATCACTGAAGCTTTTATCTAATATGCGCAGTATCTCGATATATATATATATATTTATGAATATTATATATTTTAGGAATATCAATATTTTTATTTATTTGAGGATATTAATTATTGAAATTACATGCATTTTCGCTTCGTATATTGAAATCTTTAATTTGTTTGGTTTGCTAGCAAAAACTTCAGTTTCATTTATTTAATTCACTTGATGGCTTTTTTTTTTTTACTAGATCTTTTTGATATCTCCTTCATGGCTCAAACTTGTATTAGTTCAGACTTTCATGCATGGTAACCGGACAGTTTGGGACAGTGTTGTTCCCCTGGCTCTTGACAGCCTGAAAAGTTTCGTGGCTAGTAGATTTTATTTCTAAGAACCAACTCTCCTTTTCTACAACTTAAGTATGTGCCGGTATACAGTAACTTAAATATGTGCCTGTACAAATGATTGAATTACTTATTTCATATACATATATTTATTTATATTTTTAATCATGCACACTTCTAAGAATTATCAGTGACGGAAAATCATTTTTAGATGCCCTTTCCGCTCCGATTTTTGATAGGTATAAATATTTGCTTTTATTAGCTGCATCTGAAATTCATTCACAAATATAGGTATGCTGACAATAAGGTCTTCTTTGATTAGATCTACTCCGGCATTCATGCCAAAAATATGATGGGATGCTTTCATCCTGGACAAGTTCTCGATCGAGAGTCGATCCTGTTCTGTTTGTTCGTGCTGTCTCTGCGGGTCCACGCTACTCTGGAGTCCCGACTCTAAATGGTCATCATTTTTTTTCAGATATGATTGTTTTCAATTATGAATTTTGCTTGGTATTCATAGAATTTTTGTTAACTTGACAATTTTAGTTAAACACAATTCATTTCAAGTTTTAATCATTGATTGGTAATAAAAATAGTTTTTATTGATCACATTAGATAATTCAACGCTGAGAATTCATGTCCAGAACAAAATGGGCTTGGATGGTAAAGGATGTACGTTAAGAAAACATCTAAAAAAGAACATTTGGTCTGCATTTGGGTTGCTGTCATCAGTAGGTTTTACAAAGTTGGATGAAATCCATCCTTTTTCAATTTTAGAAGAGTCAGCCTGTGTGCATTTTCTTCCGACAGCCGTGTGCGGAAGGGCATGGCAGCACCTCAAAGGCGTTCAAGGAGAGGCCGGGCCAAGTGTGCAGCTTGGACAACCAATAGTTAAAGAGCACTGAAAAATCAGAAAGGATGCTGGTATGGTCACTTAAGTACTCCCTCAACATCTTGGTCAACTTCTCCCTCCTTGTCATATTTACACCCACAGATACCTCTGCAAGCAGCGTTGTCTGAGGGTAATGTTTTCAGCAACTCTTCAACAATTGCCCTCTAGCATACATGCACTGAAAAGGGCGCGTCTGCCTCTGACATTAGAGAAGCAAATTTCTCCTTGTACAGTTTGTCAAGAAAGTTGCACAGCCAGTTTTTCATGGTGAACAAAATGTCTTTCATGCATGGGTCTTGGGAAAGTAATCTGAACATGAATTGTGCCATATGTGGCAGACTACAAAGAGTCAGCAGTTCAGCATCCCCACCAGGATGAACACTAACCACCCTCTCCTCCTCACGACACATCGCCTCCTAATACTCTTCAGGTCATCCATGCTGGACAGGCATGAAGCTGGGATTGGGAGTTCTCTCTGCAGCACAGAACAAAAACTCCTGTTCCTCCTTATCCTCCTCCTCCTGTCCCTCATCATCACCCAACGTGGCCTGAGAATATTGTGTGAAACTGAACTGTGTGGTATCAGCCACTGAAACTCTTCTGCATAGCCACCTGCTCGGCATTCAAAGCTTCCTCTTTGAGATTCTGCAGCAAACATTTTAATAGACAGAACAGCAGGATGGTTACGCTGATAATAGGGCCATGGCGCAGTGCTCATAGTTTTGAAGCACCTCACATATGTCTGTGATCCGCAAATATACTCAGCAGTTTTTATGTGTGGAGGCTGAGTGCTACTCTGATGGGCATTGAGAAGCTGGAATTCAGACACTGCCCTCTGCTGCTTACTAAGTCTTGCCAACATAAGAAAGGTCGCACTCTAGCATATGGTTAGGTCACAAATCAGTCAGCAAAGCCAGACTGACGAAAGCCTGAGATGACTTTTGGAAATGGGCACTGACACGGCATACCTTGGCCAGTAGGTCCAGCAAGTCAGGGTGTGTTTTTAAAAAAATGCTTTACAACCAAGTTCAGCACATGGGCCATGCATGGAACATGTACCAGCTTGCCTAGCTTTAATGCCGCTGTAAGGTTACTATATGCGGGATGCAGAGACTAGCACGAGGCAGAACAAGAGTTAACAGGTCTTTCATGCAGAGATTAATCAACAAACTACTCCACGAAGGGAGACCGCAGGAACACAATAATACAAATACAGAAAAGATGAACAGTGTAGATATACAGTGCCTTGCGAAAGTATTCGGCCCCCTGGAACTTTTCAACCTTTTCCCACATATCATGCTTCAAACAAAGATACCAAATGTAAATTTTTGGTGAAGAATCAACAAGTGGAACACAATTGTGAAGTTGAATTAAATTTATTGGTTATTCTAAATTTTTATGGAAATTCAAAAACTGAAAATTGGGGCGTGCAATATTATTCGGCCCCTTTACTTTCAGTGCAGCAAACGCACTCCAGAAGTTCATTGCGGATCTCTGAATGATCCAATGTTATCCCAAATGACTAATGATGACAATAATCGACCTGTGTGTAATCAAGTCTCCATATAAATACACCTGCTCTGTGGTAGTCTCAGGGTTCTGTTTCAAGCACAGAGAGCATCATGAAGACCAAGAACACAACAGGCAGGTCCGTGATACTGTTGTGTTGAAGTTTAAAGCTGGATTTGGATAAAAAATGTTTTCCAAAACTTTAAACATCCCAAGGAGCACTGTGCAAGCGATCATATTGAAATGGAAGGAGTATGATACCACTGAAAATCTACCAAGACCCGGCCATCCCTCTAAACTTTCATCTCATACAAGGAGAAGACTGATCAGAGATGCAGCCAAGAGACCCATGATCACTCTGGATGAACTGCAGAGATCTACAGCTGAGGTGGGACAGTCTGTCCATAGGATAACAATCAGTCGTACACTGCACAAATCTGGCCTTTATGGAAGAATGGCAAGAAGAAAGCCTTTTCTCAAAGATATCCATAAGAAGTGTTGTTTAAAGTTTGCAACAAGCCACCTGGGAGACACACCAAACATGTGGAAGAAGATGCTCTGGTCAGATGAAACCAAATTCGAACTTTTTGTTAACAATGCCAAACGATATGTTTGGCGTAAAGGCAACACAGCTCATCACCCTGAACACACCATCCCCACTGTCAAACATGGTGGTGGCAGCATCAGGGTTTGGGCCTGCTTTTCTTCAGCAGGGACAGGGAAGAGGTTAAAATTGATAGGAAGATGGATGGAGCCAAATACAGGACCATTCTTGAAGAAAACCTGTTGGAGTCTGCAAAAGACCTGAGACTGAGATGGAAATTTGTCTTCCAACAAGACAATGATCTCAAACATAAAGCAAAATCTACAATGGAATGGTTCATAAATAACCATATCCAGGTGATAGAATGGCCAAGTCAAAGTCCAGACCTGAATCCAATCGAGAATCTATGGAAAGCGCTGAAAACTGCTGTTCACAAATGATCTCCATCAAACCTCTCTGAGCTCGAGCTGTTTGCCAAGGAAGAATGGGCAAGAATTTCAGTCTCTCGATGTACAGAACTGATAGAGACATACTTGCAGCTGTAATTGCAGAACAAGGTGGCGCAACAAAAGTATTAAGTTAATGGGGCCGAATAATATTGCACGCCCCACTTTTCAGTTTCTGAATTTCCACAAAAATTTAAAATAACCAATACATTTTGTTCAACTTCACAATTGTGTCCCACATGTTGTTGATTCCTCACCAAAAATTTACATTTGCTATCTTTATGTTTGAAGCATAATACGTGGGAAAAGGTTGAAAAGTTTAAGGGGGCCGAATACTTTCGCAAGGCACTGCAATGTTAATAACGATCGGCAAAAGTATGGATCCCACGATGTCAACGCAGGTGAAACGAGAATTCTCTGAAGAGATCCCGGATGAAGTCAAAGCAATATCTCTTGAACGAAACAGCGGTTCCTGGCTTTTCCAGGCGCGGACTTCCGGTTCTGATACACGGAGTTGCATGGGGAGTAGAAGAGGGAAAAAACAAGTGGGTCACAAAGTTCTGGAAAGGAGGCCACAGCGGGGCCTGCGGAGTCAGCGTGCTGCGCGTTGTCCATCTGGTAACGACCATCAGGCACTGCGAAGGGTGCTGTCAAATCAAAGAATGCAGGTATGGAACTCTGCCAGGAACTCGGCTGTTTCCCAATGCAGGTAGTGCGTGTAAAGGAGGTTAAGCTGAGGTGTAGGCTAGCTGAATGGCGGGGAACCATAATGGAGACAGAGTCAACCTTCTCCTTGCTTGTCCCCCGTCTTCCCACCAGAAGTCCCCCTTTCGCATGCTCAGCTCCTTTTTAACCCTACCTCGTCCCCTGCAGTAAGGTCTGCTCCTGTCAGAAAGGGCTTCCCCCAACAACAATGGTGACAGCCCCAATTGTTCCAGCCCACACACAAAAGGAGCTGCCCCAGCCCGGTCCATCTCCCCACACCTCCACCAATTTATGTTCAATATCAATCAGACTTGGGTGGAGGTTTAGCAGGGAGAGCCACTGATCAGTCTGGCATTGCGAGCGTTGTCACATAGACAGATGAGCTTCAGCAGAGCATGCTGCTACTTCACCAAGGCAGTGCTGCAGAGTTTCCAGCTGGGGATTGATGGGGAGGCTAGTTCAGCTGAGGATGAGATACAGAAAATGGAATACAAGGAGACTGAAACCGTGATGGAATTTTGGGCCTGCTATTCTTGGTGTGGGTAAGATGTGTGATGTCCCAGACTCCACCAGATTCACCCAGTGTGCCATCAGGGAAATGTAGCATCTCTGTCCACAAGAACTTGTCCATGTGTCTGAGGTTAGGTGGACCTTCCCTGTGACCGCATTGGCCTGAGCAAGGCTAATATTGTGTAAAACGTGCTTATATAACGCAGGGACAGCACACTGGGAAAAATAGTGGTGGCTGGGAATGGAGTACCGTGGTGCTGCCACTGCTAAGAGGTTGCAGAGAGACTCATATCCCTCAAGCCAAAACAGCAATATTTAAAGAGCTAGCAATCTGGCAATGTGGGTGGTTAGCATTTGGGCATGTGGGTGGGTAGATATTTCTGCTTCCTGTGAAACATCAGGGGCAGGATTAACTGAACGCTGAGCTGTGTATGAGCAACTGCAGGTTGTGGGCAGGAGGTATCAGCACCTGCTTACTGGACAGCAGATTGGGAAGGCCATAACATAGAGAAAGGGGCAGTGGTTTCATCCTCAGACACAGACTTTGTTCCCAGTCTTTCCATCCATCTACTGGGTTGTTTGGCTGCCATATGCTTCTGCATACTGGTGGTGCTCAGGTTGGCAGTCTTCTTCCCTCTTCTTAGCTTGGTATGGCAGATGCTGCAAATTACAGTTGTTTTGTCTGAAGGACTTTGAGGCCCAGTCGCTTGGCTACTGAGACTGGACCATGTGGAATACTTGCGCTTCACAACACACTGGAGCTTTTGTCTGCCATCTAACCCACAACATCCTCGCACTTGTCTGTGTTCAACAGTGGTGTAGCGTGCTGACCGAATTTTGACATTAAGCTAGAATGAGATAGTCACCTTCTGATCTATCAGAGGGCCTTGTCAAGCACCACCCCATCCACGTCTGTTCTTTAACGTCACCCTTTCCTATATTGAATACGTTATAAAAAAACATTTATTTGGTCTCCAATGACAGCACCATGAGAGAGGGGATCCGCCCTTCAGAGACAGGAAACATACAGACATAAAAGGGCAGCACCTCTCTCACGCATCCTGTCCCTGAAGGGGAATCTTTTCAGACATACCTGTAGAAGATTCAATGGATTCCCAAGCCCAGCTGGTTTGTTCAGACAGCAGGGTTCCACTGCCTTGGCCAGTGTGGGGTCCCTGGAAGAGCCACAGTGAGTCCGGGGGGGACCACACAATAGTGAGCAGAGCAGGTGAAGCAGTGTCCAGAGAGGATTACCAGCTTTGGAAGGTCAGTGCTGGAAAAAAGGTAGATACACCCCTGGAGCTAGTCAGTGTGTTCTGCGGCGTGGCGCCGCCTGGAGCTTTTGGACTGAGAGCTTGGGGTGCACATAGGGCTCTGGTGATGCATCTGGGGACACCCAGAGGGCATGTTGCATGACGCAACCGGAGGACAATGCTCGGCTTGTGATGCGTCCTGGGCGGGCCCTATGATGTGGCTAGTGGACCCTGATGATGCAACCGAAGATGGCATATTTATGCATTGGGGTGGAGCCTGGTGATGCATCTTAGTAAGCCGGATATTGCGGCCATGCGGTGTGCACTGCCCTAGCTCTTCTAGGGCATTCTGTGCTGCTACTGGGGTCCGGGGGGCAGCCGGGTCTGTTTGCGGGCTGGTGACGCGGTCGTGGACCTGTGGAGGGGGAGGGGGCATGGCGCTTTGGGCAGTCACATCACATTTGGGGGCGTGGCAGTGATCTCTGGAGGAGGATGATGGCGTCAAGGACCAGGAACCTGCTGACCCAGACATCTGAGAAGGACTTGTCCAGAGTTTAAAAGGGGCACAAGCACAGACCTCATTGCTTCTGGGCATAATCCTTATTCAAGAAGATGGAGACATGTGAGCAGCAGGAGCAGGTACATGTGGTGCCCCTGAGACTCAGTCGCCACAGAGGTACTGCACCTTCTCCTAAGGTGTAGTGCCCCACCATCCAGGTAAGGTCGGAACTCCTGGCCACACTCCAACACTCGCATCCCACACAACAGGGTAGTTCAGCACAACCACATTGCGGCTCCATGCTTAGAGAGTAGCAGAGCACCTTTGGTGGTTCCCTGCTTGGAACACTGGATGTGCTGGGAGGTGGGTGGAGTTAAGATACATAAAAGAGTGGGGATGTTTAGGATTACAGGACAGTCAGTCAGGAGAGTCTGAGGACAGGTCAGTCTGACAGGAGGTCAGCGAGGAAGGAGATCCCTGGAAGAGGGATGGAGGAAGGATTGCTGCAGCTGCCTCAGTGATCTGAGCCAGCTGTCACAGGGAAAGGAAGAGAAGGAGAAAGACGTAGAACTGAAACCTTAGATTCCATAAGAAAGAAAGACAAGTACGGAGCGAAGGAGTGAAGAGAACAGAGAGGACGTGGGTTAGAAGAGAACCCTGCCTATAGGTTCTAAGTGCAAGGCCGGGGCCCAGTCCCCGAGGTTGTATGGACACTTATGGTGCTGCAACACACCACCAGCCCCAGAGGATCTGCATGCAGCGTTGGCCTAACATCCCATTTGCCGAACACCACAGGTGGCATCACAAACTATTCATACAAACTATTACATGCTCCGCCATTTAATTGGGCGCCCAGGGTCACCGCTGCTGTGACACATCATCCCCCTGACACCAGACCGGTACCGAGTACCCCACGGCCCTGGGAGGGCGACCCATACACCCTGCACAGCAGGAACATGAGCAGCTCAGTCAGAAGCCCCGTGCATACTAGCAAAAACCCTGTGAAAGTGCGGGAGATAGCCATGCAAGCGAGAGTCTGGATTCTGCTAAGATGTCCAGCCACAGGAGCTTCAGCAGAGTGGCCAGTGAGCCTCCAGGGATCCATCCGCTGAGATGTGCCCCCTCATAATCCAATACTTATTCATGTGCCGCACTGGTAAGTGATCTTTGTGAAAGTTCACTTGGTGATGTAGTCTTCCCCTTATTTACTCCTAATCCTGCCAGGGAAAGAAGTGCACAGGGAAGTCAAGACATAAGGAGTGTGCCCTTTGCAGGTCCCCTTTGCCAGACTATTATCCAAATAGATTGAGTCAGTCTTGTATCCAGCAAATGGTAGCTGAGGAGACACCCAACTTCACTACGAGCCTAACAAAAATTATTAGGGCTGAAGTGAGGGAGTCCATGATGTTCCTATCCCCAGGAGAGTGCCCTAAGGGGAAGTGGAATGGATGGAATACTAGATTCCCCGAATCAGACTCCTCGAATGACTTTATTGGAGAGGAGGACTCTTCCGGGTCATCTCCTTCTACATCTTCTTCAGAAGATGACTCTGGCTGCTTCTGTTTCCCCATAGACCGGATGGATAAATTGGTGAAGGCACTCAGGAGCACGATGGGGATAGTAGCCTGAGCAATCGGATCAGGATGTCATGTTTGGGGGGCTAGACCAGAGGAAGCACAGGTCCTTCCCCTTGAATGAGAAGATCCACTCTCTAGTAAGGTGGGAGTGGAAGAGACTGGAAAAGAAAGGTTCCCCTCCCCCAACATTTAAAAGGAGATACCCCGTTGATGATTCAGTACAAAGCACCAGGGTTAAGGCCCCAAAATTCGATGCCGCGGTAGCCAAAAAGTGTCAAAAAAAAAAATCTTCATTGCCTTTTGATGTGCTGGGGAACTTAAAAGACCCTCTCGGGGTCTAGACTGTGTTCTATTCTGTGCTAGAGGAATTACCTCTTTGGGTTGTTCCTGGATGAGCTTCTGCAGAAGGCAGGGGATGATAAAAAGAAATTTCCCAGGCTTTCAGCTCCCTCCTACAGCCGTCCCTTCAGTAGGAGGAGGTTTAATTATGGTAAACCTTCCAGGGACAAGTGGAATGAGAGAAAAAGGAAAGGCACGGGGTTCATGCTTGAGAGCTCCACACAACAGCATAAAAAGCCACCCCAATGACTACCGGCCCCAGTGGGGGAAAGGCTGTCAGCCTTCTACTCGGCCTGGGCAGAGATAACGAATAGTGACTGGGCTCATAGCCTGATAAAATCAGGGCTGAAATGAGAGTTTTATTCAATCCCACTGGACAGGTTCACAATAGTGATGGGCGAGCACTAAAATGATCGGGTGCTCGTTGCTTGGGTTGAGCAAATTGGAATACTTGGGTACTCGACCGGAGAAACAAGCCCAATGTAACTATGGGAAACTCGAGCATTTTTGCCTCAACCACCCCCCCCCCACTTTATCGGCTGTCTTCAGTTGGGAGCTCGATGGGAACAGTGCTCAAAAACTGCAGAAATCGATGGGAATAGTGCTCAAATGACATGGGAACAGCATGGAAAAGACCCCTGGAAGCATTTCTGACTTCCAGGTCACTGCTGTGAACAATGTTGTCAGAGTCTTATGTCACTTTTACAGACTCACAATAAAACATACAAAAACTAAGCAAAAATTGAGTTTCCTGGGAAATATGTTAAGGAACATCCTTTTCAGGCTAAAGATTTGTATGCAAGGCCAAATAAATAACCCAAAACA